>NW_016811046.1:115820-139467 GCF_001698545.2 Rhinopithecus bieti | reverse complement strand
ATATGTATCATATATAATAGGTTATATATTATCAGATATCATAATATGTTATATAATATATTATTAGATATCATAATATGTCATATATTATTTATATAGTATATATTTTACAGTGTATATACATAAACTATTGGGATATGCATCCTATTGTTCTAATTAGATATTCCATTTAGAAAATTTGGGTGATAAAATTTTATAAAATAATAACATCCCATTTGAAACTAAAATCCAATTTAATATTCTTTTAAAAGAATCACCATTTCCACTGAGGTTTGTGTTGGCAACCTCAGAGTATTAATTCAACAAAAAGTTAAATATTAATACAAGTGTGGGATAGATCTTTTTCTTCCTTTTTTGGATTTAGAACTTCTATTCTGCTTTTTATCCTGAGTACATGAGGCAAATGTACATGGACCAAATAAAATTAGGCTTATTAGCATGTCATAATTAATACCAAATGACAAAAAATAATTTTTGCTAGCTAGCTTGAAATGAGCTTTTTTGGACCCAAGTTAATGATCTGTAGTTTCAATTTTAATATTAACCACCAATTCCTGCAGCTGACTTCAATCAGCTTCATTTGTGTTTTAAATAATTAGTTCTTAATAACGTATTATGCATTACACAGATATTCATAGAAGACTGAAGTTTCAATTACCTGTCACTTCAAATTACAGGCTCCCAGTAATTAGCTTCTGCCACATAACCCGTAATGGAACAGACCCAAGTTAATAGAAAGTGGGAGGAAAACAATATAGCTAGTTTGGCATGAGTAGATTCCAAAATTAACCAATTTTGAACCTCTTAATCTATTTCTCTACAGGAATTAAAGAACTGTCTGGCTAACAACATTTCTGAGTCTCCCTCACTTGTAATAAAAGAGATAATGGAGGCAGTATCTACCTCATGGGGATTATTCAGATGAAATAATCTGCTGAAATAATATTCATCAGATAATATTCAGATGACATAATTCATAGGGAACCAGATGAAAATGTATAGTTCAGGTGTTAGGATTTCATCAGTTATCTGTTTTAAAATATCTTTAATCCAGTCAAGAATTATTTTGAAAAGCAGAGACAATGAATGTATAGTATGTATTTAGAATGGAATCTCAAGTCCTCATGTGACCTACAAGGCCTTATGTCAATGGTTTGATTGGAATCACCAAGGAGCCTTTAAAGCAGATTCTGCAAGAGGCAGGGATGGAGGGCCAAGGGGAGTGGGGAGGGGTGGAGGTGCCAAGCATGAGTATACATTATGAGGTTGCCAAGTTCTGCCAGGTTTTGGAAATATTGCCCTATGTGATCATGCCCAGAGCTAGATCACCTGTGAACACATTAGAAATGCAAATTACCAGGCCCTACCATAGACCTACTGAATCCAACATTCTGAGAGCCAAGCACAATAATCTTTGTTTTAATAAGCACCCTATGAGATTTTTATGCCCACAAAAGTGAGAGAACCAGTGCTCCAAGACTTTGTTATTCAAAATGTGTTTTACCTACCAGCAACATCAGAATCACCTGGGAGCTTGTTAGACTTGCAGAGCCTCAGACCCCATCCCAGACCTCCTGAATAGAAACCTGCATTTTAACAAGATCCCCAGGTGACTAGTAAGTACATTAATGTTTGAGAAGCATTTCTCTAAGGCAGTGGTCCTCCACCTCGGCTGCAAATTGGAAGCACTTAGGGAGCTGTCAGAAACAGAGATGCCGGTTGAGCTAAGTCGATAGCTCCAGGTTCTTACCATTTCAACACAGAGAGCTCTACTTCTATCTGTATTAGGTATCTATGTTCAGAATACGCTTTCATTGTGAGTAGAAAGGGCTCTACTACTACTAAACAAAAATGTCTGAAACACTTTTAGCCTCATTTACCCCGTTTTCACTAGAACAGCCTTGAAGGGATCATAATGACTTAAATAACTAATCATCTGACTCTTGATTCCATCTATGCAGAGGACCTAACAGCATCCCCAGCTCCCAAAGCAGCCTCTGGTTCTGTCTGGGTGTCTAGACATTCCCACTGATGCTCTGGCATGTTCCCTGAAGCCCTCATGTACCAGAGCCACACAATTTCCCTTGCCTCTTGCCCTATGACTACAGATCACATTCTGCCCCTCATTTTGTGAAGCACAGCGCTGCATAACTCTTGGTTTCAATCTCTAATAAAAGTAGTTCCTTCTTCTTCTGCCTTAAGTGGTAGATATACATAAGATAGACCTCTGTCCTCTCACTTTTCCACCAAGGAAACAAGAAGGAAAAATCTTTTCCTTTAGTTTTCAGCCAAACCAAACACCCCCCCAAAAAATGTGTTCATAAAAATGATACCTAAGAATGACCTCTTCACAGTTTGTCAGACAGCACCAAATCCTAACCACCAGCTTAGGTACAATTGGGAGTCAGCCACATTATCTGAGGAAACTAAATCTCAGGGGCTGGGTGTCAAAAGTCCCTCAGTTAGTGGATGGACACACTGGGGTCTGATCCTACATTTTCTTTTCTGAGACAGGGCTTCATTCTGTCGCCCAGGGTGGAGTGCAGTGGTGCAATCTCTGCTCACTGCAACCTCCGCCTCCTGGATTCAAGCAATTCTCCTGCCTCAGCCTCCCGAGTAGCTGGGATCACAGGTGCCTACCACCATGCCCGGCTAATTTTTGTATTTTTAGTAGAGACGGGGTTTCATCACATTGGTCAGGCTGACCTTGAACTCCTGACCTCAAGTGATCTACCTGCCTCAGCCTCCCAAAGTGCTGGGATTACAGGTGTGAGCCACTGCGCCGGCCTGATCCTATATTTTCTGATTTCAGGTCCATCTGCTTTCTACCACACCTGCTCTGCCTTTGTTGGCTCTGGTCTGACAATCCTGCCTTGCCCCAGTCACCCTCCACAGGTCAACTCGGGATCTTTCAGTGGCATTCAGGATACTCAAGGGGGCTTTCCTGTCTATTTTGAGTGTAAGTAACCAGTTTCCAACTCCTAAACAAGGAACTGAAAGACACAAGAAAAGAAAATTCAGCTAAAACATTGTTTTTTTTTTTGACATTGTCTCAGTACGTCTTAAATCAACTAATAAGACGGCATAAGACATGACATTGAATGAAATATTTGAGGCAATAGTTTCAAATAGAGAGTCCCTATTTGGCACAGAATTATTACAAACTTAATATTACAACTACTTGTTGCTTGAATACAAATCTTCCTTCCTGCCTCCAAACATTTATTTCCAACCTGAACTCACAGGCTATTTCTAGTTTCCAACAAAGCTTGCTTTACCTTGTGATATCTTTAATCCTGATACAGATAACATATCTTTTCAGTGTGCCAGTATAAGTGTTGGATGTTGTCAGGTCGTTTCTGGAGGGTTGAATGTTTCATATTTGAGGAGCAATTACTAAAACCCAGAAGAGTCTTGTCTTATTGTAGTAACAATGTAATAAAGTCTGAAATGAATCTCAGAAATAAAATAATATCTGAAATGTAGTTTGTGCTTAAAAGCATTGTGAATGAATGAAAACTAAATGAACAAAGGAATGAATGTGTGCTCTTACATTTATAGCCTAATTTGAAGTACATTCCTAAGGGTTGTCAAAACTTAGAACACATTGTCATTTTTTCTGCTACATTTTCTTTGAAAGCAAAAGTTGGATTGTTTTATTTAATCTCCATTCACTTCAGAAATTCACAGACTTGTATGCTTATGTGAACTAGGGTATGCCATAGGCATATCAGTGACTCCTATGAATGCTAAAATGTAAACTGTATTTGAAAATTCATGCAAGCATTTCTTGATCTCCAGGATCATGCAAAATGGCTGCATGGAGATTTGTCCACAGCTCGCTGGAAAACAACTTCCGATTCTCTTCTAGACATTCCCACTGATGCCCTGGCATGTTCCCAGAATCCCCAAATAAGTGGCAAATATTTATTTTGGTAAAATAGGCAACAACAAAAGTTACAATGTGCTGAAATTCAGAATGAAATGACTCTGACATTCACTCTGACTCTGCAGTCTTAAATAGACACAAATTGTACCTATATTTTTTCTGAACATTCATTTATGTGAACTTCTAGAAATCCCAACAGTCTGTGTGATTCTTATTTGCTAAATCATTCAGCCACTAATTTAGGTGCCAGACAACCATGGATGGCATATTTCTGGAGCAGAGTAGTGAGAGACAAATGGCTTTACAGTTTTCTTTTTCTGTCCTCAGCTTCTGATGCTGCTGGTTGACAGAACTGCTCGATGAATAATGTAATAGGTTATTGACAACACCTGTCTTATGGAGGTAAGGGGTTTCTGTTTTAGTTTCAGTGTGATGTTATTTTTTATTATTATTATTATTATTATTATTATTTTTTTTTGCGACAGAGTCTCGCTTCATCACCATGCCGGAGTGCAGTGGCGCCATCTCGGCTTGCTGCAACCTCCGCCTCCCAGGTTCAAGTGATTCTCCTGCCTCAGCCTCCGGAGCAGCTGGGATTACAGGTGCGTAACACCACACCAAGCTAATTTTTTTGTATTTTTAGTAGAGACAGGGTTTCACCGTGTTAGCCAGGATGGTCGTGATCTCCTGACCTCGTCATCTGCCTGCCTCCCAAAGTGCTGGGATTACAGGCGTGAGCCACTACGCCCAGCCCAGTGTGATGTTATTAATACCACCACATTGACCTTATTTTCTACCGACTCCCCACTACCTACGGAGTAATAACCAAATGTGTTAATGAGCTCCAGAGTCAAACTTTCTAGGTGTACATCCTAGCTCTACCTCCCATCACTAAGCAGCTTTGGGAAGTCAGCATAATCTCTCTGTACCTCTGTTTCCTCATCAGCAAATAGGCATGACAATAAAATCGATAGGAACACTGGAAGAGGTGATTTAGTCCTTCATTTAATAAATATTTATTGAGTGCCTGTTGCATGCCAGGCCCTACTGCAGGTGTTAGGAACATGGTGATGAACAAGACAGAGGAGGCCTTGTGCTCACGGAGTTTACTTTCTTTGAAAAGAAACAGATGGCAATACACTTAGGAGAGTGACTGGCACCCAATAAATAGTTCCCTCTACATACAGTTATTGAGCACTCTTTGGATCGGTGTGGGTTAAAAGTAGTGATCTGAAGCAAACAGTCTCTTGAATATTTACTTTCCTATTTGTGCTTTTCTGTATTTTCCCACAAGTTTACAATGAACACGTGTTACTTAGCTAATAAATTAACAATAACAACAACAAAAGAGCAAGGACATAATTTAGCACATATCTGAAGTGTTTTCATGGTGTGCAATGGAGAGTTATGATTTAGGTAATATCCAATAAGTACTAATTGCCCATGCTATTTTCAGCCTAGATGCATATTTTCCAGCTTTAGCACAGTGGCCCATTCATTCTCAGTTGTTTCAGCATCTCTCGTCCTTTGGTCTAATCTCTATCCTGAACTTCCTCCTTTGTGGATAAGCAGGACTGTTATTTTTGTATTTTCAAACCTTCATTTAAATAAAAAATAATTCTAAATTTGTTTCATTCTTATAAAATCTGAAATTCCCAAGCCCTTCACTAACATTAGTCCTTTTGGTAGCGAGCTTCCAATATTTCTTGGTGTTCCATGTAAACTGTCTACTGTGTTGACATGAATGCTTTATAGTATTTCTATTTTCCTCAACTCTGTATGCTAAATGTTGCACTTACCATTTTCATCTTTCCTCCTTTCATAATCAGAGCATCACTGAATCCCAAAGCCTGCTTTTTAATGGTATGTTTTGGCTCAATCTAGATTATTAGAGCCTCTAAAATCCCTGAAAGTCTTCTTTCTTTCCTCAATCTTTTTTCAAAACAATGATATTGTTGTTTTACTCTCATTTGTCTGGAATTATTTTACTAATTTTCTATTTTTTTTTTCCCACCATTGGAACTAATTTTCTTCTACTTCTTTTGCTGGGTTACTTTTATTTTCTTTGCTTATTATGTTCATTAACAATTTTCCTAATCAGTTTTTTGAATGACATATCCTTATCCAAAATGAAATTATCTATTAATTTACCTCATGATTAAGGAGAAGATACTCAAAGTTAAAAGTCAAAATATCGCCACATATTAAGCAATGAAGATACTACTTATAAGAAAGCCTGGATCATATAGATATTCCCAAATTTAGTTTTAAGAAGTTGCACTTCCCTTTCTCGCTAGAACAGCATTCCCAAAAACACACATTACCTGCCAAAAATTTAAAAATCGTATGAGGCCCCTCACAAAATATTCTTGGGACATTTTGTTAAGGAACGCTGCCCTATTCCATAAATGTCCCTGCACATCACTCTGACCCCAGCAAGCCTTCGCGTACCACGCATGTGTAACACAACCAAGCCACACTTAAAACAGTGTACTTTACTGGACTACTTCCAGAGTTGATAGGCCTCTGCACAGATCTCTAGGAGAGGTTTCTCTTGATTTCAGCACATCTGCCACCATGTTGCTGGAATCAGCTTTCCTCTTCAACACAGAAAGCCTTGGCCAAGAATTTATCATACCCTGGAATCAAGACCCCAGAGAAAACAAACAGAATATGTATTAAAGTTTAATCTAAAAGATACAACATTTTGGCCGGGCGCGGTGGCTCACGCCTGTAATCCCAGCACTTTGGGAGGCCGAGACGGGCGGATCACGAGGTCCGGAGATCGAGACCATCCTGGCTAACACGGTGAAACCCCGTCTCTACTAAAAATACAAAAACTAGCCGGGCGAGGTGGCGGGCGCCTGTAGTCCCAGCTACTCGGGAGGCTGAGGCAGGAGAATGGCGTAAACCCGGGAGGCGGAGCTTGCAGTGAGCTGAGATCTGGCCACTGCACTCCAGTCCGGGCGACAGAAGGAGACTCCGCCTCAAAAAAAAAAAAAAAAAAGATACAACATTTTGTATGAGAAGAGAACAACATCTACTTTTTAATGCAGATCAGCTCAGTTTCTCCTTTTACCAATTCATCCCAAAGTATGAACTTGAATCTTGAATTTGTGTAACTTGAAGACCTCCCCTGGGATGACTTCTCCTAAAACTAGAGGGAAAAATTCATCTCTGAAGGATAAAGGCATACTTCTATCCAAAGAAACAATATCTGTTGGCAGGTTTAAAATAGCAATGTCTTCCTCCCTTCTCATCCTACTTTCTCTGTGGGTAACCATAAAGCATAAAGTTCCAAAAATATTGGAGTTTAGTCTCAGAGAAACTTGTTATGCACCTATACTACTTCACTCCTCCTCTTTTTTTCTCCTAATTATAAAACAAGCATTGAAAACTGACCTTGATTGTGAACTCAAGTTGAGGAATAATACATTTTATTTTGGAAATTTAAGCCAGAAAACACAACGTTCAGACCAAGAAGTCTGCAGTGTGGCCATGTTTATGCATAGCTGAGGCAGAAAAATGGCTGGCAGTTACAACAATCACATGCTTTGTGTTTAATGGTTACCAGAAAGGAATTAAAGCTATAACCTCATATAAGTACACAATAAGACACCTTAGAAGTAACCCAAGGGAACCAGTGTGCAAGCTTCCAGACTGCAATGCAGCATGCCTATCCTATGAACGAAATGAATGGGGTTACTTCCATCATTTCCCCTGAAGAAATGCATCAAATAACACTGTCAGCCAGGAATCCAACAGGAAATAGATGACACGAATAAAATTAGTCAGAGTGTTTAATAAAAGGATTATTTACAAAAGTGAGAAGCTTAAGGAAATCACACTTCATAATACAGTATCCGTGGGGCCAAAAACAGTAGAGAGCTCTTACTAGGCCAGTCCTGAAAGGTCTTATGAGCAGCTGTGGAACCAGGAGGCAAAGAGGACTCTGTGGAGACTGCTGCCCAGGAGGATCTAATAACTTTATCATAGAGTACCACCAGCCCATGGCAATCCCACAGGACTGGGGGGAGCCAAGGGGCTATACACTGATATAGAGTTATCCTCTCTGGTTCTGATTTCCTGCAATGCTCTCCATGGCTGAACCCAATAGGAGCAGTCTATACTGTCAGTATCTCAGAGCACAGAGCAGGAGAAGGGTGCAGAGTGTACCTGGAAAGACACACCTATATCCTACTGAGTCAAATGGCAGTTTTAGTCTTCCATTTCTGCCTCCCATACAATTGCTATAAGAAGAGTCTGACATTTGATCAGACGTTGAACAGGAAACCAAAGTGATCAATTAAATAAAAACATTAGAACTTAAATTTGATAGTTTTTCCACTTACGATTTCTAAATCAAGACATGAAATCAAATAGTTTGGGGGTTTGTTCACAGCATTTTGCAGAATATTAGATTGGACAAGTAGGTAAAGTCTATGCATATGAAATTAGATTCTATTTTGTAGGCATTAAGTTCTGAAGAATTCTGTGCTGGGGAATGCCAAGCTCTGATGTGCACATTTTAAAGAATACTCTGGAGTAGTTTGAAAGGTAATTTGGAAAGCAGTGTGTCTAGAGATAGTAAGGCTATATGAGATATTGAGGACAGTTGGGATAGAGAGAAGAGAATGGATATGAGAAGGCTTTGGAGGTAGAATTATAGAATTTGGCAATTGATTAAATATGGGCATTAAATTAGGAGCCAGAATGACTACTAGTTATAAAAAATGGTTGGGGGAGAGAGAGAGAGATAATAGTTCAACTTGAAAGATAAAGATCTTCACGTGCCTATAGAATCCAACCAACTGGACACGGAAGTAATTACGCAGGGATTTAAGCCACGGTTATGAATGGAATCAGGCAAAGATGGAGCGTGGAAAAAAAAGATGGTCAAGAACAGAGCTTTTGCATTTTGGGAAATCAGACTCTTCCTACTTTAATGCCATTACTAATCTTTCTCATCAGACTGTAAGCTCCCTAAAAACAGAAACTCAGTTAGTCTTGTTTATGACAGTATCTCCAGCACCTAACATACTGCCTGGAACCTGGTAAGTGCTCAATATGTATTATTATATGAAAAATGGGTTCAATCTGGCTTATGAACATAGGAGAGGATGAGGTGATCTGGGAACTGAAGCAATGTAGAGATCAGTGCACTCCAAAGGATTCTCCCACCTAGGCCTCTTTTAAGGCTCATCATTGAATTTGAGGTTCCTTTTCCTGGTTGGCTCTTGAAGAGAAATTACAATATATCTTCTTTGCTTCTATTTCTGTTTTTAAATTTCTCTTAATTCCTACATTTAAAACTTTGTATCAGGTCTTTAAGAAATTAGTATTTTAATCATGCTGCTTTATTCAGTTTTCCTGTAAAGAAAACCTTTCTCACATTTTCTTTAAAACCAGAGGCCCATTGAAATGTTGGAAAGTAATCACCACCAGACTAGTAGAACACATGGTCATAAATATGGACAGATGACGTACTAAAAATCAGAAAGCACTTTAAGGACTCTGTATCTTAAAGCAGCTTTCTCCAAACCAGGGGAAAACTTAGTATACTCCCAGGGTAGTACTCCTACTGTGCGAGTGCCCTAAGACTTTCCAAGGGATACATAAAAGTGAAGTCATTTCCAGAACTTTAATTACCACCTGGATGCTTTTCTAAAACTCATTTGCCTAGGCAGGTGTCTGTGATGGAGGCTCCTGCTTCTGCTTTTGCATCCCCCTTTATGCCAGTTCTCATACACTTTAGAATGTATGAGAATCACTGGAGTGTCTGCAAAAACCCATACCGCTGTCCCCACTCCCATAATCTCTCACTCAGTAGGGTAAGGTCTGAGGATTTGCATTTTTCACAAGTTCCTGCGTGAAAATAATGCTGTCGTTCCAGGGAACAAACTTTGAGGACCAATACTTTAGACAATTGTTCCTTTTCTACTTTATAAAAAATAAAATAAATAAAAACCCACTACATGAAACCATCCTTATCCATTCTGAGTCTTGGATACATTGCACATGGAATGCAGAATTAGAACAACTAAAAGACAACTCCACTGAATAATCTGATGCGTGTGGACAAATCCTTTTTCAAACCAAGTGTTTATAAAAAAAAAAAAATTAAGGAGGACTTGGACATGTCAGCTGAGAGGTAAATTGAAAATAAGCTTTTTGATAGATCACTGTGATTTTTGGCCATTCTAGATCAGAATTGCTTAGAAAATGAGTAGCAGTGGCACAATTAAAACTATCATTTATCTACTTATGTAAAACAGATTTTCTCAGTATTTAAATATATCAAACAAAATGAGAGCCAAATGTGCTAAGCTATGCCACATTCTAGTTTTAAGGAATATTTCCCTACGGAAATGCGAATTGGGAAAAACAGCCCTAATTACCTCATTAAGATATATTTCCAACAAAATTTCACAATTTGTATAATATTTCAAATGTTATAATAGCTTTATATTGTTTTGATCAATTATATATTAGTAAGCTACAAAAATAACTCAGTCCAGGAAAATTTTAACTTTTATAGGATTATGTTCACAAGGAAAAAAATTTAAATTTTAAATTATAAATTTTGATGTACTTAAGTTTGATGGCTTAATAGAAGACTTCTAAGCATATAAATATATAATTTTGATAACATTCTATAAGAGGAACTTAAATTTTAAAATTAATCCTAAGAAAGTAAAATAAAAAATTTTGACTGTTAATAAAGACTATTTTAAAAGAATGATGTAGGGGGTCAAACCACTGTGATATTTAGATTATTTAGATTCCACTGAATATATCTGAAAGTGATGTTATATGCTTGTTTTAGAATGGCAATATTTAAAATAGGTCAAAAATTACATCCTCTATTGTTGTTTAACTTTATGATGAAAAAAAAAATTTTGTTGACAACTTAAAATGTGAGAGGTACACAGCTTTTTAAATTTTAGAATAAATACTATCAAAAATAATTTAAGACTTACTGCCTAAGGCAGTAAACTTTTAATCTTCAACAGGGATCATTTGATAGACTCAGACAGAACTCTGAATTAAATTCCAATTAAAACCCAGGCTTTGCTTATTCTGTAAACACCTCAACAAAACCATTCTTGTTCTATTTTGGCATTTGCTCTTTCTTGTCCAGCTGGGATCTAAACATACAGAAATGAGTAATAATGGGAAAAGATTATACAATCTTGAATGACTCACTCAAGGACCTTTATAAATGTTCTGTTCAGACTTGTTTCAGAAAAGAATCATTGGGGTGAATTCTGATTTGTTTAGAGCAAATGCAAGTTGCAATACAGTAAAAAGAAAGATGCACCAATATCAGTGCTAATATACATTGCTGACCTTTTTTCTTCAGAAACAATTTCACTGCATTTCTAATATTAGGAAACATAAAGGAAAACACTTTACAAATGTTGTATTCATTGCTGAGTCTTTAGCCACTTGATAATAACATCTTTTGCCCTTATCTAGAATATATTTTCTCTCATAGATTCTTTTCATGGGAAATAGTCATGAACATGTCATGCACAAAATTAACCCTGAACCTTTTTACAACTACTTTATTTTTTTCTCTTTATTTGCAAACTCCATGAGTTTATTGTACATGATATATGATTTCCGGGCAAATACCTTAAGGCTAATTCAGTTCCTACTCTTGGTACTAGTATTAAGTAAATATTGAAAATTTACTTAAGATCAGCAAAGGTCTACTTACTATCACATTAAAATGATGCATCCCTCCTTATACAGTCTTTCTTACCTCTTCAGTAATACAGCTACCCTGGAAGACCACCTCTTCTTAAATAGCCTCCAACGCAGGGGCACATTCTTCCCTCTGATATGACACTTAACCTTTAAAAATGGACAAAGAACCACTTCTTGCTGACTTTGACTAGTGTAACTCTTTCTTAATGTCTCACTCTGTCCCACTATTCTGAACATCCCACAGATTCTGTTATTTGCACCCAGATCCACCAATAATCTAAGAAGGGTATATATGCACAATTAATATAAATTCTTATATATTCCCTTGGATCATATTTAAATTCTATGTAAAAGATATGACAGAGTGCACACTAAAAGGACAAGCTCAGAAAGGAAAATAATCTCTTCTCTTCCACACTTATTCATGCCAAACTCCCTGTATATTTTTTACATTTCTAGAAAGAACCTTAAAATAATTTTCAGCTCAGCTTTGACCTTTATATCTTTGCTATAACTTCAGAGCATAAAATGTATTGATTGGTTCTTCCAGATTATCAATAAAGCTATTGAATAGAATGGTTCTATGATAATTTCCATGGGATGCAGCCAGTATAAAAACTTTATGTAGGCAAAATCATGTCTACCTCATTCACTGGTGAATCTTCAGAGCCTATTACAGTGCCTGGCACACATTAAATACTTAAATAATGAATGAATGAAAACTGAAGGAACGGATGGATATCTGAATGGATGATAACTTTATATTTTTGACAGTTTCTGATCATTATTTACATATGATTTCCTCACCAGTAAATTAACCACTTAAATGCGGGGATATAATATTTTATATTTTTCTTGGAAATGCTGTGTAGGCTGTAGGGATTACCTGCTTCTGCTACATACTAACTGCATGACTTTGAAAAAATAATGAGCCCTCTGTGCCTGATAATCAGTAATGATGACTCCTGTTTCATAAGCTTGTTGTGATATATTACATGTAAAACACTTGCCTTGGTTCCTAGGAAGATTTCTGTGATGTGAGCTATCACTTTTCCACCGCATATTTTTCATATTTGAAATTAATACATAGTATTCAGATAAAAACATTATCAGAATTATTATCATAACTTTTGCAGGTATATATATAATCATTTCTTTGCTTGATTTCATCGAGGCTAGAAGCTTGCTCTCCATGATGGAACCAGAATGTAAAAATGTTGGTGCACATTAGGATTTAAAGTTGTAAATAACCAGACCAGTCACAGTGTAGTAAAAGAAGGATTTTAGGTTTCTTTGGTGAAACAAAAGCAGATATAAAAAGTTACAAAGATTTTAGATTTTCATTCACAAAAAAAAGTCATTCACATTTTACACTATACACGTTATGATATAAATACAGGAAAGTATTATGTGCATTGTAATGAGAAAGGAAAAATAGAAACCTAATAGATCAACACAGTGTTGTTCTGTGCTCTAAAATACCTAAAGGTGGATTACATTTAATGCAACAACCAAGGGAACCTGCTTAAACATACTGTGTATTATTGTAGCTAGACGTCATTCCTTCTAAGCCAAAGAGGTTTTATGAAAAAGAATCAATATTGGGCCAATCCCTGGGTGCCCTTTTCTCTTTTTCTATTTTTTGTCTACTCTTCTTCAAGTTGCTCTAAACTGAAATTAGGGAAAGAGTCTTAATTTCCATTACAGGTTTTTCTTTAAACATTAAATTAAGTGGATAAGGATTCAAAGTCATCTTCAGCAGTCACTTTATTCAAATAATGGGGAGAAAACAGAGTGGGAAGAGATGGGGAGAAATGTCAACACATACACTCCACCTAACAGGAAGAAATGCCCGCACTATTTCTATATATTCGCTCCTTTCTTAGAATGGGCAAACACCATTTGCTAAAAGCTATATACTTTTCCACTCTTTTCATAATAAACACTTGATGCATTCTATCCATCACATTATTTAATCAGGGACAAAGTACCTATATTATATGATTCCAAATTGTGTGAGGAAAGTAAAAGGCTAACACTGAAAAATAACTAGCATACTATGTTCATTTTCAGGTCTTAGGGAAAATAACATCCAATAAATTAAATCAGTATGGCTTACTTCATTTATTTATGTATGCTTCACAGCTGCAGCATTCATACATGAACATTCAAAACTTTATAAAAGATTAAAATGGTTATATATACAAAATTTCTTTCTTTTTTTTTTTTTCCATGTGTGTTGTTTTAACAATCCCCCACCCTCCAGAGCCCTAGGTCTATATCCATATGAAATGCGTTGATCGGTAACCTTACGAGTTAGTGTTATGAAAGCCATTAAAAAGTAGACCTGGTTGAGTTAATTATTAGCACTTTGACCCCTAAAAAATGCTCCTGGTTACAGAAAAGTCCTCCATTCAGGCCTTTCTTGTAAGTGAAGAAAAAGGAATGCAGCAAAGAAGAGTTCCACACTGGAGTCCCTAGTTCCATCAGGATCCCATTTGCAGGCTTTAGCATCATGTAGAAGCAAACTGCACCTATGGCTGAGATGGGTGCAATGACCTACAAGATTTTGTGTTTTCTAGCTGTCCAGGAAAAGCCATCTTCAGTCTTGCTGACAGTCAAAGAGCAAGTGAAACCATTTCCAGCCTAAACTACATAAAAGCAGCCGAACCAATGATTAAAGACCGCTAAGGCTCCATAATCATCATTAAATATGCCCAAACTCATTGTGACTTTTTATTTTATATACAGGATTAAAATCAACATTAAATCATCTTATTTACATGGCCATCGGTGCTGAAATTGAACATTTTAAATAGTACAGTAGGCTGGTTTACATTAAGAAATGGACTGCACTGGAGGCAAATAGAAAACTAAAGAAATTAGATAGGCTGGAAATGCTTACTTTCTGCTCTCATTTTCTTTCATTTTGTCTGCTGTCTTTTTGAATGCCAATACTTTCATTTAAAATGTTTTGGGAGCACGGCAACCCAATTTGACTGAACGGTGGTCCAAAACTCCAAACCAACTGATAATTACTTCTCGAGGTGATAGGAAAGGCACAGGAAGTTAGGACTTTGGCTGAAATGATGAAAACACATGTTCGCCATTTTAGGGATCAGCGCCTCGACTCCTGCCACCTCCGGCTCCAACGATGATCATGTTTGGATGTATTTATTGAATTGTCCTTTGCTGATGAGGAATTTTTAAAGTATTTCATAGAATAAGTCCTTTGGTATGCAGATGCTACATGGAAGGAAAGAAAGAAAAGAAGAAAACACAACAATATTACTTGCTCCATACCCTAAACTGCCGATACCACAGCCGTAAAATGAAGGTGTCTAGTAGTTGTTATAGCACGGTAGTCCATTCTTTCTAAAGGACCACTTACGGTTCATGCAGGTAATTTTAGGTATAGCCCATCTTCCATTTCCTAGGCACCGGATGGTTGGAAGGTGACGTTGAATGAAACCATCTTTGCAGTGGTATCTAATCAGGGAGTTGATTTCATAACGAGGTTTCATCTTTCCAAAGGTCTTGGCATTTTCTACAACAGGGGGCTGGCCGCAAGCAACTAAAGGAAAGCAAATTGGGTTACTTCCAAATAATCTAAGTATTTCAGCTAATACTGAGTCTCTTATTTTTCTCTCTTTCTTTATGGTACCAAAGTAAGCAACTTCATCAAAGGCAATCTTTCAGAATTAAGAATATGAAATTTTTCAAGAAAAAAATTCAATGTTGAGGCTCTGGGCCTACTTTGAATCTCAGATTATGCCATCTTGAAATTTGTTTTATTAAACAACCATAGGGCTAAATGGTCATACATTCATCTAACCCTCTGGAAGGGCCACTTTTCTGATGAAAATTCCAAATTAAAAAGCATATTGTCTTCATCACCATCCCTAAGTTTTTATTTGTTAATTACCTTCATTGGGACAATAATGAATTTAACTATTACTATTACCTCCTTATAAAAACTTACAATCTACAGGCTGGTCATGGTGGCTCACGCCTGTAATCCCAGCACTTTGGGAGGCCAAGGGGGGTGGATCACAAGGTCAAGAGATTAAGACCATCCTGGCCAACATGGTGAAACCCCATCTCTACTAAAAATACAAAAAATTAGCCAGGAGTGGTGGTGGGCACCTGTAGTCCCAGCTACTTGGGAGGCTGAGGCAGGAGAATCACTTGAACCCAGGAGGCAGAGGTTGCATTGAGCAGAGATTGTGCCACTGCACTCCAACCTGGAGACAGAGCAAGACTCCATCTCAAAAAAACAAAACAAAACAAAACAAAACAAACAAAAATCTTACAATCTACAATAACATTATAGTTTTGAAATATGGACAAAGACTCCTAAATACAAATATCTTTTGGCTCCATTTATGTTTATTTGCTCTTTTTTGTCTTCTGTATTGGGACAAGAAAAAGAAACTGTAATATTCATGCCTGAATTTCATAAATACCATAATGAATATAAATTTAAACCCTTGAGACAGGTAAATGAGGGTAAAGCTTGGAATTCTTAACCATCATTTTAAATTTACAATGAAAAATTATAAATATCAACAAACAGCAATAATATAAGTAACAAAAAAAGAAGTAGAAGTAAAAGAAATATCTTCACTTTAAAGTTCAAAAGCTTAGAAAATTGATTTAATTGAATTTGTGTTAACATAGTTTTATTCAACATTAGCACACTTATTTTAAACGATATACTTTAAAAAAATCAACTTTGATTAAATTATTGTATTTTCCTATATATCTTTAACATGAATGTAACTTAAATATAATTTTCCCTAAGTGGAAATTTCTATTGTTTAAGAATTCTGACACCATAGGCCTACAAAAACATGCCACATTCTCTCATGAAATATTGCAGATATTCAGTGCGAAAATGATTATCAGAAACCTTGGTACCAAACATTTGAATGCCAACATCCTAATATTAAAAGTTTTCAGTTATTAAATATATTTGCATATTCAGAAGACTATTTACAACCATACTCTTTTGCAATGACAAATTTTGGTTTAATTTAAATGTTTGGTTCTTCTAATTTACTTCTGCTTGACCTCAATCTGGATACCTGCACACTTTTTTTTTTTTTTTTTAACTTTTAAGTTCAGGGGTAAATGTGCATGCTTGTTATATGGCTAAACTCATGTCACAGGGGTTTGTTTTACAGATTATTTTGTCACCCGGGTACTAAGCCTAATGCCCAATAGTTATTTTTCTAATCTTCTCCCTTCTCACACCCTCCACCCTCAAGTAGGCCCCAGTGTCTGTCCTTCCCTTCTTTGTATCCCTATGTTCTCATTGTTTAGCTCTCATGTGTAAGTGAAAACATGCAGCATTTGGTTTTCTGTTCTTGTGTTAGTTTGCTAAGGATGATGACCTCCAGCTCCATCCATGTTCCTGAAAGGGACATGATCTCATTCCTTTTTATGGCCGCATCGTATTCCATGGTGCACACTTCTTTTATTGTAATATGAAATGCCTATACTAGGGTCCAGATAATAGCAAGTATCAGATGGAATAGCAAGTATCAGATGGAAGACCAAAGTGATAGAGAAGGTTAAAAATGATCAATTCAATAATTCAATATACTTGATTTGGTGCTAACAAATTTGAAGTCATTTTTATAATTTTGAAGAAATAATTATATAGATTTCTTCTAAAACTAAATATGAAGACTTATTAAAAAGCTAAAATAATTCAGTGAGTGTGGTATTGTCAAGGACAGGAAAATAGACCAGAAACAGATTTATACACATATACTTGATATTTAAAAGAGGCAACATGGCAGAGCAGAGGGAAAGTGTAGTCTTTTCATTTGAACACTTGTGTATTCATACGGAAAAAAATAAACTTGGTTTTGTACTTCAGAGAATACATTAAAAATAAATTCTAGATGGTTGAAATATATAAACACAAAAGGTAAAACTATAAAACATTTAGAAACTATAGAATATCTTTATGACTTCAGGATAGTGTCAACCAAAATTAAGGCTATTGTGGCAGAAATAATTTGATAAAGGTTTATTGGAAGCCAAATGCAAGGATCTACCTGGGAAGACACACCACAAAGTTGGGCATATTCCAGAATCTGCTACAGGTTGGAAGGCTTTTATGGGGAAGTTCAGAAGGGAGGCCAACTCCTCAGACCCGAGTTGTGATTTTCATTGGAGGGTACAATACAGAGGTTATAATCATTGGCTACAGATTACAAAATACAAGCCAAAATGCTCTATGTGCAAAACAATCAGTAAAACTTCATGATTCACAAACAAATCAGTGTTTTTCCAGTGTCAGTAGGCTACATATTAATCAGTATGTCAACAGTTTAAGGAATTCATGATAAGATTTGAGGAACTCACAATAGAACTGTTTACTCAGGGACAGGATGTAAGCCATGAATCATAAGACCTCCCCCAGGTGGATTAATTTGGAAGCCTGCCAATGTGACCTGTAGGTTATCAGTAGGTAAAGATTTCTTAAAATACAAAAAAGATTAGATCATAAAGGAAAAAAAATCAATAAAATTAAGAATTCTGTCCATCAGAAAATATAAGGTAAGGGTGAACTCAAGTGACAAACTGGGAGAACATATTTGCAACATATAAAATTGTCAAGGGATTAGTAACCAGAATATAAAAAGAACTCCTACAAATTAGTATGTATAAGATTATAAGTAAACAATTTTCCAAAATAACCAAAAGATATGAACAGAAACTTTACAAAAGTAGAGCTTCAAGTGATTGATAAATATATGAAAAGATATTCAGAGAGACATATCAAAAAATGTGAATTAAGTCACAAGAGATTACATTTTATACCCACCAGATTGGCAAAAATTTCAAAGTCCAATAGTGCGAAATGCTGGAGAAGATGTAGAGCAACAGGATCTATCATAGATTGTTGGTGGGAGTGAAAATTGGTACCACCACTTCGGAAAAAAATTTGGCTTTTTAAAGTAGATTTTATGGTACATATATCTTATGACTCAGCAACTTCACTCCTGGAAATATATCTTACAGAAACTCACAAAAGTTGACCAAGAACAAGTTAAAGAATGCTCATAGAAACATTGTTTATAAAAGCAAAAACACTGAATATAACTCAAGTGTCCACTGATAGGAGAATTGATAAGTAAAATGTTGTATAGTCATACAAGCAATACAATACAGAAACGAAAACAAGAACATGCCACTACATGCATCAACATGAATAAATCTCACAGACATAATGCTGAACAAAAAAAGAGCAAAGCACAGAATATATACAGTATGATTCCACTTATTTAAAGTTCAAAAATGTAAAAAACTAAATAATTTATTGTTTAGTGAAACAAGTGTATATCATAATAGAAAAGGGAAAAGCAAGGGAATAAGTCATTATCTCGGTGGGAGTTGAGAAGTAAATGGATGGGATTGAGAGGAACCCACAGGATGCTCCACAGATGTATGGATAGTATGCATTGAGGTGTTCTTTTAAAAAATATGATTTTTGTATATATATTATAATTCTTTGCAAGTATTTAATAGTTAATTCAAAGGAGAACTACGTAGGTCTGTAGGTTTAAAATATCTAAAAGGAGAAAAGGGTATCTTTTTAAAAAGCCTATAAACATTTACAAACTTCCCCAAAGTACTGATTAGCAAAGAATTGACTGCACAAATATAAAATCAGTGAGTAGGGGAGATAAAATACAAAATAGGGTTTTTTTCTTCTTCTTCTTCTTCTTTAATGAGGTAGAATCAGTATTTTATAAAATTTGTTCTCCATTGGGAAATGTAAACAATCATGGTGTTTTTGTGAATCTTTTTTGGTATAGGGTAGTGGTTCTCAACGTGGGGCAGTTTACCTCTTCTAGAGACATATGGCAATGTCTAGAAACATGTTTGCCTTTTACAAGGCAGAGGGGATGTAAAAGTGCTACTGACGTGTAGTATACAAAGGGCAGGGATTATGCTAAACATGCTTTAATGCACAGGATAGCCTCTTAAAATAAAGAATTATCTGACCAAAAATGTCAATAGCTCTGCTGTTGAGAAACCCTGCTATAGGAAAAAATAAAATAGGAAATGTAAGAATGTATAAATCATAAAATGAAAAGTATGACTCCAGGGACCATTTGGAGACAAATGGCAAACATGACATTTGGATAGAGATGAACAATTTAGTAAAGTTTTCTATGCTGGAAAAAGAAAAACAGAAAATACTTGATTTGCTATTTTTACGAATCCCATCACAGAGGTGCTAAAGTAAGGGATATGGTCAGGAAAGCTTCTCATGTAGAAAAGGTATTGAGAATACGTTCTACCTTGGGTGAGAAAATAGCAGAGTAATGTACTCATTGCTAACAGCTGACTTCATGAGACTCGGGCTTTGTGTAGGTCAGTGTTCTCTTTCTTCTAATAGAATTTCTCAATTATTGGGGTTTATATCTTTACTAAAATATTTATAGAGTGTGATTTTTAGTTTTATTATTTTTGTATCCAAAGACAAATAAATCAAATAGGTTTATATTTTACATTTGTACTTTGTACTCTTATTTGAGGTGGGTAAAATCTGGGTCTAGGGACTAAATATTCATGTGATAACACCATTATTAATTGCAAATATGTTAAAATAGTTTACAGAATTTCTATTTGTTTAGGGAAAAAGTCTGTACAGCGTGCTTTAGAAATTGGCCAATGATAAACACACCTCTTAAAAAATTAGCTTTTAAAATATTTTCTGTTTAATGTTAACTAAACAATTCTCATACAATTTACATTACACATGTTCTTATTTTATCTTATAAATATTCAACTACAGATATAAGGATGGCATGTGTGTTCCATAGTTTACAAGCATAAAATAAACTTCTAAGGGAATGATTAAAATACTCAAATGCCTACAGAGAGCAGGCAGTTGGCAAAAACCAGTGCCAATTATAATCCCAAAAGACACAATCTCAAAAGTCATAATCCCAAATTTTGAAATTCCTAAAGACCAAAATCCCTAGAGGTTAAAATCCCTAACATCTAAAGTCCCCAAAATCATAATTCTGAAATATGTTGAAATCCTGAAAGCCAAATTCTAGGGAAGGGATTAGTGCATTTTTGGTTGTATGCAGGATAGTTATATCATGTCAGGAGGAATCATTACATTACCTTGTCATTGTCTTTATTTGGAAATTTAAATAATGGTTTAACAAGATGCATATGGGTGCCAAGCTGCAAGGGGTAGACTTGTGGACTTAATTTTAGGTGTCAACATGACTGGATTAAGGAATACCTAGAAACCTAAGAGAGCATTATTTGGGGCATGTCTCAGGGGGTTTCCGGAGAAGATTAATGTGTCAGTGTGAGTGGATGAGGTGGGGAAGATCTGCCTTCATTGTTGATGGGCATCATCCAATCAACCAAGTGCCCAGAGAAAACAGATACAGAAGGTGAGCTGGTCTTTCTCTGAGAGCTGGGACAGACTTCTGCCACCATGGACATCAGAATTCCAGGCTCACTGGCCTTTGGATTCCAGGACTTACACACCAGAGGCCCCCTAGGTCTTGAGGCTTTCGGTCTCAGACTGAGAGTTACACTACTGGCTTCAGCTTCCTTGGCTCTCAACATAAGAAGGTTGAAACTTCCTCAATAAATGAAGAGATGTTCTTTTGTACATCTCCATTTATGAAAGATAAGATTTCTCAAGATCTCGGCTCTTTGAGCAACTGAACATGCGGTTGTAACCCATCTCAGGTTTTTATCAATCTTGTGAAAAGATTTATGTTGTTCATCATGGTATTTCACATGACCACCGTTATAAAGCTGGTGCACATAATTACAACCAGAGTGATATGCGTTCATACATTTTGGTTTTTCCCCAACTGCCATTAGTATACCTGAGTGCTTATGCTTGAAAATATATGTATGTTTTTATTGTCTATTTATTTTATTGTCTAAAGTGGCTTATGAAGCACTGTCATGTTTTATATGTTTCTCTAATAAATCATCATTTTAAAATGTAAATAAATGTCTTAAAATTTTTTTCTCTTTAAAATAAATGTCTTTAAAATTTGTTTTTTTCCAGAACTCTATTTTCAGGATTTTAATCCTTTGGGATTTCAGCATTTAGGATTATGGCATTTGGGATTGTGTCTTTCAGGATTGGGGCACAGACTCACATAAAACAAAGGAAGGACTCAGTGAGGACTGCAATAAATGGAGATCGCAGCCCCAACCGAGGGAGGGCAGTGGTTCTCAGCTCTAGTACTTGAAACCACTGACAAACTTGAATATGACCCACATGGTACCAGGTCTTCTTATTTCTTAAAAAAGCTAGAAATCTAGATTTTAAAAATATAGCCTAATGTTTAACTGTTGACAAGTATTTTATTTTGTAATGTTCTACTCATCAAAATAAAAAAAAGAAGTCTGTCAGGAGCTGTGGCTCACACCTGTAATCCCAGCACTTTGGGAGGCCGAGGCTGGCAGATTACAAGGTCAAGAGATCAAGACCATCCTGGCTAACATGCTGAAACCCTATCTCTACTAAAAATACAAAAATTAGCTGGGTGTGGTGGTGCACGCCTATAGTCTCAGCTACTTGGGAGGCGGAAGCAGGAGAATTGCTTGAACCGGGAGGCAGAGGTTGCAGTGAGCCAAGATCCCACCACCCAGTCAAGATCTCCAGCCTGATGACAGAGACAGACTCCATCTCAAAAAATAATAATAATAATAAAAATAAATAAATAAAATAAAAGGCTTATTGTCCTTTGGACTGGCAGTTGTTCTTCTTAAAGATGTTACCAGGCAGCATTCCTACATTAATGCCACATTGTTATCTTTAAGGACCTGAAATCTAAGGTGAGAACATTGCTGAAAACAAACTTTTCAATCGTTTTGGAAGAGTGAAATATTCCAGAGCAACGAGAGATGACATACATGGACATATCCAGTTTGCGTCTCAAACAATGAATTTGAATCACAAATTCCTGAATTATCTTTATAATTGAAATGAAGATTAAGTACACATTATTAACGGAGTAATCATTACCTGTTCCTTTCTTGCACGTATAGGTGAGATGGTAATTGCAGGGAACATCATTCCACTGGCCATTCTCATGCCAAATGATAACAACACAGTCTTCTCCAGCAGAAAAGAAGCTGTCTGGCTGGTTGGGCCTCCAATTCTCGTATTGCTGTCAAAATGGAGGGAGAAGGTAACTACTTGCTAGTCAAATAGTAACATAAGAGCAACGACGGTATTATATCGCAATCAAATTGGAATAGACTCAACAATTTCTGTTGTTTCATATAGCTGAAATTATTTTGGTGGTAAAAAAAAAAGACTGTTAAACTGTGAGTAGAAAATATATGTGTCTCAAAGTCTTTAATTCAACAAATGTCTACAATTTGGCAATGAGATCTCATTGAGAAATTTTGGTCTAGTTATTCTAGATTTCTAAATATATAATCAACCCTCAATTTAGGAAATTTCATCATATTATTAATTCAATAAAATTAATGGAAGTAGAACTAGGGAAAAAATAATCTCATCATTCTAATTTTGTTTTCTTCTACCTCTTATGTGCACATATAAATTTATATAACTGTGATGATAGTTCAATCGAATTTTCAGCCTGTCTTTTCTTATCTTTACTACTATAAAGTACCTTTGTCTCATTTATTGTAATTGCTTTTCACCCAAATTCATCTATTCGGTTAAAAAAGTTGAGATAGTTGCAATATTTATTTTTTGTATTTATCTGACATACCTATGCTAATCATTTTATATACAACCTTTCAGAGCTAGTTTGTTTTAGATGTGATTCTTATCTGCACCATACAGTTGAGTTGTCCTTTATGATTTAATATGAAATGTTTTTAGTAGAAACATTTATGACATTTATGCGTATCGATATAAAAAGATACGCCTTCAAAAGTAGATTTTTTTTTTTAAGTAGATCTTACTATAGATTTTTTTTTGTGAAACTTATGTTGAGATCATTGAAAAGGATTTTATGGGTTTGACATTTCTCTGCTGGTTACCTTTATATA
>NW_016811046.1:113881-114905 GCF_001698545.2 Rhinopithecus bieti | reverse complement strand
TATACATACATATATATATATATATATATATCCTACTCTGAGCAATAATATACAATTGGAAATATCTTTTGCCTTTCATCATATGTGTCATTCATTTAGCATCTATAATAGATGAAGCCCTTTTCTAGGTACTTGATATGCATTATCTCTTACCACAATCCAGCATAATAGGGAATTATTTGGACCTTAGAGATGTTACGCACCCAGGACTCTCTGGTTTGGGTTCATTTCTTTGTTACTTAAACGATTGCCTCCCTGGCAATAATAATTATATAAAAAAACATAGTCGCTGTGCCTATTCAAAAATAACAAACTTTGATAAGATGAAAATAATAATGGCCTATAAATAAGAGACCAGTTTCCTAGTCCTGGGTCCTCTTAACTAGAATGTGGTATGAGACAAGTTTGTTTGTTCAGCGCCTTTCTGGGTCAATTTGAGCATCACTTTCTCACCATGCTTTGCCTACTCTCATGCTTTATCATGTCTAGCATGACAACATTAGTGGTGACAAACTTCCAAAACACACTAGAAATACAGATTTAAATTTATGTGACAATGGCTAATATGACTGCCTTTTCTGGGCCTACAGATCTGTTAGTCTTTCCTTGAATTAAGTTTAAAGTAAGTTTATGGTTTGAGACAATAAGTTAAGTGACTTTGTTTGGCAAAGAGAAAGTCAGAGATTAAAGTGTATATAAGATTTAAGGCAACTGTTCTCAATTCAGAGCATCAGTGAATGCAAAAATGAAAAAAAAGGAAGGGTCCAACCACTCTTACTACCTACTTACTCCTAACAGCACCATCACTATTTTTATGTCTTTTAAAATATATAATATGTCTGATCCATTTTACTGTATTTACCAAAGTACTATACTTAGCTATCTGCAGTGTTTTCAATACCAAATGTTTCTTTTGTGTTTTAAATCTTTTCCTCCTACCTATGAAATTGAGATTTGTATACCAATAAACTCTAGTTTAAAAACAAAAACAGTATAATTAATATATTAGAGGATGTCTGTAATC
>NW_016811046.1:66518-113793 GCF_001698545.2 Rhinopithecus bieti | reverse complement strand
TTTTTTTTTGCCGAAATACAGCATGAAGGGTGGTTTTATTTCTCAGGGGAAATCCTAATCCAGAAGTGAAGCAAATTTAAATCCAACTTGTAGCCTAAATGGCCCCACTGTGTTACTCTCCAAATGGCCTGGAAAAGATGCTCAGGGGACCATACTCACTGAAGTACTCCTTGACTGGTAGGTCTCCCTGCAACCAGGAACTCACACTGGCTCTGAACTGGCTTTCTAATTCTTTCCCTATTTTCCTTTTCGTTGCTCATTTCCCTCATCATCCCTCAGCCTCCACTCACCAAGCCTCCTTTTTACATTTTTGATACTCTCCTTTAGTAGATAATCAACAAAGCAGAGATATGTCATGTTCTGCCTGTTGCTGATACAGAACTAAGTTGTTTGTAATGAATGAGTTAAAGTAGGATAAAAATTTAAAACCAAAGAATAGGAATCCACTAAAACTAACACAATCTATATTTAGTACTCTCTATGGTCAACGATTCCAGAGTTCACTGAATATTAAATTTGGATTTAGGAGCTCAATATTTTCTAGCTTACTTTCCAACTAGTCTATTACAGGAAACCAGTAATGTCCTCAAAGGTGGAAAATTTTCCAACGTCCTAATACGATGTGTACACTGTGCATTACTCCCTCATTCTTTGTCCCTACCTACACTGTCCCATCTCCCTTTCTTAATTTCTTTTTCTTCATAACATTTATCATAT
Source organism: Rhinopithecus bieti (assembly GCF_001698545.2). Taxonomy (NCBI): domain Eukaryota; kingdom Metazoa; phylum Chordata; class Mammalia; order Primates; family Cercopithecidae; genus Rhinopithecus; species Rhinopithecus bieti. The sequence goes on along the minus strand of NW_016811046.1, from coordinate 113,076 downwards.
TCTAACATCCTATATAATTTACTCACTGATTGCATTTTTCTCTCCCTAGTAGAATGTAAACTCATCGAGGACAGGGCTTTGGTTTCTTTTGCTCATTACTGTCTCCTCAGTGCCAGAAACTATGTTTGGCACATACTTATGTTGTTTAATAAATAGTTTTGATACTTAGAAATAATGAACCACAGAGGGTGTTTCTTTCTTCCCAATCCACACCAATCCCTAATCAAAGATCCTGCTTGCTGCTAGCAAATAGGTGAGACGGGCAATTACAGACATAGCCAGTGGAAGTAAATAACCTTTCTGGAAAACAGTTGGCAATGCATATCAGGAGCCTCAAAAAGTTTTTGCTTTTGGACTCCAAAATTCCACTTCTAAAATTCTGTACTAAAAAATAATCCGAGATGTGAATGACATTTTATATGAAATATTATGTTTATCAGCAGTAAAGGGAAAACAATTTGTAGAGTAAACATATGTTCAATAAATTGATGTAGCCAAACAAATAGAATATTATATCACCATTTAACATTTTCTTTGAAGAATAAATGAAGATGGGGGATAGTAAAAGAAGTGTTAAATTATTATATTATAATGATCCAAATTTTACTCATGCTCTCAGATACAGCTGTGTATATAGGTGGATGTATGTGTGCATGTTTGTGTTTGCATGTGTGTGTGCGTATAAAAGACCAAAAGCAAATGCAGCAAAATCTTCCAGAGTTTATGTCTGAATGATATGAGACTGAGATATTTTATTCTATATATTCTTACTCTTTATATTTTCCAAGTTCTCTAGAGTGAGCATTATTTATCTAATTGCTAAAAATGAACTTTATAAAATGATATGTGCATTTCTCACAAAAAATACAAATTTCTTAGCTAACCATTTTTAAATCTAGTCTTAACGAATATCATTTCAAGTTACTAAAGTCACTTGACTGCCCTGTATTTTGCAGCTGACACTTCCTCCTGATCTGAACAATAACCATCTCATTTTCACACTGAAATGAGATTCGGATTCTATGCCACTAAAGTGACTCTCAGGGCTCAAGTTGCCCAGGTTCAGGCCTCTGGTAAAAGATTTAATTGTTTTGGGTGAGAATTACATTTGGCTTGCAGCAATGACTTAAAACGAGTGTTCCTGTTGTTGCTTGGCAGAGCTGTGTTTTAATGGTGCAGGACTAAATTTTAGCTCTGTGGTTTTTACAAGAATGTCTGATACCCACAGGCATGTCACACTATTACCTCATATCTGATCATTCCATTGTGCAGGTTTATCTTGGCTAGGATGCTTTGATTTTTGCCTCATGTTATTGCCAAACTGACTTAGCAAAGAAAACTCCAGTTTTCTTAACAACTTTCTTTGTGTCCTTCTGAATTCTTTACAGCCTTATTTAACATTACTTACAGGGAGAGAGTATAAAAAAAATATTCAACTTTAGCTTCAATAATGTACTTTTCTTTTCACTAAAGTTAAATGTTAAGAAGAAATCCCTTCTCAGGGAATCAATTATGGGTTATAAGAGTGTAACAGATCTTCTCGCACAATATGGCGTCTCATACATACAGGAATACAGATTCTTGGAATTAGCAGGGAAAAACTCAGTACCTCCCATCTGGATTTCTTTGTTCTTCACTTGGAATTATGAGCAAACATCCTGAGTGATCTATCCTGGATCAACCCTCTTCTAGGGCTGAATGTGCAAACTAAGAATTATTCCCAGAAGCCAGCATGGGTTAGGGATATTCATTTTAACCCCTTAGGTAAAAATAAATGCTGGTCATTCCCTTGCATGTTTGTCTGTGCCTCAGGGACTCAAGCTCAGCTACATACCTCAAACTCTTGTTGCCACCCAGGGACAAGAATTAGATCATTACTATACCTGTAAGAGAACCCTAAAATTACTTTGCATTTTCACTCTCTTCTGATGGCAGAGGAAATTGTGACATAAAAATTAAAGAGTTGCTGGGTGCAGTCTCTACTAAAAAAATACAAAAAACTAGCCGGGCGAGGTGGCGGGCGCCTGTAGTCCCAGCTACTCGGGAGGCTGAGGCAGGAGAATGGCAGGAACCCGGGAGGCGGAGCTTGCAGTGAGCCGAGATCGCGCCACTGCACTCCAGCCTGGGCGACAGAGGGAAACTCCGTCTCAAAAAAAAAAAAAAAAAAAAATTAAAGAGTTGCTGGGTGCAGTGTCTCATGCGTGTAATCCCAGCACTTCTCATGTCTGTAATCCCAGCGCTTTGGGAGGCCGAGGTGGGTGGATCACGAGGTCAGGAGTTTGAAACTAGCCTGGCCAACATAGTGAAACCCCATCTCTACTAAAAATACAAAAAATTAGTTGGGCATGGTGGCGGGTGCCTGTAATCTCAGCTACTTGGGAGGCTGAGGCAGGAGAATCACTTGAACCTGGATGGCGGGGGTTGCAGTGAGCCAAGATCGTACCATTGCACTCCAGCCTGGAGGATCAGGCAAGACTCCGTCTCCAAAAAAAAAAAAAAAAAAGCAAATAGTTGATGTAGAGGAAAGCCATCTCAGATGTACATTTTTCTTGCATTTTATTAAGAGATAATTATTTTATATCTAGTATATAACTGCTTAATGCTGGATAATATATGATAAAATTGCTTTATTTTTAGAGTCCAATTAATTAACTAGTTCTCCAGATCTGTAATAACATGCCAAAAAGGGCAACCATTTCAATTAAGCAGGAATCAGTCACTTTTCAGCTATTGTTTTCTTTCTTTTCCCCAATTGAACTCAAGCAAATCAGTTGCCAACATAATAAAATGATTCAAAAAACCCTGGACAAAATCTAACAGCTAATAAGTATGATTCTCTCCACAAACTAGAGAACTCATTGTGAACCAATCCTAACAGAGGGTGAAAACTCAGAGGAGACTGAAGCTATTCATCGAAGTCTATTGAACGCTAAATGTTTCGATTATTTTGTTCCAAATAATCTGTACTTGTCAAAAATTTATTTCTGTCTCACAATAACACAAAAGAGAAGACTCATCCTGCAGGTCTTCTGCAGTGCACATGACTTCTGTGCATGCCAGCATCCTTAACCCTCAGAGAGTGACCTCAATTCCATGTGTCTCAGAGTGATTTGACTATTTTTCTCACTCAGAATGATTGGAGTTATTTCTCTCCTTCCCAGTTCTTTGCAAGTCTCCAACTTAATTCAATCAATATACCAAGGAAAAAAAGATGATGGTGGGTGGGGAGAGGTCTCTGCTTTTGAAAGTTACCAACAATCTACCAAATTCAGATGGGGTTTACATCTGTTCAAGGAGAATTTCTAATTACATAGTGTCTAGGAAGTCCCAATTGTCATTCAGAGATATCTTTTATCTTTTAAAATACACACCAGGTGGCCATGATCGATGACCTAAAATCTCAGCAGATAACTAGCATCACAAGCATGAACAAAACAAACTGATGATACAAATGTAATGTACACTAATAGACCTTTTCCTTATGCAGTGATGGATAACTGCCTTTTTGCAAAGGTTAAAAAATCAGTTTTTCAGGGCCAGGTGCAGTGGCTCACGACTATAGTCCCAGCGATATGGGAGGCTGAGGCAGGTGGATCACCTGAGGTCAGGAGTTCGAGACTAGCCTGGCCAACATGGTGAAACCCCGTCTTACTAAAAATACAAAAAATTAGCCAGGCTTCATGGCGGGCACCTGTAATTCCAGCTACTGGAGAGGCTGAGGCAGGAGAATCACTTGAACCTGGGAGGCGGTGGTGAGCAAAGATGACACCATTGCAGTCCAGCCTGGGCAACAAGAGTGAGACACCATCTCAAAACAAAACAAAACAAAAGCAGTTTTTCAGAAATAGATAAGACTTAGAAATAAATCAGAAGTTTTTTTCTCCTTCTTTGTGTTAAAAAATGAGTTTTCTTGGGTTCATCTTCAGCACTACTTTCAGTTGAAGAAAGGAAACCAGACCATCCAGTATCAGTCACTGCTGTCACAGTCAAGTCCTAGCTTGCCCTTGCACATCACACAGAGAAGCAAATTCATCTATGAGCAAAAGACTAAGAAGTTTTAAGAGCAATTGTTCTTATCACAACCTAATCAATAACTAGCGCTTCTTTATAATACTCAACCCATTTCAAGTTCTTTTCACTGAGATTTCACAACTCCTTAACTTGGTCAAATAACCACAAAGAATAATCAATGAACACTGGTTCTCTGGAAGAGTCAGAGACTTTGTTTAGAATCTTTCTGTTTCTTTTCCTCTCTACTGGCTCGTAAATCGTACAATATAAATAAAAAGAGACAGAATTTTCATAGACACTAGACAAAATTAAAGTTCTTATTTCTGTGAGTCATAAATTTGAGACTCTCTCTCTCTCTCTCACACACACACACACACACACACACACCCCTACACATACAGTACTTCTTGGCATTAAAGAAGTGCCTAAGACCTAAGACTTGGTAATGCTTCTATTCACACACATCTGTGTAGCAGATAATTTCCTGCCATAAATACAGTAGAGAACAACCAAAATGGTCAGGAGAGTAGACAGCAACCTACTTCTTGCAAGGGGAAAACTGAGCTGTCCAATAGACAGACTTGAGAGCTCACCGAGAGTTTTTACACACTAGCCAGTCATTGAGTACAGTTCTAATTTGTGCCTGAGCAAAAAGTACAAATGTTTCATACTGCAGACCTTCAGGATCTCATGTATAACTGGAACTGCAAATCTTGAATCTGTAACTGCCAAGGGCCTACTTTCCAACTCTCTATCTATCCATATATTATCTACAATTTTTCAGCTTAGATGCAGTCACCTTTTGTTTTTTAAAATTCGCCATAGTTTAGATTACCTTGAATGGCCAATTAAAGATGACGTTGTACAGATTTTATGGATTTTGCCAAGCACACCCCTTTGGGAAAAACCATTCTTGATACATGTCTAGTCAAGCCATTCACAATATATTATTTTAATTGTTGGGAGAACTTACTGAACTTCAAACTATGATTTGGAAGTTTTTCTCTTGAACGGTTCAGTCACTGCTCTTCACTTACTCTCTTTTCCTCCAAACATTGCTAATTTAGTTCACAGTAAAAAAAAAAAAATCATTTCTAAAAACCCCGCAAAAGCCCTCTCGGTTCACCTCCCAAGGAAACTGGCCAAGGAAAACTTTCTCGAGGGTTCTACTATTGTGTATAAAGTGAAAACACAGGACAGATAGGTCCTAATATATGCCTTAGTTGCTAGGATTTTACTAAGCACTACATGTGTTAGTTTCATGCTGCGTTTGAAAAATCCTCTCATTTCACATTTAACTTTCAGGATCACAGTATCATGCAATTTATACTAGAATTTAGAAACTACTCAAAGCTACAGGAACTTGATTTACAGATAGTATTATTCCTGTGTGTATCTGGGTGGAGTGCTGCAAATGCGGTTTGAAACACAAAATACAATACGACCACTAGGTGGTGATATGTATCTATTCTTATATTATGAATCAACAGCTACACCACTTAACAAAAGAGAACTTAGAATATGTCCCCCCAAATCGTGATTATGTACTCCATGTAGCAAAAAAAAAAAAAAAAATTAAAAGATTGTCTGGGATATGTTCTCTCAGTTTTGTGAGTGAAAACACAAAGAGAACACTTTGCAAGACAGACCTCAGTGAACCAGTATTTACCAACCTGACTACATTCTATTCTGTTGAAGTCCATTCTATCTATAATCTGGATTTTCTTTCTGACTAAAATGTTCACCTACAGCAGTTGATTCTTTTCCACTCTGTCTTTTAAAATTATCAAGTGATTTACATCAATGGTGAAATTGCATCAGAACCAAAGCCAAATGTGTAACATCCACCTAAAATCCTTAGGACAGGTCAGATCATAGATAAACACCCAAGCACACAAATGCAATGTCTGCAGTGTGAATCACAGTTAGTTTGTTTTTCAGTAACAATTTGTGTAGATTAGCTATGAAACCGTGACACCTGCAGTAAGAGCTGACTTCTTTGTGTGCAAACTCTTTTCATCACCTGGGCCACTGCTGTACTCCCAGAGCTACAAAATTCAATCCAAATACACTGGATGCCAAGGGCAAGCAGATAACTGCCGAAGTAGGAAAGCAAATTCCAAACAGAAAACACTTTCCCAAGAGGACAGGTACCTGTTTTAAACATACGCCGATAAGAAACCATCTTTTCATTAAATAACAAACAGAATAACCACTTGGGGTTAGCACCAGCCTTTCAGAACACAGGTCAAACGGTTATCTGAAAAGAGGCTCTGAAGACTACTTATTACAGAAATCAAAACATTTGGTAACTTTAAAATGACTTTTTTATCCCTAGGTGGCTGGTGTACACAATAGACATTTGTTTGCAGTCTGGAAGGGGAGTGGGCATTTAACTTTGTCTTGTTTGTTAGGGGCAAATGACTTCCCTGCAAGGTAAAGATAAACCTTCTTCTGATCCTTGTACTTGCTTAAGGTTAGTCTAGTCTGGGTCCTTATTTATTTATATTTTAAGGGAGGTTATGGTTTTGCTGCTGTCTTTTAGTTGAACAGGGTAATTCGCTGACCGACAACTGAAAAGAAAAGAGCAGCTTTGTTTTAAAGGAGAAAGAGCCGTTTGTTTTGGTGTCACTACCCTATGCTGGCAGCCTGGAGTTGGATCGTACAAACATGAATATGCTGAAGGGAAGAAAAACTAACTTGGGGTCTCCTGATAGTTGTTAAAGTGGCAATATGCCCATTATTTTCCTAGCTGGCAAACCTCTGTGCGGGAAAGACAATCTGGCCAGCTCTTGAGAACAGCACTAATCTTGTGTAATAGTGTGAGCTCACTGCCCTACAAAGCAGTAATTATCAATGCATTTTCAGAAGGATGTGAGTTACTCGCACTGTGAGACCACTGTCAGAGAGGGGGCCTCAGGCAGAGGCCCACAGAGCAACTTGCATTTAATCCATAGAATGAATGGTGCCAGTAGGCTCCTTTACCCCAAGCTTGTTTGCACAGGTCTCCAGTCATGAAGGGCTAACGATCCAAATGTAAGGAGAGACTGCCAAAACTCATTCAACATTTTTTTTTTTTTTTTTTGGCCTTTTCCATGGTTATCCATTGCCTTAAACTAATTAGCAATTAGATTTAAATATCTGCACGTGATTTTAAGGTTGCATAGAAGACTGTTGGAAAAGCATCTATGAGATGCTACTGCACTAAATCTCCTTTTCTTATTCTTTATAATAATCTTGTCAATTATAAAATGATTTTCCAGTAGTGAGAAAATATGGTTCTTCCAGCTGTTCAACCCACCACTCATTGTCTGAACTGAAAGACAAGGCAGAGAGTAGGGTTGTGTTCTAGAGCTACTCTATGACTCACAATATCTCATATTTAGAATCAGAAGAATCAGTTCTTGATTCCAAATTAAATTAAACTACAACACAAGTGGAAATTTTCATTAAGAACTCAGTAGTCTTTTGCAAAAAGGAATCTGAGAATTCTTCCACGCACGAGTAATGTGTTAAAGGATGAGAAATGAGCATATGTTTTCCTTGGCTTTTGGCTTAATACAATAAAGCCTGTGAAGTTTAACATAATTAAATTAATGTTGATATGCAGTGTGACTTGTTCACAGAGAAATGGTATTTGACTTAGAGCTAATGTCACACCACAGCTGACACACATCCATCTACAAACACTGTATAGAAAGTCTTCTAAGATTTTCAGGTAGGAAAAGGAAAACTTAAATTTTTGTTGTGGAGATTCTGTTTTGCATTGTTTTTCTGCCAAATCATGTGAAATCCTTTCAAACGAGCAGAAACCTACAAACAAGCTTAGAAAGCACCGGAATTAGTTAATACTCCGTATTCTCTTTACAATGTCCAAGACATCTGGGAGAGGAAGGGGAATAGGAACGTTTGTGTTTATGAAAGGGTAATAATGATACATTGCTGCAGGAAAAGAATAATGGTTTATGGTCTGTGATTTGTTACTCCCTTCTTTCTGCCCCTTTTAAGTGTCTCTTCCTAGGTTAAGGGCTATTTCTTTATTGTTTCCACCTTTTTCAAAGTTGGCTTTTCTCACAATACTTTGCTTGACAGACTAATGTGTTTATTTATGAAAGAAGAAGAAGGGGCCTCTGGATTTAGAGTCAAATCCACACATCTAGTTATTCTTGTGCATCAACTCGAATCAATTGGTGAAGGGGGACAAGCGGGTGTTGGAAATTGTAGGTGTTAAGATGCCAAAGCTGAACTATGCTTACCAAAATGAAAAACAAAATGCAAAATTGAGTTATCTTCCAGAAATATTTTTAAGAAGAATTTGTTATGAAGATTAATTGTACAATTAATTGTACTAATTATCCTATCAATTAGGTTTTTTTTACTTTATATCATAACTGTCATAGCAAGATGAGTTGGTTAGAGCTAGAAAATAAGATATTTATGAATCTGTGATTTAGTAATTTGTTCTAGAACTTCCTGACCAGATTTGGACAAATGAAGAAGAGAGAAAGTCTCTGTTTTCTCCCGACTGTAGAATGGAAAGTGAGAAGAAGGAAGCTGTGACAACTTTCCAGGAAGCAGGGAAGCCAGCAGCCTCATGGGGGGTGACATCTGAGTCCTGACAACATAGAGATGACAGAAGTAAAAAAAGTGAAGGGGATGCAGAAAATGATTTTTAAAATGTTTAGGAATAAAGTCAGGGCTTTTTCTGCAGAACAAACTAAATCTTCCAAAAGCTCCTCAATATTCTAAAAATGGAATGGCAATGTCAGTTTTCGTCAGTCCTCGCCTCTACACATGGCCATCTAGAGTGATGGTTCCCTTTGAAGTAAGTGCATCTGATCCACTGAAGACACCAGTGTCCAGTGGGGAGGGGTCAGCTTTGATGGCACTGGGGGGAATCACTGAAGAAAGGCGAGTAAGGAGCCATGTGGAGCCCAGAGAATCCCCTCATGAGAATCTTACTCCAGAGGGTCCAAGAGAGAAGGAAGCAATAGGACAGCTTTAAATCTCTGAGCTCCACAATTTGATTTTAAACCACTTGTTGGAGAAGTTTATCAGACAAAACAGTGTGATGAAGGCATGTAAGAGTTTCTGATAGCTCTTTAATTGGGCTGTTCCATAGACACTATAGTCCTTAGTTGAAAACAGTGTTGTGAAATCATTTTGCCAGGAGGTATATTGATAGACAAATATAAATGATTCCATAATGTTCCCTGCCTGTCTGGCTTCCTCTGCGCTTGAATAAACAGCCTCAGATAGTGGATTTACAAATGAAGCCCTATCCCATCTTATGCAACCAAACCATTCTTAGCCAAAGCATCTATAAAAAGTAAAATGAGCTGATAACATTTGGGAGTGATATTTCCTTTTGTTTGTTTCGCTCCATTTTGGATATAAATAATAAGGTTTCTAAAACTCATTTTTCTTCAGAAAGTATACCTACGGAATATGTGCCTATCTGGAAAAAAAAAATCCTCCTCCAAAGTTTTGAGTAATTGTTGGTTTCTTAAAGTTTCATGGAAAACCTGCCCTGATATAACTCAAACCTGCAGGGGTGGCAAAGTTTGAAAGTTTACTTTCCATTTTTAATTCCCAAAGTTTATTGCAAAGGTGTTTCTAGGACAACCATGGACAAAATTGTCATCATTTCTAGTAAAAACACTTGTTTTCCTTTGGTTGATACATTTATAAGATGCACTATGTTCAACTATAACTTCTATTTTAAGGAATATCTTTTTTTTTTTTTTTTTTGGTCTTTTCACCATAAAACCCATCCATTATGTTTTGATGTTTTCATACTGGTACAACTTTAAATAAAATCTTTAACTTGGTAAACAAAAATGTCACAAAGAGATTCAGCCAAAAGACATAATGTGTTCATTTCAGGATTCAAAAGGTAGAGTTGGCTGAGCAATGTGTGTATGCTGATTATCATTTGTTCATTCAAATATTTATTAAATATCTATTCTATGTCAACTACTCTGCTAGGTGCTGAAAAAACAGAGATGAAAGTTAATTCCTATCTCAGAAGGCTCAGTGTCAGCAAGTCAATTTCACAGGGGCCTGAGTTAAGATGGGAAGAGGACAGAAAAGATGTGGGAGCACAGAAGAGGAGCTCTGAGTCATATCCAGCAAGGAAGGCTTCCTGGAAGGAGACCCCTGGCTATGCAGGGTATTTGACTGTTTGTGAGATGAAATTAGGACAAGATGTGAGAATATGCTGAACGCTAGGGCTAGAACAGGCAAAGCACCCCAGGAGTGAGAACCCATGGCTTATTCCAGGAACTGAGAGTATTTCTGAGATGCTATCGCTTAGGAAGTGGCAGGCGGAATGGATTGGCTTTGTCTGCCGCACTAATAATTAAAAGTTGATACTGAAGGCAATGAGCAGACACTGAAGAAGTTTAAGGGAGCAAGAAGAGTTCATAGCCAGGGAAGGGAAAGGTCATGAGCACTGGAAAACAGATTTGAAGGAAAACACTCTGACTAGTCATTCATTTAACAGTTGGTTTAAGAAAGAACTTATAAGTCAGCTAATAGTATATAAGCTAGATAAGAAAAGTTTGTTTAAGTTTGCCAGCTTTAATGTATATTTAACTTGGATGGTTTAACTGAGTGTCTTTGAAGATATTACTTGGGTGACAAGCAAAGCAATTCATTAGTGAAGTTATTTGTTAGGGTTTCCAATAAAGCAGTAGGCGCATTTTGCTATAGAGAGCAATTGTCAAGTTTACAATAGTCAAGTTAAAGAGTAACTGGGTTAGGAGAAAGCCAAGTGACAAAGTAAAAACTGAAATGTATTAAAAGAAAATAATCTTAATATAAATCACAAGGATAAGACTAGACACAATTTTCTTCATGAATTCACTTTTGTGAAATTTATTGGGCAAACACCCCAAATAAAAAAATTAATAGATTTTTAAAATATAATAGAAATAAGAATTTGGCATTTTATCAGTGATAACAACATTCTACTATAGTGGCCAGTAATGTGGAACGAATCCATCAGAATCTCAAGAATAAGGGCAATTTAGATCATTTAGCCGAACAACATCATTAATTTAGTATATTAGTTGAATTAGTCTAGCTGTATAGCATAATAACATTAAATATGATACTTTTTTTTTTTTGAGACGGAGTCTTGCTCTGTCACCCGGGCTGGAGTGCAGTGGCCGGATCTCAGCTCACTGCAAGCTCCGCCTCCCGGGTTCACGCCATTCTCCTGCCTCAGCCTCCCGAGTAGCTGGGACTACAGGCGCCCGCCACCTCGCCCGGCTAGTTTTTTGTATTTTTTAGTAGAGACGGGGTTTCACCGTGTTAGCCAGGATGGTCTCGATCTCCTGACCTCGTGATCCGCCCGTCTCGGCCTCCCAAAGTGCTGGGATTGCAGGCTTGAGCCACCGCGCCCGGCCAATATGATACATTTTTACTGAAAGTTTATTGAAAGCAAAGTTTAATTATTTCAGTAAAAAGGATCGTTGAAATTGAGACCTAATATAAACTTGTCTGTTCTTACTGGATTGTAAGGCTAAATATCAAAAGATACTTTAAGGTAAATATGAAAGGTTCTTTTTGTTTTAATACTGTTCTACCACCCAAGACGGAGAAGCTCTAATAAATCTTTCAAAGAAAAAAATGGAGGGAGAGAGGGTGTGGAAGAGGAGAGAAAGCACTCCAAAACATAAACAAAGTCCTTAAAATTGCACACAGTCAAGTTAACACCATTCTAAGTATAAGCAGATACCGCTCCCTGTGACCAAGACTTTACTGTTAGCGATATTTTTAAAAGCAAAAACCTTGGAGTAAACAGCGAAACAAAGCAGAAGGGTTTTATTCAAAGGCCTGCACACATATGGAACCCGTTAAGGGGATGGTGACTGTAGAAAAAACTACAAAGGAGTTTAAGGGACACCTAGGCTGTGTCAGAGAGGAAAAGGATAGAGGAAAGGGTGGTTACAAAAGCAAGAAAGTGGGCAGGAGATCAGTCAAATGCGAGGGAGACAGGCTTTAGGACAGATGGTCTGTTCTGTTCCAAAGTTAAGGGACACTCCTTAGCACACTTCTATTTTACACAAAGAGTGAATTAAGAAGAAACCAAGAGTCTGTCAGAGTTTTTTTCTGGATTTACTTGTGTCATTTCTTTGATAAACTTTGCTTGTTAATACATTTCATCACGTGTCTTCTTCATACTGAGGCCCTCGGTGCATTCTCCATAATCCTTACATTTCAAGTGAAAGTGCCAACTAATTAAGAGTAAGGTTCTTGTTTATGTTGTATAATTATCTATGTTAGCTTATGTTATCTTCCTCTGGAAGTTTCAGAGGAAAATTTCAGAGGAAAAATCAATATTTCTTTTTTGACAAGGTGCAATGCTCACCAATTTACCACGTTTAGGACCATTCTAGACTATGGAAATGGTAACTGTTATGTTTTCAGAGTATTTGTGTACCTACATTAAAAATTAATGGCCACAGACAAAAAGTAGGTGAGTTGCCTTGCTTTGGCATAGAGGAATAATGATATATGATGAATCAAGCTCACCTGTATGGCACTTGGCAGGGAAGATAAATTTCCTAAGATATTCTACAGAACCCACATAGCTGCCAGATATAAGCCAATATGAAGTCTCTTTAACCAAGCACACAGGAATAAAGGATAACACTTTATCTCAGACACCATGAAAAATAAAAAGCAGGGAAAAGAATTACTTCTTGAAAGACGTGAACTGCTAAGGAAGAGACCAGAATAAACATCTAGTAACACACATACATGCTAAGAATAAAAACACACACATCAAATCTATGTAACCAATGACAGATTAGAAATAGATGGGACTTGGTTCAGTCAGGTCAATGTGTAGGAAAATGGGATTTTTCATACACTCCACCTGGTCAAATGCAGCTATTCTAGGCTCAGGGCTGGAATCTACAGGAACCCAGACAACAGGTACACTTTGGGATAAGTTATGGGCTGCATCTGCAAGGCACAAGTAAACAGTAACTAGATAGAAATGGCCAGCTGAGTCCTGGCCAAGTCAGCTTCTGTATACATGATGGGGGCTCACAAAACCCTGCACTTTTCACTGGGCTATAAATAAGGGAAATTTGTGGGAGGTAGGCATAATAGTGGCACCCTAAAACCCAATTTATTCCATGAGAATGAAGTACACATTTAACAAAGAAAACTCATTAAATGTATACACTGTATGATATATGTTAATAAAATTATAAAAAACAGTTTATAATATAAACTCTTAATCATATGTTCACTTAGAAATTAATAAGAACAAAATTATCTTCAGTTAAAATGAGTGTAATATAAAGATTCATGCCATACCAATCGCTATTAATCGAATGGACCAGTATTATCCCCCTAAGTACAGCAAAATGAAAACATAAAGAGGCAGCAATTGCAGATACACATCCAATACATCCAGCCAGGACAATTATTAATAGAAGAAACTGAGACTACTGATTCTAAGGTTGTGTTTCCTATAGCTTACTGGGAACATATTTTAAGAACAACCTATTTTTCCCTATTTTTCTCACATCTTGCCAAAGAACCTACTTAAGAACTTCAATGACAAACAGTGAAACAGTGCTGATTAAACATAAACAGTGGTGACAGAGAGAGAAACTCAGGTCTTATTTTGGGTTGCTCAAAGCAAAAATTTAATAAAGGATACACTCTATTTAAAGCCAAGAAGGTACTGGTCAGAAGAAACTGTGGCTTTGGAGACAAGTCTAAGTTCAAATTCTGGCTTCATCAGTTAACAGCATTGTGATTCCAGGCAAACAGCTCAGCCTAACTGATCTTCCCTTTCTTCACCTGTCAAACAGGTGAAGGAAAACCCAATGCCTGTCGTAACAGTTATTGTGGGGAATAAACATATGCAAGGGCTTAATACAGTGGCTAACACATAGATAAAGTGAGTAATGTGTCCATGACGGAGCAGCTTCCCTTAAGACACAGCAGAACTTCCAAACGCAAAGATTACATTGGCATCTGTTTTAGAATGAACCTTGTATTTTGCCAAACTCATTAAATCCAGACAAGTGGCAGACAATGAATGAAACTGAAGTACCTAAGTAATTCACACACAAAAAGGCCTTTAAAATTATCTTCAATTTTTTACACTTTGTTTCTAATTTAGAATTTAATTTACACTTACTATCTAGCCCAGTGGATCCCAACTTTGCATTTCAGAATCACCTGTGGAACACTGAGAAAATACAGCGGCTAGAGGTTTTGCTGTAATGGACCTGGGATAAGTCCTAAGCAGCAGTTTTTAATTACATATTCCAGGTGATTCTAATGAACAGCCAGCACTGAGTACCACTAGTCGAGCCAATCACATTTGAACTCTTTCTAAAAAATTAGATTTATTTGAGTTTAGTAGGAGTGACTCAAAACAGCTTCACCTGTTCTAAGAACCTATTATAGCCTTCTCAAAGTTGTGGCCAGCATTTCCAAGTCACTTCTTTCTTCAAAATATAGAAAACAAGTTGAAATATGTAATTAGTCAGCAGAGATTCATAAGATCATATCAACAATCTTCTTTAAGATAAAATAAATGCATATTTTGCTTGGAAATGTGCCATGCCTTATAGCAGATTTCCAGTGCAATTTTTAAGAGGGAATGGTTTTTTTTTTTAAGGACTTTTCTCCTACATTTATTCTTCTCTTCTTTCTCTGAAGCTAGAAAAAGCAAAGATAACCATCTGAAAGACAGACCCAAGGTAATTCTACTAATCGTCTGGTTTTCTGGTTTGATGGAAATCTAGTACACTCCTCTTTTAAAGAGAACCACAAACATTGAAGAGAGAACTGGATGTTGGATCAGTTAGCTTGGAACTCTTCTAACCCTTCCCTGTTTCACTGAGTGACCTTGAGCAAGTCACTTGTCTCCAGTCTAATGCAACCTCTGTCATGTGCAATCAGTGCACAGTACAAAATTTCCAGAAGGTAGAACTTGACATCATTTTCAAGGACATCTTACCAGTGTGCTGCCATCAGTCCAGCGGAAGTCATGCTCAAACATCTTGTCATTGAGGCCTATCCACTGATAATCATGGCCCACACCTAAGGGATAGGAAACCACACAGATATTTGTACTACTTTTCCATATATGGATAAAAATATATCAAAGATAATTATTTTCAGCATGAATCATGTTTATTTAGTTGCTCATAAAAATCTCTGCTAGTCTATCTTTTGTTCTTCTGCCCAATGTGCTTTAAATGAAAAAGTTAATGTGCAAACACTGTGAAGCATTAAAGTATGACATAGACAATAATTTCCCTAGCAATTTACTATAATTAATTTTTTTCCATCCTCACTCATGATAGAAATGTTCTATTTTTCTGTTGTTGTTGTTAAGTGACGCCATTGGCAAAAATTCAGTGACCCAATGAAATGTGCCAGATCTTATCCATGCTACCCTCATTTTGGAAGCCACGTGTTTCTTTTCAAAGCATTTTAATTAGTGAACACCTAGACAGTTCTACAAATTTATCCTCAAAAATATTTACTTTTACCACGAAGTGAGTCACTGGCAAGGATATCACGCAGTAAAGTCAAATGAACCTCTATCCAGATTACAAATTAACAAACTTCTAAAAGATAGTAGGCATCATGAGAAAATATTTAATAGAACATCAAACAATGCTTCATGAGGCTGGGAATGGTGGCTTACGCCTATAATCCCAGCACTTTGGGAAGCAGAGGTGGAAGGATTACTTGAGGCCAGTAGTTCAAGACAAGCCTGGACAACATCGTGAGACACTATCTCCTAAAAAAAATGCTTTATGAGCAACAAATTTCTACATATTGCTACATGAAAACCAGTTGCCCTCCTTTTTGCTGCAGTTGAAGGAGTTATTAAACAGCTCTGATATTAAGTTTCATTAGCTTTCAATCTCCACCTATCCAAGTTCTTAGATTGTAGCTCACTTTCCACAGTTTAAAATATTTAGAAACTTGAATGAGAATCAATATGCCCAAAAGGTAAGATTAGGGTACTATTATTAACAATTCAATTTTAATTAGCAGGACAAAAATAACTGAAAGTAACTGTAATTTTAGACAGGCATATAAATATTCAAAATAGAGACTATGAAAGTATAACCACAGTAAGAATTCTATTGAGCCATAATAATTGGTTGTTTTTGTAAATTTAAAAATGATCAAATAGCAATTTCTTATGATTCAACCTACAGCAAGTGTTTCAACCAATACTGCCGGCCGACTAACCAACGCCTACCTATATTATAGTTGAATGTTTCCCAAAATGGGGGACTTAACATAGGCGAGATGATTTTAAGTAACCCACAGATGAGGGATTTGATAAGTTGTATTATGATTGAAAAAGCTACTTCTTTTCACTTGCACACAGACCAAACTAAGAGAGTGATGAGAAGGAGTGAAGTTTCCGGAAACTCATGTCTATTTGGTACATACGATTAACAAACATTTGTTCTTCGTGAGACAGGATGCTTGTGAGATGGGCACCCTGCAGACGGCATTCCCGTTCAGCTGCATCCCATGTGCGTCGATGGGCAAAGTATTTGTAGCACTGCCCTTGGAATTTGTGCCAGCCATAGTCACATGTCTCGGTGTCTGAGAAGAAACAGGCAGGAGCTTATTAAACACACATACATCATTCAAACTTGACACCCTGATCCAAGTGTTAATAGGATACCCAAGCCAGTATCTGTGCAATGTCCCTGAAGTAACTGATTCATAAAATTTGGTCATGATGACAAAGAAATTATTATAAAGTTAGTCCAACTGATTCGTGTGAAATGGATGGCTGTACATCTTTGGACTGCAAAGGCAGCATCTAACAGCAACTTCCTTGATTAAAGCCAGAGAAAACTGGAAGAGGGGCCAGCCAAAATCTCTTGGGCGGCTATAGTGTTGGCTGACTTACTTGTGAAGCAAGTGGGGCTAATTCCTTACCAACACAACTTTTCTAAGAGACTCATTCAAGTGATAGATAAGAATTCTGGCTAATAGGATTACGAATGCCCTATTTGCATAACAACTTCAAAGGTTCTGGAAGTAGTCCTCTCCCACTTCCCAAAGAGATATCTGAGAAGTCACAGGCTCTTGTCATATGAAACTGACAAAGAGAAAAAAATCCTTTATGAATAGGTACCTTTTGGGATATAACTAAAGCTGTATGCCTTCTTCCTAAAAAGAAAGGTAAGATAGGTAACACCCAATGAAAATGCATCAAGATTTTATGTTTATTAAAAATGAAATAAACTAAATTATTTAACTCACCCCCCCATTCCACCAGGTCATATACATATGTGTGTGTGTGTGTGTGTGTGTGTGTATGTGTGTGTTTCACAATAAGCACACTATAACTGATATTCCAGTGAGACGAAAATATTTTTCAAATATATCTAAATTTTACACTGGCAGTATCAGCTACATTTTCTAGGTTGCCAATTTTTACATAATTCCACAGGAAAGTAGCCTTGTTCACAGCACTGTATTCTTCATTGCCAATCTTCCCACAGAATCACTCGTCCACAGGTGGGGTTACACTATATACTAAATCATAATCAGTAGAAATAATTTTGATTTTCACAAAATACACCCCACGATTATATTGAAGTTGTTGCATACAAAAACTAACAAAACTGCAAAGTTTATAGAATTTCAGGCACTAAGAAAACCTTCCAGGGGACCTAATAAGTATCTCCCCCCACCCAAATGTGCTGATTAATAGAAGAAAACACGACCGTACTAAATTAAATAAATGTTTGCTTTATATGTTAGTTTTGGTGGCCAGATTGAAACTCAGATTGTCTCTTGACTCTCATTCCTGTTACTCCTCTTTCTATAACCGTGGGAAAGTATGAATTAGATTTCATTTCTTTCCTGGCTTCACTGATTAAAACCATACTCACACAACAGATGCAGCTTATCTGAGCGCAGTATTTATTTCAGTTTAGTCTATCAGGCCTGTTGTTTAGTTGCAGCCAGCTGACTAATTCTTTTGAGTAATGTGCACTGGAAGTTTTGCGTTTATTAAAGTGTTGTTTAGAGATCACCAAGTCTCATAGGAAAGGACTCAAGACACAGCTAGATGGTTTGATATAAAAGTAGCACTCAGCACCTCAAAATGAAGCAAATTTTGGCTACTTGGATGTAGTGTTTCCACTTTGGGGAATTTCATTTGAAAGAATTTAGAGGTAAGGTGAGAGGGGTAGGAAGAACACAGCTCTTCCTATATGAGCGTATTAGTTTACAGAAGAGGAGAATCAAACCTTTTTTTAGAACATTCTTATGCCAAAGTAAATAATGTGATTTGTAATGGCATATAACTTTCCTTAACCGTGGACATTATCATTTAACTTCAGATACACGATGTACAATTCTGGAGGATCTTAACCTCTTGAATAATACATCAGAAAAAACTTTTCTACATACCCTTTCTTACCTGCTATTACCCCAATTGGTTTTAGTTTGGTTTCCCCTTTTTTGTCTTTTGTGTGTGTGTGTGTGATGAAGTCTCGCTTTGTCACCCAGACTGGGGTGCAGTGGCATGATCTTGGCTCACTGCAACCTCCGCCTCCCGGGTTCAAGTGAGTCTCCTGCCTCAGCCTCCCTAGAAGCTGGGACTATAGGAATGCACCACCATGCCTGGCTAATTTTTGTATTTTTTGGTGGAGACGGGGTTTCACCATGTTGTCCAGGCTGGTCTTGAACACCTGACCTCAGGTGATCCACCTGCCTTGGCCTCCCAGAGTGCTGGGATTACAGGTGTGAGCTATCGCACCCAGCCCTTTTTGTCTTCTAAATAGTTTATCATTAAGTATTTTTCCTCCTAAACAAGAAAACCCAGATGATCACAAAATGTAATGAGTGACGACATCACTACTAACAATGCCAGTCTCAGTTAGCAGATGCATACATTCCTATCAGAACACAGGTCCAATAAAAAGAGGCAGAGTTTCTGTTAAAACCAAACTGGGAGAATGTATTTATTTGTACTATCTAAATCATAGCTTCCCAATGATTATAAATATATCTGCAAAAAACACTTAGAGTGGTTTTTGTGTAAAAAAAATAAAGCCAACTATCCACATTGATTCACTTACTTTTGAGATGGAGTCTCACTCTTGTCACCCAGGCTGGAGTGTGGTGGCATGACCTCTGCTCACTGCAACCTCTGCCTCCCAGGTTCAAGCTATTCTCCTGCCTTTGCTTCCTGATTAGCTGAGATTACAGGTGCTCGCCACCACACCCGGCTAATTTTTGTACTTTTAGTAGAGATGGAGTTTCGCCATGTTGGCCAGGCTGGTCTCGAACTTCTGACCTCAGGTGATCCACCCGCCTTGGCCTCCCGAAGTGCTGGGATTACAGACGCGAGCCACCATGCCTGGCCACTTAAATTTTATTGTTCATGAATTCAACAAATATGTAATGAAGGATAATGTGTCAAGCTGCATCTCCCAGGATGCTATTCTGATAGGAGATATTATTCATAGAAATAGTCTATTTGTTTTCTCAACCTTACCTAAAAATTATGTGAAACTCTTTTTATTTATTAAAAGGCAACACTTGTAGATGACATTTTCCTAAAAATCATTCAATGTATGGAAAGACATCTTATGCTTTAAAACTCCTATAAGTTTTAAAGAGGTTACAAAAAAATAGGTTGTTTCAATAGATTACAATACAAACCCAGATTTGTAGTGTGCACAGCTCCTGTTCAGGAACATAGAAGGTGAAAGTATCACAAACAATTTCACCAAAAATGTATTCTTTTGATGCCGTACAGGTAATGTTTTCAACATCTCTGATATATAGCTGTCAAGTCCTAAGAAAGTGCCCATCCTCTATACTTCTCACTAGGCAAGCTGTATCACTGACTTTGGCTAGGGCAGTTTGTGCAGCCAGAACTGCCTCTCTACTGTTCCAATAGCCCTTTCTAGATTGTGTATCTGTAATTATTGCACCAAAATGTGTCCCCTATTTCAGAGTAACTGTGACTTGGGAAGTTACTAGTGCAGAGAACAGAAAATGTCAGCTGAAGGAACACCGACACAGTCATCACTGAACTTTGGATAGAAAATTGTTTAGACAACAAAGTTGCTGTTAATGAAGAAAACATTTGTTCTTAGGCAACCTGAAAAGAGGAGAAAAAAATCTTTCAGTATCCTGGCAATAAATCACAGGAGCACAGCTGCACTGCGTAAACAGACTGGGATCGATGTTTCTCAGCAAAGAATGTGCATGAAAATCAAACTTGCTTGAAAATAAAATAGAAAGTACCTGAAAGTTAGGTGGCACCGGAAACAAAATTAATCAACACATTTTACTTTCAATATTCTTTTGAAAAGAAAGAAAAAAGGTCAACAGCACCAAAGTCCCTTCCAAAAATCTGTTACTACTCAATCCATCAGATAAACATATAAATAAAGGGTTTATCTTTGAGAGTTACTGTAGAAGTGTGAAGATATTCAGAGAAACTTGGGCTATAGAGTTAAGCCATTTAGGTTCACTTTTCCCACTGTATGATTTACTAGCTGTGTGACATTAAACACATCACTTTTTTTCCTCTGAGCCTTAATTTCTAGCCCATTTAATGCATAGAAATGCCACGCCAACCAAATGAAATGTTCCAGGATGCATTTGATAGTCTGTAAAGTATTAAATTTTATTCTCTGCCAAGAGTTATGCTAAGTCACCAGGATCAGGGACTTCGTTTTGTTCGTATTTCTATCTCCAATGCCCAGAACGGTGCCTGGAAGACAGTAGGTGCCATGTTGAACAAATGATTTTTTGAATTGCTTTTTGTACTTGGAACTAACAGAAGCCAGAATCATGTTTAACATATTGCAATGTCTCAACTGTCTCAGGCTTTTGTTTTCTTCAACAAATGGCATCTTTCTAATGTTTTTACTTTAAGAGGAGGATCTTGCTTGGTCTATCTTTATATTCAAAACCTAAAACAAACAGATTCACCCTATGCAATAAAAAAAGAAAAAACCAACACCTAAAAATGTAGCCATCATCCATCCACTTGGAATGGCAATTCAATACATGCTCCTTTTGGATTTGCATTCATTGCAGTGACGTCCAGATTAACACCATGAAGCAGAATGTGGGACCAGACCAATGTGCCTGAGTGTCTAATGCATTTTCAGTTTGTCTGGTGGAATGGAAGTTTGGCAATGAACACTTTTATCAAAGCCAAACCACTGTACGAGTTTAAGTAGAGGAAATCGACATTCCAAAGCTGAGTGTGCTTAGCACGCAATCTGTTTCTTATTGATGGACCAAGAAATGCTCCCATTAACCACCCAAAATATACTCTCAGGTTGGCCATAAAATGCAAATTACAGGGATCATGAGATTCAAGCCATCGTGAACATAGGGCTTTCTTTCATTCAGAAAAAGTCAACCTTTCTTTAGTAGGAAAATTTCCTGGTGAGCAGATTCACAATATCTTCTACTTAGCATGTGCCAAGGCAAATGTATTCTAACAACTGTATCAACTCATTCTCCAGATATGATTGACTATGAAAAATAAATCCATTGAGTCTCAAGTGCTTAGAAGGAGAAAATAAAAACAGCTAGCATTGAATTCAGTACTCCTTCGTACACGAGCCACAGTAAGGTCAGTGCTTAGCTTGTCCCCAAGAAAAATACATATGACAATATTTCTTCTATTGGCTGGATGTCTTTAAATTCAGCTCAGTGTGCCTGCCTGCAATTCCACTCTATCAGCTAAACAACCATAATCAAGTCAACACTATGACTCAGATGTTTTGAGCTATCCATGAATAAGGAAACCTAAGGAAATGTGAATTTCCACTGCAGGAAAGAATATGCATTGAGGCCAAAATTGCTAAAACACATCAATAATGTTCACCACACAAATGTTGCAATAACTCTTACCTTGTTCACAAAGTGCACCAACATAACTTGGAAGGCAGAGGCACCTGAATGTGTTAAAACCATCAACACAAGTGGCTCCATTCCGACAGGGATTAGAGTGACATTCATCAAAATCTGAAACAAAATAGTAAAAGCTCACAAAATACTTTCAAAAAGTATCAAAGAATTCCATTTAGTGTGAGGTTGCAAGACAACATACAAGACAGCCAGTTAAATTTGAATTTCAGATTTTAAAAAAGTACAATTTTTTAGCATAAGTATGTCCATGCTATATTTAAGGCAAACCTATACTATCAAGTTATTCCTTTTTTACTTGAAACTCAAATATAAGTGGCCATCCTGAATTTTTATTTCCTAAATTTAGCAACCCTAAGAAAATGTCGAAGGTATTCAGAGTAGGCTCATTGTCTCCATTGCTAATAAATGAATCAGATAAGCCCCAAAACTAATGAAGAATCAACACCCCCAGCCTTCCCACCTCCAATCATGGCTCATTCTCTGATTACCTCGCACATGGAATACTCAAAGTATCTAACTGGCCTCACCATCCCTGGGCCCTTTCCTCTCCAATATATCCATCACTCTGCTAAATGTCATCTTTTTTAAACACAGTCATGATAATTTTATTCTTTTACTTCCAAACATTCCATGGATCCCCATTGCCCAGGGCAGCAGTCTTTAAGGTGAGCTCCCTGGACCACAGCATCAGCATCACCTAAGAATGTTAAAAATCCACATTTCCAATTCTACCCCAAATCTACTGAATCATGTACTTTGAGGTGGAGACAACAATCTGTTTTACCCGCCCTCTGATGCATGCTAAGGTCTCAGAATCACTTGACTAGAGTGTGAAGTAACACTATTCGGTATCCTGAACTCAGGACCTTCTTAGACCGTCAGGGCTTTCTAGACCCAACCTGCTTTCTGGTACTGTCTCCCAATATGTCTCTCTCTCCCAAACCCCTAAGTAGGCATACCTGGATCCAGGCCGTCATTCAAATGCCTTCTGTAGTTTTTGGCCTCTGTGCTTTTGTTGTGTCCATATCTGCCTCCACCACCTGTCAAATCTTCCCAACTTTAAAATCTATGTCAAATAAAATCTTTCTACACAGATTCTAATCTTTCTACATATGATCTCCCCTGATGAAATTAGTGACTTTATTTCCATAGCATTTTGCAATTACACTAAAAGTTTAATGTTTAAGAATATTTTTAAATGAATAAACAAAGCAAGTTAAATTTCTCAGTCATATAATGTATTCTTACCAAAGAAATGGTCTTAGTAATGATGTTATTATATACTAATAATACCAAACATGTTTATGGTGCTTGCTGAGTGCCAGACACTTTGTCACCCAGCCTGGAGTGCAGTAGCATAAACACGGCTCACTGCAGCCTCGACCTTCTGGGCTCAATCTGTCTTTCCACCTCAGCCCCCCAAGTAGCTGGGACTACAGGCACGGTTAATTTTTTTTTTTTTTTTTCAGAGGTGGTGTTCTGCCATGTTGCTCAGGCTGGTCTCGAACTTCTAGGATCAAGCGATTCGCCCACCCCGCCCTCCCAAACTGCTGGGATTATGGGCTTGAACCACCGCCCTGGCCTCGGCGACTTTTTTTCTTTTTTTTAAGTACTCTTTTAATATGAATGTTGGGATTGTATCCCAATATTTATGTATAATTTAAAGTGTTATTGGTGAACTTTCTTTACGCAACCATTGTAAGCAAATCAAGCAAACCTTCATGATATCGCTAAAAGGAACATCTGGACAACATATTTCATTATTCTTTTCTCAGAAGTGAGGTCTATATGTAGCCAAATCAACACTGGTGCCTTTTTTTTTCTTTAAAGAGAAGGATGCCTAAATAAGAATATGTAAGGGTCAATTATATTCCTTGGAACCAAAAGAGAGGCAGGAAACAGCAATTGCACAGCTCCCTGAGGCAGAGGCACGTTGGGCTGGTTCCTGGGAGTCAGGGAAGGGTCTTTCCCATTCCAGATGACAAGAAAAGTTACCCAAAACTAAGGACTAAGCTCTCTAACTTTTATTATTTTCCTAATTTTAAGTCTAGCTTTCTAAAAGATTTTATACTGAAATTGATTTTATTTATATGCAGATTTGGAGGATAGATGTACAGTTTTGTTAATATTTATGCATCTTTATATTTGTAAATTCTACCTGTAAAAAACACAAAAAGACTCAGCAGGCCTCACTGAGTCTTGGGTGTGTTAACAGAATTCACTGAACATCTGTACCCATTTTCCAGCCCCTAGTTAATTACCCTCAGATTTTAACTTAATTTAACATATAATTAATCTACACATGGGTTTCTCTGAAATCTCTGATTGATTCGACAACATAAATTCTCCCCCAATATATCTTCTGTGAAAGAACTGCACCCTTTCAGCCAAGTACCATCTTACCAAGTTCACACTGGTCTCCACTGTATCCTGGCACACAGGTGCATACATAGGAAGTTTCAGTAGGATAACAGGTGCCTCCATTAAGGCACGGGTTCATTTTGCAACGATCAGGTCCTACCATATTCAGGAAAGTAAGAAAAACAATTAGGCCCATCTCTAATATTTCAGTGTATTTTAGCATAAAACGCCCCATATTGCTACCATATTATAGGCTTTACCATAGCAATTTAGAGTTACTACATATAAAAATTAACATTAACTTTACTCTCTGGAGTGTTTCTTGGCATTATAACTAATTGTTACAAATTGCATCTATTCATTTCTGGGATTCAATCATGATTACTCTTAAATGATATTTTTTGTATTGCATCTGGCAACTAATATATTCTACTGCAGATTTAGTTGGCATGATAATGGCAATTGATTTTAGTCAAAAATGATTACACATATGTGCACAGTGAATGGAAAATGTATTCTTTTAAATGGGGTTAGTTCATGTGAAATGGCTGGATACACAGAACATGCATTCTTTTTAGCAGGTTGGCTTGTTATCATCATTTGAATTATTATTGCCTTTTACCACTTAATGCTCAGAAACTGTTTTTCTTCGAAAGTGTGCACTGAAGTCTCTTCTGCTACATTAATATGCTTTTTCCAAAAACACGTTCCAAATGTACTCCTTTAAACTATACTTGAAGAAAAGCAACACATGGATTAAACTCTACTGTAGAAAACAAACCCAAATACAAAACCTCACCTAAAATGAAACACCAAGTTTTTATTATAATTTTCTTATTAAAATACAAATAAAACTGACACTCCTGGGAGATAAATATGAAGGTTGAAGACATAAATTTATGAGGACAGTTTAAATATATTTTCTAAGCGCAAATACTTTTATACCACTTGAAGCATATATTTTACACTGCAATATTGCTTGGGTAAGTGTATTTTCATTGAGTTTATACTTATTCTTTGTATATTGTTTCAGAATTGCTTACATTTCCAAATGTTCAAAGATCCAAATGAGAGTTGAAAGTTTTACAAAATAATTGAAATAAACTAGATTATCTATGGAATACACCCATATTTTCAAGAATCTTAAGTCCTGAAACCCTGAAATAATTACACATAAAAGAAGAAAGATGTCTAACTTCTTATGAAACATTAGCTTAAAGAATATTAGGATAAACAAGGTACTGCTATAAAAGATAATTGAGGCTTCCCCACACCAGAAAGTCAAACTCAAATTCTGACTGTTAAGTAAATTCTGGATGAATATAAACCTGGATAGGTACTCTTTCCCATGTTTGGGATTCACATTAAAATTAGGTTAATTCAGATGAGTACATCAACTTCTCCACAAACTCCCCCGAATTTTCTAAGACACTTTTTCCTGTAGTTCCAAAACTGTTTGAAATCTCCCTAACACTTTTAGCTTTCTGGATCTGAAAGTACAAGTACGCTGCCAGGACGACAAGGCTGCAGTTAACACACGCCATAGCCACATGCTGCCCTTTGTGCTGAATCCAAATGACACTATGTGAAAGTGCTTTATCAGACTGTGATGTGCCACACAAATGTGAAGAAGTACTATCACCATTCCCACCACTGACACTAGACACCATGCTGAGACTATGAGACAAGGACTGAGTGAGTCTTTCTGTGAACTGGAAGTCGTTCCAATTAAAAGGAAACTTCTGTTTTTATGAATGTTATTCTCCTCTAAACAGTTCATATCAACCTCTGAAAGCTGAATCTGCAACAGATAGACCAGGTAATCCCATATGAGTTTACTGAATGAAGCTAAAGAGACCATTTGTTTTGCAATGAAGACGCAAACTATAATTCTTGGTAAATATTGCAAACTGGATAATTGGTACATATTTCTCATTCGTCAAACTTAACTCTATATGTACCTACTTAACTCAGTATGTACCTAATTATTACCAGTTAGTTTTATAGCATATTTTTAACAAACTGAAGTATAGTGACCTAAATTTAAAAACGATAAGTATTAGCCAAATTACTAGATTATCATTTACAGATTAAACACAGTGATAACAAAAACCCAATGTCAACTACCTTTGATCAATTTTCCTCAAAATATTTCAAGCCATTTATTAAACATTGTACTTTCTGACTATTTTACTCTTTCTGAAGCACATCAAAATAAAGCATTGGTGGCACAAAAGGTAACATTGATATGATCAGAAGAATAATTTTAATGATAGTCATGGCATGAAACATATTAATTAAAATAAAACATATATTTTCAACCAAGACAGACATTAAAGTACGGATTTTTTTCCTCTTTTTCCAGGTAGCAGCTAGCTGGTGATGTCTGTTTGTGGATTCCACTGACATTGT
The DNA here is from genome assembly GCF_001698545.2 of Rhinopithecus bieti. Taxonomy (NCBI): domain Eukaryota; kingdom Metazoa; phylum Chordata; class Mammalia; order Primates; family Cercopithecidae; genus Rhinopithecus; species Rhinopithecus bieti. The sequence continues at coordinate 86,352 of NW_016811046.1, read as the reverse complement.
TAATTTAAATAATAACATTCTGGGAAAACATCATTAGAACTGATTTCTTAACATTCTCAGGCTAGATTAAGACGAAAATAAATTCTACAAAGTAAATATTCCAAGATTCCTGGTTCATATATTATTTAATATCAATTGTTTATTTTTATACTATACTGAAACCAGCAAAGAGCAGTTAAAGGACTATGGACTTTAGAGTAGAGCTAAGCTGGGTTCAAATCTTACTTTTACCACAAGGTGGCTGTGCCACCTTGGGCAAGTTACTGAACCTCTCTGAATCTTCACCTCTTACCCTTTCACATAGGTCTTATATAGCCTTTTTGTGATAATCAGAAGAGACGGTTTATATGAATCAGTATCAAATTCATGCTTTCCATACATTCAGTAAATAAACAGAAAACTTCTCTCAATAGGCAATATGTTTATATAATAAATGACTACTCACTACTGGTAGGCACTGTGTTTGATGCATTATGTAAACTGTCTTAAACAAGGACATGGCATACAAGTATGAGCTGATATTGATACTGCACAAACTCTGAAATAGTTATTAGAGCTATTTACTACTCTCAAATGTTAAAGGCCTGGCAGATTTTGATACTGCACCAAGAGCATCCATCAATGGGGGGGGGGGTTTAAAATAGGACTTTTATCTACTTTTAAACCTAAGATGTATAACTATGAGACATATGACAAAGCAATGCTCTAGTTGTGAATAAAACAAATTGAATTTTATAACATTAATAATTTCATATTTTCCATGTTGTAATTGTATATTATTTCTAAAATCCAGTAAAATACAAAGTCTACTTTAACGTCCAAAACTAATCTATACTTACTGTCATTTCATCTCATTATGAACTCAATACTGTGGCCTGGCCTGCTGTTATGTGAATAATATGAAACTCTCCATTGATTTAATATCACAATAAAAATTATATAGATATAAATATTAGCACCAAGGGACTGTTTCCAGGTTTGGAAACAGATTTATCAATGTTGTGATCTTACCTGGTAAATAGATTGCCGTGCCTTCCACTGACTCTTCATTAATGCCAATCAGGAAATCTGTTTCATTAGAAGTTTCCAGAAGGGAAAATGGTGGTGTTGCAACCTCAGTATTAAATTCCACCGGGCTTACAGTTGCCTGATTATTGGAATCAACAATTCTCGCTGCCACTTGCTGTTCTGATGCTGCTACTGTGGAATCCTGTCCTCTGATTAAAGCTGCTTGAGTTTCAGGATTTATTTCTGGAGAAGAAGAAAGCGTGGGCCTCTCAGAAGTCTGTGGACTCAGCCAAGGCACCACACCTGCCTCGACCCCATAAGTGGCAGAAGCAGAAGTAGAGTGTGGCCACTGTGTAGCACCTTCTAATTTAATTTCATTGGCAGTTGTAATAACAGTTCCAGCTTCGGGTGTTTTAATGGTGGAAAACATCTTGATTGCTTCTCCAGAAACTTGACCATCGGTTTTGTTTTGGAAATCTTGGAGAATCTCAGTTCCTTCCACAGCAATAAGTTCTGTGGGAGAAGCTTCCGTTTCTTCTAATAACTCAGGCTTACCATCATCTTCTGAAGGTTCTAATTTTGTGTCAGGAGGTAAAGAGGGAGGCTCAGTTATGTGAAGGTATTCCTCACTTGATGGTTTGAAAGTCGCTTCAATATTTACATGAATTTCCTTAAAAGAATCCTCTGGAGACATTACAGATGAGCCGACATCTATTCCTGGCAGAGCACTGGGCTGGGGGATCTCTGTGTGTCCAGAGGCTTCACTGCCTGAGTAGATAGTGAGTGGAGATGACGGTGTCTGAGAAGACAACTTTGCAAATGTTGAAACTGCTAATGTTGTATCCGTGTAATATGGGGCATTGGATCCTTCCATCACATGAGGCACCTCTGTTAAACTCTCATCCACAAGGTGGGTAGTAGCAATACTTAGATAGGGAGTATGATCTACTAATGCCTCCTCGACTCCTGAAGAGAATTCTGGCTGAAAAGAAGGACCTGCATGTTTTTTGTCTTCATACTCCTCCTGGGTCCTTTCAAATTGGCCCAATGTTGGTATTATTTCACTTTGGTCTGCAATAGCTTGACCATCAGACAAAGTACTTGATTCAAACATGTCATCCAGGGCTTTTGCTTCAGCTTTTATTTCTTCAGTCTCTGGAATGACTGTGGCAGACTTACGAGGAATTTGCAGAGATGTTGCCGTGGGAAGTAAAATGTCTAGTTCTGTTTCTGTGCTAGGAGCAGGGATCCCAGTTGTGAAGTTAAAGTCCATGTGATCTAGTTGGCTTCTATCTTCATAAGTCATTGATTCATCATGTGTTGCCTGAGTGTAGCTAGCCAGAAGAACATCACCAGAGCCTTCAAATGTTTCCTCCGTTAAAGAAAGGTTGACAGCTGCCTCATAGGTCTCTTGAACTTGAGTGCTGTCATCATTACTTTCATCATTACTGTCATGTGGTTCTGATGGTACCTCTGGATCTATATCTGTTTGCATTCCAAGAATATCTTCATATACAGGTTTAGTATGATCAATATCTATGATAGTATTTTTATCTGATGTCAGCTCAGGTAGAATTTCAAGGATGGTACTCTCTGTAATTGTCAATATTAAATCCTTGTCCTCTTTGTCCAGGTCTATAATAATATTTTCGGTGGGTTTTTTTCTGTTAGGTTTTAAGGTGGAATCCTCGAATTCCCTGAAATGGTCTTGGAAACTACCGTCTGTGGACCTCTCATATGACACTGTATTTGACAGTGTGCTAGTTGGATCAGGGGAGCTTTTGTTCTGCTCTGAATGAAGAGGCAGCATCGCTGAAACTGTTGGGAATCCATCAGCAGTAACAGCTTTAGTGCTTGGCACCTCAGGATGTTTTTCCGGGGACCCATCAGAAACAAACGTGGTGCTGCTTTCTTGTCTGGTTGCCTGAGTAGTTGCAGAAGTGTGAAATGAATCAACAATATCCACTTCTCCAGATCCTTCTCCAGAAGGTTCATAAAACATATCAGATGGTTTTGGTGCTGATGTAACAAATTCTTTGGCCATTTCAAACCCATAAGCTCTAGCCAGAAAATCAGTGGATGAGGTTGTTGTTTCGTTAATTTCTGCTGTTGAAGAATTCTTGTTAGAGTCTTGTTCAGTTATGGTTTGCAGTCTACTAGTCTGGATTTCTTCTGCCCATCTGAGAGTCTGATTTTGTGGATGTCCGATGTTCATGGAGAAAGGGAGAGGTGCCACCGTGGGTCCTTCTGCTCCAGTGTCACTTAAAGTTTCTATTAAGGTTGTGCTGGTTACTGACTCATTACCTTCAAAGGTGTCTGTTTGAGACACGAGTGGTCCAACTTCTTTTACCACATTTTCCATTCTGTTAGAGTCTTCAGTTTTGTCACTTGAGGTACTTTCCACTTGAGAACTGTGGGGATAGAATGTGTTCCTGATCTGTTCCACTTCAGTAAAATTCACTGACTTTGTTGGTAGAGTAGTTAAAACTTCTTCTCCTGATCCCAGTCCAGAGAATAAGAGCTCAGTATCTGACTCTTGAATTGTTGGTCTCATGCCTTTGGGAAAATGTTTTGTACTTTCTTCCTCTTTGATTGGTGAATCTGTGACTACATGTTCAGCTGGTATAGATTCAGTCACTAAGGCAGTAGCTAAGAAAAAATGTGACTTTTCAGTAGCTTCAGGGAGAGTTGTATAAGATTCCATGCCATTTGCAACTGGATCTGGAGTAGACATGTTAGCTAAAGAAGTGCCTTCCTCCTCCATTTCTTTATCATCGCTGTAAGTTTTCTTTGTTGTTAGTACAGAATAACCTGTGGTTTTGAGTTCAGTTTCAGTAAATGTCTGTGAATCAAAGATCGTTTGTTCTGTTGCAGGAGAGTTTTGGGGGGATTCAAAAGACTTTTCTTCTTGAATTTGTTCCTCTGATGTTGTTTCACTTTCAATTTCTTGTCTTTCAGGGTTGGCTTCTTGCCTAGACCATAATTTGGCTGGCTCCATAGTTTGGGGAAAGTTTGTTGAAATTGTGCCACTGACCTTTACTTCCTCCTTTTCTACTGGAGCTTTCGTACCTTCCACTTCTGCTGTTGGTAAAATGGTGGATCTTCTATCAATTTCATTGACAGTATCCACTTCTCCCAATCCTTCGTCAATAATGGAGGAAGCTGTACCAGAAAACTTTCCCACAGCACTGGGAAGCACTGGATCAACAGAGCTGCTGACTGTGGCCAGTTGCTCACCTGAGCCCTCAGCTGAGGATGTAAACTCTTCCCAGGGGAAGGCTGAAGTGCTGACCATGGTGCTACTGGGTCCTTCTGAGTCAGATATGTGACTGATGTGAACTGAAGTAGGTACTGTAGATGGTGAAGTCTGGGTATCCCTAAATGCTGCATCTCCAGAGCCTTCCATCATTACTGTTTCTTCTTTTGCTATGGGATGAGACATTGTTGAGTATTCTTTAAAGTCACCACTGAAATCCTCCTCCAAAGGAAAACCTGTAGAAAAGCCCCTTATTTCTGCCCCATGATTTGGTTCTCCTAATCGCTCTGAAATCAATATTTCCCTGGCTGTTTGGCTTATATTTTCAGCAACTTCTCTGTCCATTACTGTACTCATAACCAGTCCTGTTGGCTCAGTGGAGAATGTAGTTTCCACATGTGGAGACAAAGTGCCAGCTGCTTCCTTTTTGGCTTGAATTTCATACTCTAAATTTAATGAAAATGAAGAAACAGTGGTGGTTTCTGGGTCAGCAGCAGCTTCTCCAGAGCCCTGCTCCATAAAGAAAGAGGCAGGACTACCTGGGAGAGTGGTCACCCCTTCCTGAACCCCAGGTTGATGGATACTGCTGTGCTCAGTGGTCTGTGCCTCCAAATTTTCTAATGTATTTGTTTCTGTAAAGACAAGAGTAGAATCTGTCATTTCCCTTTCAGACTGTGTTGGTGTTGTCAAGGACATAAAACTTTTCCTGGTACTTGAATCACTAGATGCAACTACATTTGAACTTTCTAATTCAGAGGGTAAAATTAATTGATCCAATCTCTGTGTAGGTGAATATACCTCAACTGTGGAAGCCGTACCTGTAGTTCCCTCCTGCTCCTTCCTTTTCTCTTCCTCAACAGAGGTACTAGAAATCCACTCAGAAGCGTCTGTTTCACTTACAAACTTGGTAGGCACCACTTTTGCAGAAGGTTGTTCAGAAACTGAATAAATGGTGGTTGCAGGAACCTCAAAAAAGCTTTCTGTGATTATCCTGCTAGTGTCTAAAGTAATGAGTGTATCAGTAGTATTTCTCTGTGATAAATCAGTTACCATGGTGAACATTGTATCTTCATCTTCTTCTGCTTCTCCAGAGCCTTCTGTAATTGGAATTGAAGAACTCCCTGAGAGCTCTACAACTTGTCTAGGAGTTGCTTCTACCCAGCTTTCTTTGGTAGACAACAGATCATCTGGCCAAGGATTTCCTATTAGGGTAACTGCTTTTTCCTCTGAAACATATGCTGATACAGAGCTTGGAACTACAGTAGGAGTGTATGTGACAGAAGTACTTTTTTCTACCTCTTCACCAAATGTTACTTCTGTAGGCCTTGCAAAGGCTATTTTCTGAGATTCTTGGTCAATGGCAATCTCTCCTGAAGACTCTTCAGGAAACAGAGATATGGGTTCAATATGTTCATGTGCCTGATGACCAACTTCAGTATCTCTCTCTGTGACTGATTCTGCCCCCTTTATGGCTGTTCCACTTTCAAATTCCTCATGGAATGGGACTGTGGGGAAAACATCAGGCTCACCACCTGAAAAATGTTCTGATGTTTCAGGGTAAGTCTCAGGCTTCCATGTAATTTCAAGAGATTCAGTTGTTTCTGTAGATCCATTAGGTTGCACAGCAGTAGACAATTCCGTTTCGGCTATTACAAATGGACGAGTATCACTTTCAGAGCTGTCAGAGAAATTTTGAGAAGGTGCAACACTTTCAAACTGGCCACGCCTAGCTTCTGCAGCTTCTGGGTCCTTGGGCACAGTGGTAACTAGATGCTTCCCATTTATGTACTGCACAGATGGCGTGGTTGTCACATCAGTAGCATTTGCACACTCTTCTTCTTCTTCTTCATTTTCTTCACTGTGGTATAGGTCTATTTCAATTATGTCAGGGAATTCAGGTAAAATTTCAGCCATTAGATCATGCACTGGATCTGTTTCTTCACTACAAGGTTCATCTTCTTTAGATTCTGAATCTATTGGATGACCAATTACACTCAAATCACTCATTCGACCTGAAAAAAACAGAGTTTTCACAATACTTAAATAGAAAATTTGGCAGTATATGACAGAAGAAATTGATAGCAAGGCTGGTCACACACACACAAAGAAGGATTCAAATCTTTTCATAATTAAGTGCAATCACCCTCTTATATGGTTCTCAGTCTTCAAATTTGCTGTTTTGTATTAACAATAAGAAAATGAATTCAATTTAACATTATTAAAACAGGTTATAAAGACTCATCAACGCATTTAAGAAAATGACATAGTCCTTAAAATGAAGCAAGGAATCACATATACAATGCAATCTTGAAGTGCAGGAATTCATCTTTGTGTGAACTGCAAAAAGAGTAAAATTAAGACTATTTCATATAAAACAATTTAAAATTAAAATCAAGGCCATATCATATAGAATTAATTACTTTTCTATAGATCTATTTCTATATATGATCTATATAGAAAAGTAATTGTCCTTTATGTAAGGGAATATTTATACACTCTCTATTCAATAAGAAAATGAGAAGAGATTCCTTCTGGCCCCTTTATAATCTGTTCTAGAGCAGATTGTTTTATAGAAAAACAAGAGAGCATTATTTATAGCCCTTTCATATTGCAATGGCATCCTCTACCCACTGTGGCACTGAGACAAGAGCTTAACCACATCCCATGCACAAGAGTGGGAAGCTCTGAATAGGAGGGCTCTGTTGGAAATAGCTCACTGAAAGGACCAGAAAGAGCCTTCCACACCTGTAGACCTTTATCCTTCATGGGATGTGACCCAGATTAGGTCAATTTTAGTTCTTTTTTTTAACGTCTTCTCTGAAGAAAGTTCAGGACTCCTATCTAAATATTCCACCTAGCATTCTTCGAAAAGCACATGTCATCAGAATATTTCCTATATTGTAAATTGCCATATGGTACCAACCACTAAGCTCAATGGCCTTTTCTGCTATCAGAAATACATCAGCAAAGCTCCTTGTCTTGGGCACTAGGAAAGAGGAAATTCTGAGGCCTCATGATTGAGGCATTCAACTGTCCCAGGACAGGGTCCTGTCACTGCAGCTGCCTTACTTTTAGTGACAAGGCAGTATGAAAATGTGCCTGTGGATGTACTGATCCATAAAGAAGACAAAGAATTCCACACTAATCACCACCTTGCCCACAGGAATAATACTGCAGAATTCATTTTCAAACTATCCCCAATCCATAACACACATGCATAGGCTGAACCTGAGAAGTGTTGAGGAGAATCCATTATGACGGAGCCAACCCTGCTTCCCACCCTATCATCTAAAGGGGAGAAAACAACTGTTTTCTCCTGAATTGCTCCTGTTGCAAAAAGCTATTTCCTTCTATGTATAGAAGCAACAATATCTAGCATTTGCTGTTCCATCAATGAGAAGAAAAAACCCTACTGAAGAGGAATCAGTGTTGCTTATATGCTAATCTATTTTATGAATCAAGACAAATATAGAAGTGTAGGAACTACTAAGACAAATCCCACAGAAGTTCCTTGAATTTTTTTTTTAAATTAAAAAACCCAGACAATAAGACTTTTATGTAATCGGAAGACATATACATTTATCCCTTTTATTCTAATAGAAACAAGAAAGAAAACTCTCTTTTGTATCCCACCACATCTTCACTAAATTATTTCACTAAAATACTTCTGTGTAGGACTGGGTTATTCCTACCCTAACTAAACACCCTTCCTATTGAACTTTTACACACTACAGTTCATTTCTTATCTCTCTATTCCATTCCATTCTATACATTCAGCTTTTTAACTACACAAGCTACAGCACATGGATATTCAAATGAATGAGAAAATATTTCTGCCACAAAGAGAAGTGAGATAAATATATAACTCTAGTATATTATGAAAACATAAAATGAATACAGATTACTTCTGACACAGATGTTGCAATTATTAGCAATTGCCAAGCGCAGGGAAATGATTAAATGCCTTGTCATTTAAAATATATATAATTAAAAGACTAGGTTTCTTCAATATTAGGTCACTAAAGTTGTTACTCTGATCTTATATATAGTATCCATGGTGTATATGTTTTAAAATAGGACACCATAAAATATTGAGATGATAACATCCTCTTAATACAGTTTGCATTGAAGGTAAACTTTATGCTATGAAAAAAGAATGTGAAGAAAATGTTTAAACTATATGAGAGGCAGCATTTAAAATGCCTTCTGTACTAAAGAATCTCTTGAAATATTCACATCAATAATTTTTATCTAAGCCAGGAGTCTCTCATTGCTAAAACTATTTGAATATAGTTGAATTAAGCCAGACTCAGTTAAACTATTCAGTACGATTTCATGGGATTTAACTGGAGTTTAAAAATGTGCATATCTTAAACTGCTCATACTATCATTTCACATACAAGCAACCCTTTTATTTTGCTTCATTAGACTTAAATAAAACTAGAATTCATGATTAAGAAATATTAGACACAGCTACACTAAATTCTTACTTACCCTGTTTGGTGACACCAAAACTTTCATTTAAATACAGAAAAAAGATTTTAAGTAAGAAATACAGGTCAGTGTCAAGCATATAAAGAACCTCTATCATATTTTATACCCTTTTGTAAATAATGAAGTTAAAACGAGCCATTCAGCCAGGTTTCTCCAGCCAAACACAAGGATAAATAAGGAAATATCTGATCAATATTGTATATTTACAAACTCCTAGGCCAAGAATAGAGTAAAAACCCTCATTCCTATTATAGATTTACTTGAGTTTCTAAGTAAATTCTTTACTTTAAAAAAATAAGACTGATACAAACATATCTCATGATCTTCTTATTGAGTAATTACAGATGGAAGTTCTGTCAAGTATGTTCGTGGCTCTAAAAAAAAGTGGGGTGGAGGAAAGCAGAGAGAGAAGACACAAAAGTATGCCAACATGTCACATGTCAGTATGGTAAGAAACTGATGGATGGTCATAATGCTCACTGAAATGTTTTATTTGTTTGTTTGTTTTGTTTTTCCAGGAAAGAAAATAAAGAAGAACTCTAATTGTAAATCAGAACTATACAATAATTTAGCTAACTATCAACTCATATTAAGAACACTTAATTCTACTAAAGACTATGGCATTCACTTTACAGTTTCTGATTTTAGCTCCAATTAACAAAGTATAGTATTCTTTTAGTTCATATTCTACTCAGAGCAAGAACTCTAACACTTCCAATTGCTCATAGATCTGTAAGGACTTCCTTGCCATTTTAGACTATCATACCAGAATTTCGCACCAAAAACCCAACTGTCTGATGTAGTAAATTCCATTTTCCAACCTAAATAAATATGATAATGTTTCAATCACAGCAGTACAAGCATATCAGAGACAGAATCTTTGCATACATTGCACAAACACAGCATTGCTTCATATTGGTTTTTGCATACAAAATGAAATTCACTACAACCACAACCATGCATGACCTGAATGTATATCTCTTCAGGTGCTAATTGATTTCTCAAAATCTACTAAGTGCCTGTTATATATGAGACCCTAGGGCAAACACTCTCTTGTCAACTTCAGAGAGACCCAAGTGTACTTTCCAAGTCTCTCCTTGCCCCCTTCCTCTCTCTCTCTCTCTGAAACAAACGTTCCCGCCAGTAAGTTAGAGAACTGGCCTTACTACACTCTTTTCCCCTATTTTAATGGGAAACTTTCTGAATGTACTTATTGCAAATGTACCAACCATTGAATTTAGATTAGGATTCCTTTCTCCACCCACCTCGCAACTATTTGGTCTGATTTGCCTTTGAAATGGTAGAAAACAGAAATGTATTATGCAGTTTCATCTTACGTTTCTCATCAGGAAGCTGGCAGCACATCAAAATAAATTAAGTAATTGAGAAGAAAATCTACATATAAATAAAATAATATGCTCATTTAATAAGTATGATAGAAATTTTCTTTTTCTAAAATAAACTATTGTGTATTTGAGGTTTACAATATGATGTTATGGGATATATACAGATGGTAAAAGGAAGCAGATTAACATATATACCATCTTTTTGTGAGAAGAGCAACTGAAATTTACTTATTTAACAAAATCCCTCATACAATACAATTTTATTAACTACAGTCTTAATGTCGTATATTAGATCCCTAGAAAAAAAATTGTCTACTAAATGGGAATTCTTTAATTTCAAAAAATATGCAAAATGGGAGTTGAAATTATTTTTTTTCCTTTTTCTGAAAGTAATAGTCTCACAATTAAGCAACTATTATTATTCTTTAAATAAGTCGTGACAACTTGCAAATGGTTTTACTGAATTTTTCTTTTAGACACGGTGTTGATCTGTCGCCCAGGCTGGAGTGCAGGAGTACCATTACAGGCAGCCTCAAACTCTTGTGTTTGAGCAATCCTCCTGCCTCAGCCTCCCAAAGTGCTGGGATTACAGGTGTGTACCACTGCACCTGGCTGGATTTCTTAATATCAGTTTGAAGGAGAGAGAAATGTTAATTACCTAGGGCTTTAAAGTTAAAATTTTCTGCTGACATTTCTTATACATACAATCTAAATTTTATTCTGTCAGTATAGTTTATTTCTTCCCATACTTTTAACATCTCATAGCAGAGAGAGGTGGGGTATAGAACCTATCTACTATTAATATATGCAGATAAATTTTTCCCTGCCCTGTCACCCAAATGTCTGTCACTAACCCCTTGCATCTTACCAAATCCTACTTGCCCCCTTAGTTTATTCTTCCTCTGAAATTACCTCTTCATCCCCATTTCCTGTCACCACCTCCACCCACCACACACGTTATTCAAGAATCTCAACAGAGATTATTATAAACCAGAAACGTTTCTTTGTGGTGTATAGTAAGGGGGTGGAGGGTACACCTGTGCTATTGTGAGAGAAGGTTTCTCATTCCGAAATGGTGATCTGCTCTATTTTGCAGGAACAGAGCAACCCAGTGGTGTAATTGACATTCCAAGCTCTTAGATGAAGCTCTTAGTCTTATAAAAGACTGCTCTATTCTAGAATTTTACTCAAAAAGCAATATAACTTTTATTTGGATTTCAAGAGTCAAACCACAGAACTCTACAGAGTGTATGCATAATCTTTTCTATGTTTATATGAATGTATTTTAACAGCTTGACTTGAATATACCAGTACCATGGTTAATAGGCTTTTTTAATGACATTTCACACAAAGCTTTATTGCTAGCTGACCTCAAATTATTCACCAAGTATTTTTAAGTACTTCATAAGAAAGTTTTGTAGACAGAGCACAAGTCTTCCAGTCATACTGTTACCAGACACAAAACATAGTTGCTAAGATGCATAGGCAGCTGGTTAAAGTTCACATTCTCTTTGGGGAATTTTACAATTTAAGTTTAAGAGTTTTTAATTAAATGTAAATGTATACCAATCTACTCAGCAGAGATATATTAGGATCACATTTCTTTATTAAAATGAATTTTATTTTAATGTGTAACAAAAAGATTTTGTTTTCTTATTTAAAAAATACAATAGACAACCATCCCGAAGTGCAGCATAGTGAAAATGATGATTATACTATATTCCAATATACTCTCCAGAAAAATACATTACCTTTTCCCTTTCCCATCTTAGAAAAAACAAAACCTCCAGAAACCTACCACATGAAGCACATGGCCAAAGTTAGTAAACTACCCTTGTGAGACACCAGGGAGACTGTACTACAAGGTAAAAAGATAAAATCACTAAAAGCCAGTCATGGTACTTACTGTGTACTGGTTATACATGTGTATAAGCAAGTTTGGGTATAACACAGTGATGCCGTGTATCAACTTTTCACAGACATAGATACTGAAATACAATCAAACTTTTCCTCTCACTCCAGAGATTCCTTTTTTCTAGTTTAAAATCTCCTTGTTAAGACTTACATTATTTATGGAGAATCAAAAGCTGGATACATTACCCAATCATTCTAGCAGTTACTTAGAAGGTCCACCAGAATTTATTTTCCTCCAAAGGATCAAATCACTCTTAAAAAATAATTATATCCATCTTCTTGTCAATGGATGTGTGTTTCCCTCCTGATTCATACTCAAAAGGTCTAAATACTGGCACTCTCTCTCTAAGGAATACCATTTTTAATGTAATCAATGATTTCTCAGATGTCCACATGATGCCCCAGGATGAAGGAATATTCATATTTTATATCACCTCAATTAGGTTGTAAAAAATTCAAAATACTTCAACAGAAATGAGAAAATAGTTTCTACTAAAACATATCACTACTCCCTCGTCCATCCCACTCCCACCAACCTAGGCCCCATTCTTGGAACCATTCTGTTAACGAAGCCACTTAATAACTAACATTTTTGTACATGAAACACTGGCCTCGATGAAAAGTAATGTTATACAGTTTCTAAACTGACAAAACAGGCAATGTCTTTTTTAAAGCATAAATTTTCAGCTTTACCTCATTAAAATGGAACCTCAGCAAGCATTTCTTTTTCCTTTTCTTTTATTCCTATTGCTCCTCTCACCAGGCACGTCTCTCCCCTTAGCTACGCCCCTCACCCACCAAAAAAGTTCCGAACACTGTCTGGACCTGTGAATACATTTTTTATTCATTGCACAAATGAACGATCTAAGAGCTATTAAGAAAGAAGAATGTAATCCCTGTGTAGAGAACTGGGGTTTCCTTGACAACAACAAAAGACAGCAGGGAATGTCCATCCATTCTATAAATATGCAAGAAGCTAGGCCCAATACCTGGGGAAATGTATCGAGAATTTGTAAAATGATTTTTATGAGAAAAAAATTAAATTGGTAGTTATCAAAATCATAAGCCCAACTTTCACACCTGAGAAAAAGCAAAAAGCTAATAAATTCTACTCTTAGGTCCTATAGAGCCAATACTACATTTAAATTTTAAATAAGGGCTGCAGCTGCTTCTGATTTGCACCCAAAATGGCACCACCCAAAAAAACACAACCTATGTCGGGTTCAAATTTTAAGAAGTTATTTCAGTCAAGCAGACACTAAAGTACAATTATACTTGGCTCCTTGTGGCATAAATGATCTTGAATTTTAAGATCATTTGGCTTTTACCTATTTAGTACAAAACAGCCTATATTTTCCTGTACTTAGAAGTTGGAAATGAAATAATTTTTAAAGCCCATAGGGGATTAATTTGTACTAAGTCATTACTATGTATCAGGCATTGTGCTTGGGGCTTTCTAGTCACTGAAGGAGTATTAAATGTGTGAAATACCTGTCACAGCGACTTGCATGTGGCGATCACTCTGAGATCCCCTTCTTTAAGCAATGTGGTGAGGTTGTAGTATTATTATAAATTTTTAATTATGTAACCACTGAGGCCTGTGCAGGTTAAGTAATTTATACAAGACCAAACAGACTGTAAATAGAGTTATCTTTCAATAGCCAAGGGGGATTGGTTCTAGGACCCCCAAGGATACCAAAATCCATGGTATTCAAGTCCTTTCTATAGAATGACACGGTGTTTGCAGGAATCCTACACATACATTCATATACATATACTTTAAATTGTCTCTAAATTACTTATAATACCTAATACAATGTAAATGCTGTATAGTTATTATAGTGTGTTGGGGTTTGATTTGTGTTATTTTTTACTGTTGTATTGTTCTTTGTTATTGTGGTGGCTTTTTTTTTTTTTTTTTCAAATATTCTTTATCCATGTTTGGTTAAATCAGAGGATGCAGAATTGTGGATACAGAGTGGCTCCTGTACCAATGTTGACAGTGAACCCAGGTCTCTTTCCAAAGGCTCTTACTACCACATTAACTGCCTCTTCCATGTATCCTACAAAACAAACTAACTACATCTCCATGTTGGTTCAGAATATTAACTAGAATCTACTTCAAAAAAATCCAGTTCTACTGTAGTTAGTATATTGTCATTATTTGACTGTTAAATAAATTAGAAAAAATGTATCTGTATATTATCTGTGTGTGTGTGTGTGTGTGTGTGTGTGTGTGTGTGTGTATCTTTGTTTCATAAACCCTGTGATTTGGAGAAAGAGTATATGTCAAAGTTTAGGAAAATATCATTCCATATAGTAATAGCCATTTTACCATGTTAAAAATTCTGACAGAAAAACTGAGAAATCCCTGGGTCCACATTGCACGTAAGCAAAGGAGAGACTGACTCCAGATTCCCTAACTTAGAGCACCTGCTCTATAATCCTACTGATTCAGTATTCACTTGAATTGAGATGTTATAAACCTTTAAATCACCTTTTAGAGAGTGTAAGCACTTTTTACAAAGTAGTTTTATGCCATTTAACTTTGTAAGTGTGTAGTTCTGAACCATGATACTTCATGGGAATATATTCTGAAAAGGTAAATGTACTTAACCCACAGAACATGCTGTCGTATCAAAATGTATGAATCACTGAAGCTCAGAAAAGTGTGAGAACACTCCTTCCTCAAGAAGCTGGGAGAATAACTCTGGTTTCCAGAAACTGTACTAGTTTCTGCATGAAGCCTATGAAGGTACTCAGCTTTGGAAGCAGGCCATGTCAAATAGTGCTGGGATGACACGGCCTCCTTCAGAAGCTGTTTAGAAGCTCTATTTAGAAAAACAACTGTTTATACTTGGGGCTCCTTAACCCCACTGGTGAGCCTAAGTTGGGAAGCAATTGGCTAATAACTGGCCTCTCATAATTGGATTGTAATCTATCCCTCCAACAGAGACTGGCATAAGTCTCCTCCTTCTCATGAAATATTCTGTAACTTCCTGCCATTATTGATTCCTTCCTTTTCTGACCTCACCTATCATTCACAATCGGTCATACCATACTACCTACTGTGTAACTATATGTTTTAGTATGACAATGGTATTTGACTGTTACTGTTAACTGGCCAATATGCACTTAAAGGCCTTAGGAGCACAGTCTATGGTTTATGTTTCTTTTATGACCACCTTTAATATCTGTCGAAGGACTAGACATGCTATAGCTTTACCTGAAGGTGATTTGATTGACTGTGCTCTGCTAGAAGATGGTGCATGGGTCTCTCTCAAGGTAACTGCCAATAAATGCTAAGTGGTATTTGTTTTAGATAATGTCCCTACCTCAGTGGTAGCTTTGATAATGGCAAATTGTAACTGTAAGTGCCACTTTCAGAATAGGCATTGTTTCATTTTAGGAAGAAGATAAAGTTCCTTTTGGTTATCAAAGTAACACCTTTTATTGTTAAACCTTAACCTTTGAAGAAAATGCTTTCAATTTCTTAACTTTTTTCTCAAGGTTAGTGGGTTAGTAAAACTACTCAAAGAAGTGTTAAAATATTGAGATTCTATATGTGTGTGTTTATATGTGCATCTATTTGTTATATATACAAAATATTTCACCTCAAAGGACTTTTTTAAAAGGTACTCTTTGGTCTATAGTACAGTGTTAAGCTCACTGATAATTTAGAATCATTACGGTCATTTTATTTTCTTAACACTACAGAAAGGAAAGGAAGACAAACATTCTCTTCCCTTTTATTTGACTAATAGAAGAGGAACTCGATTCTTTTCTAGACAAGGGACAGTCCGTGAGAGATGGGGGAAGCCATCCTAATTCTCTGCAGAAAAATGTGCTTCTCTGGCAGAAAGCCACAGTTGGAGCTCAGGAAAAGGAACCATGGAAGTGTGCAGGCACCAGACCGATCCACTTTCAGAGATGTGCTCCAAAATTCTACAGGAAAGAAGCTGCCCAGAACTGCAGAATAACATACTACCAATTTCAGCACGCGCTTTCCTTGCTATGTCAGGTATCTGAATAGCATGCATAGTGCCCCATATTAGCAGCAACCAAATCTATATTATATACTCTTAACAAACCACTAGAATGCCAATGAGAAACCAGTCTTCCCAGAGTTTGCTCTTTCAGGAATTGATAGACAGGGCAGTACCTAAGCGATTGGGCAGGGGGTGGTTGTTTTCTCAGAGCTCATCAGGGGAGAGAATCACTTTATAGCAACAATGCTCCAAAGAGGGCCAGGGCTGCTAGACCCAATGCCAAGAATGTCAGACTCAGTGTACCTTCGTTTGCCTATCTGCTTTCCCTAGTTGTCTCACAAATTATCTTTGAGGTTTAGACATGATAATATACAGAAAAAGTGGTCTGAAAGTATTAAACCCGAAGTGTGAATTTGATGATGACTTAGTTTTGCACATACATGTGAGGCTCTGACATACCATTATATATTATCTTGATGACATATAGGCATCAATAAGATTGAAACAATATTTGTTTAATGTGTTTTATTCAGCACCGTGCATAGTGCTATTCAAAGGTAAATGTTAAATGTGTATCATTATAATGAGATAAAGATATAGATAATCAGACCAATTTTGAAACATTTTACTTTTAATAACTTAATTCTCTCAGGAATGAGTCACTGTTTTGCTTTATTTTGAATTGTCTAGATATCATTCTTTTTCTAGCTGTGTTCTGAGGTACATGTTATTTTAGAAACCACCACAGGAGATGAGGAGGAGGTCCCAAGGAAGTGAGGCTCCCGATGTCCCCCTAAAACATTAACCAACACAGCTACTCTTTTGTCTGTTCAAGATACGGGGACTCTCGATAACATTTTGTTTGAAGAAAGGACCTGGATCTTATAATAACAAATCAGAAAATAATTTTTCTATAATTAAAACTTTCTATAAAATTCTATAAAAATAGGAAATACGTGATTTAAAAAAATTATATGAGACTATCTTAAATAAACATTACCTTTTAAAAAGTGATGACTTGGCTGGGTGCAGTGGCTCACGCCTGTAATCCCAACACTTTGGGAGGCTGAGGCAGGTGGATCACGAGGTCAGGAGTTCAAGACCAGCCAGGACAAGATGGTGAAACCCTGTCTCTACTAAAAATACAAAAATTCACCAGGCATGGTGGTGGTCACCTGTAATCCCAGCTACTTGGGAGGCTGAGGCAGGAGAATCGCTTGAACCCAGGAGGCAGAGATTGCAGTGAGCCAAGATCACCCCACTGTACTCCAGCCTGGGTGACAGAGCAAGACTCCATCTAAAAAAAAAAAAAAAAAAAGTGATGACTCTGCAATCAATGATGTAAATATTGGTATCTGCCCAGATGTCTCCTGCCCTCAGAGCCAATGTTCCTTGTTCTTTATCCTCTCCATAACACCATATTTAGACAATAAGTCTTTAGCTTTTTGTATATTTCTCAAAATCTAAGTAGTCTTTAATAGCATTACACTAATAATTTTACCAACATCTTAATCTTTCCATCATTTAATTTAATATTGCTTTGCATCTGCACACATACATTTAGGAAGATATAAGTTATAAAACCAGTAGGAAAAAGAACACCTAACAAGACAGCATCAACCTGGCCTGACACATAGTAAGTAGCATATATGAATTTGCTTGTTAAAAAAGGTAATAAGCTGCCTATTTTAAGGTTATAACTATGAGCATTTGCATAATAACATTGGTATTTAATATCCATACATTTCTAAATTATTCTTTGATTTAAAATACCTATTTGTCGGTTTTAAAACATTCGCAGTTCTGTTCCACTACCTTGTGACATTTTAGATGATTTAGAGGAGTGCTCTTTAAAAAAGAAAGTCTAGAGTTAAAGAAACTCTTCCTACACCTTCAAATTCTGGCCTTCATGCATGTTCACAAAGAGAGCCTTTCAATAATTTTTCAAAATGCAGGTGTGCAAATTACTTCTGAAATAGACAGGAGTAAAGTTTTCAGTATCCCCTGAAACACTGTTAAACACACCCCATAGCATTTTTCAGCTCATAAAACTTTTATGAGCTGAAAAGTTCCTTCAGATTTTTTTAACTGCTAACTACAGTTGCCCTCTAGCAACAGCACCGTAAGTTGCTATTAAGATCCATTTGAGCAAGTATAACATAAGTGTGTCCTGAGTAGCATGTTTTGTTTCATAGTAGTAAAAAAAAAAAAAAAAAAAAAAAAAAAAAAAGATTTATATGACTCGCTGAATGCAGCAAAAAATTATTGAATGCCTGGGTTTAGAATAGCATGGGTGGTATTTTTGCTTACTTGGATATATAGTATATATAAAGGTATATTCTATTCCTGTGAATAGATTTACACAAGTTCACACACGCACCAAGGACTTTCCAGTCTGGAAAACGGTGCCTTGATACATAAAAAGGTTAGTTCTCCAGGCACATATGCACTTTTCCTTATTAAGGTATACACCTGCCTTGAAACTCATTAATTGAACATCTGCTTTAGGATTTTCCCTTGCCAAAGCTCAAAATGTTGGAGGATAAAATTTCTCATAGAAAATAAATAATATTAGTATAGGTGAGCAGTTAGAGGTGAGTAAACTTCATTGTCTTATGAAGACAATAAACAATGCTTTTAGTTAAGGAGAACAGCATACACAGAACACATAAAAATACAGATGATGACAGGTAGGTAGGTAGGTAGGTAGGTAGATACATAATTATTCCACAGATACATCCCCTCCCCTGTACACACATACACACACTCTCACATTAGAATTCTGCCTGATGGAAGTAACCAAGTATTGCACAGTTTTCTGACCCATTATTATTATACAAAACAAAATTAATTTGAAGGTGGATTATAGTCCCACATTTTAGAAGCAGAAGTAAGGAGAAGAAACACCTATATATGTCTCCCAGGTCTAGCTGAATCAAGTCCACAATTCGCTTATAAATATACACCTTTGTAATAAATTGTTTCAGATTTAGCTTACTCAGACCCTCCATTTCCAGTAACCATTTATAACTTAGTTCTTTTTTGCTGATGACTGCCAATTCTTTCAGAGAGATCAAGTTTCACTTTTTCCATTTTGTAATTTGACTATCCTAACTTTAACTGGCAGTTTCCCACTTAGAAGAGTTTTAAATGCAGAACATTTTACAGGATTTTATATTATTCAACTCAACTTATTATCTACACTAACAGGATCATATCAATTGAAAAACAATCTGCATATCCATTCAAGTATTTGTTTGAATTATGAAACTAAGTGTTAGTAGTCATTTACTTTTTGCTTCTCTCTTTTTTTTTTTTTTCCTTTCATAGTTATATTCCTGTCTCTTTTCCAGCCTTACTAACGCAATCCTCATTCCGATGTCTTGGCAATTCATTTTCTCTTTCCTACATCAGTTCCGAGAGATGGAAAAGGATGTAGAAAAGAGGAAATATGTTATGGTTTCCAAGAAACAATATCATTAGCAAGAAAACCATGATCAAATCCTAACCTTTTTAAACTGTATTGGGAAGTGGAGATTAATTTTAATATTCTGTGGGTGTCTTCTCTACTATTCACTGACAAGAAAGTTTTCACACAGAAAATTCTGGAGAGTAGAAACCTATAGAAGCCATGAAGTTTCCACCAACAGCACAACATGCAAACACACTTCACAATAACGCTACTTGTTTGTTTCCAATAGGTGCACTCCTGAGCACTCTAATGAGGATAGCATCAGTCTTCAGAAAAATGATACTTGAAAGGGAATATTCCAACAGTAAGAGAGAAACCTTGCTTAAAAAAAAAAAAAAAAAAAAAAAAAAAAAAA
>NW_016811046.1:0-65004 GCF_001698545.2 Rhinopithecus bieti | reverse complement strand
AAAAAAAAAAAAAAAAAAAAAAAAAAAAAAAACAATTCTTCTATTCTGTCTTCTCAGAGCCAGGTCAAGAAAAACATGAATACTTATTCATTTAATTCTATATGAAAATGAGAATACAGCAAATTAACAAAAATCCATGATCTTAATTTCTAAATTAGAAAGAGACAAACCTGAATTGATTTATTGAACTGCATTTGCTATATATTCTCAACTCAGCTTATCAAATGTAAAAGATGGTGGGGTCTCACCTTTAGACAGCAATAAATCATATTTGATCATGACAACTGCAAGTATTAATCAATGTAAACAAACAGCTTTTAAGGGTTCTGTCAGAGAGCTAAAATATTTGAGTGGAATAGAAGGCATCACAAATATTCCTAGCGGTAAAAAATAATTAAATCATAAAATAAACAACGTTACAGCCTGATTTTTAGGAAGCAAGGATAATGCATACATAGCCACCTTCTGAAATTACATTTAATACAATAAACTATAATACTCCCTACAACTAAGCTAGGTTGTATTTGCTCTAAATAGATAAAACCACAGTATAATACCCCAAAACAACAGCATAAGAATATGTTGCATTTACATTAAAATAACACTTACATTAGAGACCTATTACCCACCACACAAGTCATATAATAAACCTGTAAAATCCTGGAAAAGAAAAACCAAAGCAAATCTTTAAATATCTTTCTGTTAACCTTAGGGATATGCAAAACCATTTTAGCCATCCACATTGTAAGTACTGAAGGTTAATAGTTAAAGACCAATGGAATGTTAACACAGTCTAGTGCTACACTTGAGTAGTAATGTATGAAAAGACACTGAAATTAAAACATTTTGTTCTGCATGTTCTGAAGTGATGTAACAGTGATGATTTGGTTATATTAGATGACAAAGCAGGGCTTCTTATGACTTTTAACATAAAATTGTATCTAACATTCTTCCACATTGTTTAACATATTCTTCCAATTCTTGTACAAATATATGAAGCTAAAACATTTATTTTTCACACTCCAGTTATCTTCTAATGGCAGCATTTGGTATGTTGATTTTTTTTTTCCCAAAAGTAACTTTCAAGATAAAATGTGGATTGCCTTCAATGGCAGTCTAGAAAGCAAAGACTTACCTGTCTTGTTTTCTCTGACCTCAATAATATAAACATTAATGTCAGGGTGGAATTTTGTCCTTGCTGGGGTCTGTGGTGTAGAAAATGCCTGAGGTCCAAAGGCCTCTTTGTCTTCCACAGTGGGTGGTCTTGTTGGCTGTGTAGCGGGAGGACTTGAAGTCGTGAAATACTCTCTATCAATATCGGTTTCTGTTTCCTTAGCTACAATATCTTCAAGGGTAGTAGGAGGAATATGAGATGTTGATTCTCCAATGATTACCATGTCACTGGTTGTTTCTTCACCAGGTTCCCTGTCGATGAGAGGTGGTTTCTTAGTAATCGCGGAAGTTGGCTTGAGTGCTGAAGTTGTGTGAAGTCTGTCTACTGAACTGAAGGCAGTGGTAATATCACTTGGAACTATGACTTTGATTGTTGAAATTTCTATGAGTTCTGTAGCTCTGGGCTTTTCAAATAATCCTGAGCCTAAATCAATATCCTCTAGGGATATTTTCTCAGTAGTGGTTTCTTCCATAAGCTGGGTAACGTGGGTACTAAAAGGACTCAAAGATGACGTAAATCCTGTTGTACTACTACCTTCTGTTTCATATTTTTGTTCAGGCCCTGGACTTAAAGATACTTTTGGCCCAATGCTTGGTGTTAGTGTTACCACTTCAACCGTTTTCACTTTGTACTCAGTTATAGCACCTGGTGGATAAGACACACTGTGATCAATTTTTCCAACTGGAGTTGTTTCTAAAACTGGGACCCTCTCAGAACCTGTCAACAATTCGTCTTCAGAGACTGTATACGCTGATCCATCACCCTCTTGTTCATCCAGTGGTGTTACTGCCTCCTTGGGAGTCCAAGCTGTAGAACTGAGAGCAGGAACTGGTTTCTCTGCAGTCTGTTCTTTCCAAGGGAATTCTTCCTGAGTTGTTCCCTCTGTGAGTTTTGTTGTTCTCATAGTTTCCGGAAAAATAGTCGCTTCAAGGTGAATCTGATCAATGACACGTATGTCTTGAGAGGGTTCACCTAGAACTTCATCTTCTGATGGAACAGAAGGTACTAACACTCCCCAG
This sequence comes from Rhinopithecus bieti, assembly GCF_001698545.2. Classification (NCBI taxonomy): domain Eukaryota; kingdom Metazoa; phylum Chordata; class Mammalia; order Primates; family Cercopithecidae; genus Rhinopithecus; species Rhinopithecus bieti. The sequence goes on along the minus strand of NW_016811046.1, from coordinate 62,811 downwards.
TCTGTCTTGGGAATTACAGAAAGAGGAATGGTATGGGAAGAGTCTACATAAGTAGTAGGCTCTTGGGTGCTACTATAACTAACAAATGCTAATCCTTCCACCTCTGAAGTGTGTGCAAATTGGGGAACAGTAGATACTGACTTAGAGAGGTCCACATCTTCTACTTCACCCAAAGCACTTCCTTCTGTGGTTGCATAAACTCGGCCTTCAGTGCTTGTGATAGGTGGAACTTTTTCTTCAGTTATAGAATCTCTCGAAGTTGACTTTTCTGCAATACCAATTGATGTAGTTGGCTGAAATCTAATTGTGAATTTTCCATGGACTGCTATGTCTTCATCAGTAATCTCCTCTAACTGCTTTTGAGTACTATCTGGAATAAGAGTAAATTTATCTGCTCCATCTTCAGTGAAACTTGGGATTTCTTTATCCTTTCCATTCATCCCCACAGTTGTGAGTAAGGCAGGGGGCAATTTTGAAGAGGCTGAAGGTTCTGTAGATTCTAAAGGCTTGGATGTTATATTATCTTCATCCCATGACCATTTTGATATGGTGGCTGCTTCAACACTTAAAGTACTATGGGTCAAATGCACTATTGTAGTATTTTCATCATATTTTATAGTACCTGGAGTTGCTGTAAATTCTTCCTCCATATCTCTTACTTCTGTTGGCTCTGCACTTAACTTTGTTGTCAATGTTGGGAAATCAAAAGACTTGGTCATTTCCACAGAAGACTCTGTAACATGAATTGGCTCTGAGGGAGATGAAGAGAGTTTCATCCCAGAGAAGTCTTCTTCTTCTGTTTTTCCCATAAATGGGCTTTTAGTGATCTCTTCTTGTATTTCATCTACATAAGTATCTGTTCTCATCTCTGGTATTAGTGTTTCTGTTCTTTCTCTCCTATGTGTCATTTGTGTTTGTGGAGAAGGATAAATAACTGTGGAAATTCCTTCTACTAATATTTTATCACCAGAATAAGGAAACAATTCTATTTTTGTATGATGCTGTGATGGAAAAGGTGTAGTAGACAGATATTTACCAAAAAAATCTTCCATTATCCTACCATTAGTTTGTCTTTCTTCCCAGTCATCCATGGATGATCCATTATTGTCGGGCATAATTAAAGGTGAAACAGTTGTGGATGCTGAGACTGTCTCCAAGTCCTCTAACTGAGTGTCGGTGGTGTCTTCTGAAGTCTTTGACACTGTAATGGCTTCAGGCGTTTGGTCAAAGATCAAGGTGCTCTCATCAGATCCAGCTGTAAGTGTTCTATCTTCATCATCCTCTTCTCCCAAGGTGAATCCATAGTGACCTATGGTTACCAATTCAGAAACAGTGCTTACCGTTTTCTTTTCAGTTTTGGATTCCAGGGTCATTCTTCCAGTTACCAATGGTGTTTCAGTTACAGGGAATTCCTTGGAAGGAATGTGCTTTAAAATTTCCATTGATGTTACCAAAGGACCCACTTCTATTTGTTCAATCTGTGTAACCGATTCTTGTGTTTGTGTATCTTCCACGACACCATCCCATGAATCAGTGGCATAATGAGAGACGACCGTTGTACTTTGGAGCACTTCGTCCTTAAATTCTGATATATCTGGCTTTCCAAGAGGTCCTGAAGCAGAAGGTGAGTAGTCATCTATATCCCAAGGCTTCTTGCTACTGCCAATAGGTGTGGGTAATTTGGTGGCTAAACTATCTGTGACAGCCTGAGGTTGGACTGTGGCTTTCTGTTCAAAATCGACAATATTTCCCACAGGAGGGAACTCTGTTGGAATGACAGGTAATTCATCAACTAAAGGGATGATTGGTGTAGTTCTATCAGAAACCATTTGTGGTTCTTTGGATAAACTGGGTGATGCAGTTTCTGCGAGGATACTCAAATCGATGGTTGTAGCCTCTTTAGCTAGAAAAATAATTTCAAAGAGTTGATTAGATAAGTCACTAATAAAAAGTTGTATGCCCAGTGTTTGTTAAGTGCTCCTGAGTATTTTGCAGGGAGTATTTTGGGGTCACCCAGAAATGTTCTGTGATGGAGAGGAGTCTTAAAACTATACTTGAATTGACCCAGGGACAGATAATTGAACACTTAATATCATAAATTGATCAGTTGTTTTACCTTATAAGGGTTATCACTGCTTTTACCTAAAAGTATGCATGACTGTTATCACTTAAGGAAAATTAATATTATATAGTTTTAAGATAAGGAAAAGCTCCCAAAAATATAAATGCAGATTTTGGATACAGTAGATTGTTTATTTACCAGAAACTACAGTGTCAATTTGAAGCCTCACAGGAGAATTGAGCACTATTCTTCTGGAGGCTTCTGAACCCTGCCTCTAGCTTTCTCCACATACTCCCTTCTTTTCAAGTTGCTGCGCATTATCTCAGGGGAGAGGGTGTGTCTCAGATTGCAAAACAACAAAAAAGCCACATCAAATGTATCCAAGTTACATATAAAACATTACATTGGGCCGGGCGCGGTGGCTCAAGCCTGTAATCCCAGCACTTTGGGAGGCCGAGACGGGCGGATCACGAGCTCAGGAGATCGAGACCATCCTGGCTAACACGGTGAAACCCCGTCTCTACTAAAATACAAAAAACTAGCCGGGCGAGGTGGCGGGCGCCTGTAGTCCCAGCTACTCCGAAGGCTGAGGCAGGAGAATGGCGTAAACCCGGGAGGCGGAGCTTGCAGTGAGCTGAGATCCGGCCACTGCACTCCAGCCTGGGCGGCAGAGCGAGACTCCGTCTCAAAAAAAAAAATTACATTGTCCATAATGTGGAGACTTTCATAAAAACAGGATATTAAAACTTTTTAATACCACTCTTCACTTGATCCCAGGTGTTGGACATGTGTCTTCATCTTTCTTTCAACTTCATGGTGTAGATTTGCTTCTAATAAATTATAAAATGTGCCTGGCAGAGGCTGGTTGGCATTTATTGTAGTTCTACATTTTGTTCTATGTTCTACACACTCTGTTTGTATCTCCTAAGGATCTTGTTTCCAGGCTTACTTTAGCCTGAAACACAAATGTAGAACAGGAAGTAAAGTACCCACATAATGTATTTTAGGTCTGTAATTACAAATCACCAAGAACAACCCTGAGCATCAGTAAGAACAGGCTCAGGCAATATAAAGTAACATGTCATCATAAAATGCTGCATTATAATGTCTCCAGATTTACAGAGAATGGCCTGGCCTGTTTAAAGAAATTTAAATTGTATATAAAAGCAACAGTTTGTAAACAAGATTCTTTCTCAACACAGGGAAAAGGCAGCAGCCTAGTATATAATGATTGTTTTATTTTTTAATAAAAAAATCAGTATTTTTAAAAATAAAAACCTATTAATAGTTGCCACTGAACTCGAAAGAACTGTCCTGAAGAAACCTACAGTTATTGTTTTGCTATATCCTATAGGACTTAAAGCTAGTTTTGTGAGTAAATGCTTGTTTGCCCTGAAAAGAGGGGTAATAGCCATAGTATCTATAGTATCTTCTTTTTTACTTTTCATAATTCCAGAACAGGAGCCCTCAAAAAAACAAAACAGGCTACCTTTTAGCTCCATTTGCTCTGTAAAAACTTAATCATAAAAGGATATGATTTTATTGTAAATCAGACTAGGGCTGTAACAGGTTCCTTATTTTTTGTCTGGCACAAGCTGTTATTAGTTGTGGTCATTCCCCAGACCATTTTAAAGCTCAGCTTCACTGATTTTATCATGAACATTTGATGGTTATTTACATTATGATACATTTAAATATTCTTTAAAGTCTGCCATTATTTATCTTTCTAATATTAAAACAAAACTAAACCAAAAAAGAATTGGAGTTTAAAAACATTAAATAACCTTTTCTTCCTCTTTTCAAAGAAAAGCTTTTTCTACATTCATTTCTTGGAAGAAGCGTTGTTCTATTTTGATTGACATGAACAACTTAAAAACCCAAAATGTAGATGACTATTTTAATTCAATTCTCTATCCTCTGAAATTCCATAACCATTACTTCATTTAACTGCCAAATTTCATGTTTGTCTTATAACCGCATTCTTTGGGGAAATAGTAAAAGATACATACAGAAAAGTTCCCATGGAAACATAATATAAATACTTAGCAAACAGCATATTAGAGAAAATTTAATCATACTATTATTAATAACAACAAAAAAAGCTAAATTTACTTTTTCCCTCTGAGTATTTCCTTGGCTGATGAAATTAACTTAGAAACAGGTACAACTGCATAAGGGGCTATGAATCCAGGCTTCCTATGTTCCAATCCAAGCTCTCTGCTAGCAACTTTCTACAATGCTATGAAAACATGTTTATAGTGTTTTAAAAATTGACTCATATTTTTAAAACTAAATAACTGGATTTCATTGTCAATTATTACTATGGAGTCTGCTGTTGCATTCCTTCCTCTAGTCCTGCTGTGTAATAAAGTGGTAGCAATATGTCCTAGAGAATCTGTTCTAGAAAGCCAGTATTTATGTGACTTTGTTTTCAAAAACAAGAGTTTTCAATAATTTTAGAGCCCTATTTAAAAAAAGAAAAGGTCTGTTTTTAATTAAGTTAATTAATTCTACTACTTGGAATGGAAAACCTCAGACTTCCTTTTCAGTTTGGGTGGTTTTTTCATCAACTTAACAGCTGATTTTGATCACAAGTCAGTGTATCTGAGCATCTGTGCCATTTGTTTCAGCCATTCCAGAAAAGGAAATAATTTTATAAAGCACAAATCTACAAAGAGATATTTTAAGAATAAATACCACTGTATTCATGATGACTATTGTAAAGGTAAAAACAATTCCAGATTATTCTAACAGTGTCCTTCCAATAGGTGCATTCACATGGAGAAGTTTTGGTTCTGGAAAACTACCAGTATTCCTTCAACTTTATTATTGAGGAAGCCAACATAAATCAACACAATTCTTTTCCCACAAAAGTTCCTTTCCAACCTTTGCAGCTGTCTGCCCACAGATGTTTCACATCACTGTACTTATGGCATTTTTGTCCTATGGGCCATCTTCTCTGCTTCTGCTGTGAGACATGAGACAGATTTTCCTAATAAAACTTAAAACCCCTATTAGCAGCATGATAGTCAATTTAACTCATTCCCATGCTATCTACATTATTGAGAAATGACTAATTTTAACTTGGTTCTTCTATATTAAATTTGTTATACATAACTAAATGTAAACATGGTTAGAAAACTGTAAAGACTGGAGCAGTGGAATTACAATTCAAAGCATCTTTTTAAATTTATATGAGAGACGGAATGCTAACAAATTCAAATTCAATAAACAGGAAACATTTGTAATATACCAATTGGGGAAAGGTTAGTTTTGACACGTGGTCAGATTATGAACTAGGGCACACACAAAAAAGATAATGAACTAACCACAGGTTAGAAGGGCAGGCCAATTTTAACAGTGAATGAGTATATAGGATAGGATAGAAAGTGGTGGGAATTAATGTAGCCTTCTCTAGACCACCATTTTGATTTCCAAGCTTAATCATAAATAGAGGAATGTGAAAAACGATGATGAAACTTCAAAGCAAGAACCTATCAATGATTAGAAATTTGGAGATTGAAACTGTAAAACAAGAAAATTGTTTCAGTTGGAGAAGATGCTGAGGGAAAAATAAACAATTGTGATCAACAATAGAAAGGGCTGTTATTCAGATTTTGGTCTCCAACTCAAAAATGAAAACATGGGTTCAAATTCAAATGCAAAGTACTTAACTAGAAAAATTATCTGAGAGTGAAGGTCATGGAATATTAGAATGAGTTTTCTAGGAAACATGTTCCATCTCCCTCTCTGGAGATAATTAATAACATTCTGTGAGAGATTATCATGAGTCTTGAATGGTTTTGATTCACTTAAGTTTGGGGATGTATGAAACGATCTTTCAAAGCCTTGTATAACTCTCCAACTTTCACAGAACTTGCTAAATTCTGAAGTCAAAAAAATAAATATGCTAAATTGTTTAATCATTAGGAGAAGATATACAGGAAAACTTTATCTTACAAAGACATTACTTTGCCTACTTTTCAAATTTATTTGAAAAAAATAAAGCCTAATTTTATATTTTCTATCTGTTGTTGTGAATGTTTTAGTCAGTGACTTTGTGAGGTAAAGGGAATTAAAGTAAAGTAAGATTTGGCATTGTTCATTCACCAAGTGACTTAAAAAACACTTTCTACATTTGGTGGAAGCAAACAAGAAAAATATGGTTATATTTCTAAATTCCTCTACATAACCAGCCAGCTGTATATCTCTGAAATCACTTTTGGAACTGTAGCTGAGGCCATGACTCTTACGAATTTTACCCTTTAGTCACTACTTGACTATGTGGGAAAGGTGGACATCAATTAAGTCGTTTCGAAAATATTTTTCAAATTATTTAAAAATATATACTAGGCCAGGAGCAGTGGCTCACTCCTGTGATCCCAGCATTTTGGGAGGCCGAAATGGGTGGATCACCTGCGGTCAGGAGTTCGAGACCAACTTGATCAACATGGTGAAACCCCATCTCTGCTAAAAACACAAAATTAGCCGGCCATGGTGCTACATGCCTGTAATCCCAGCTACTTGGGAGGCTGAGGCAGGAGAATCACTTGAACCCCGGAGGTGGAGGTTGCAGTGAGCTGAGATCGCACCATTGCACGCTGGCCTAGGCAACAAGAGCAAAACTCCATCTCAAAAAAAAAAAAAAAAATGTGTGCGTGTCTATATATATATATACACACACACATATATGTGTATATATACACATATATACATATATGTGTATATATGTGTGTATATATATATATACACACACTAAAAAAAAGTTTGAAAAATAAATTAGAAAATTTATTGGCATTATGTGTGGTTTAAGAAAGGGTTCTAGGAAGGGCGTGGTGGCTCAAGCCTGTAATCCCAGCACTTTGGGAGGCCGAGGTGGGCGGATCACAAGGTCAGGAGATCGAGACCATCCTGGCTAACACAGTGAAACCCTGTCTCTACTAAAAAAGACAAAAAAACTAGCCGGGTGTGGTGGTGGGCGCCTGTAGTCCCAGCTACTCGGGAGGCTGAGGCAGAAGAATGGCGTGAACCCGGGAGGCGGAGCTTGCAGTGAGCCGAGACCATGCCACTGCATTCCAGCCTGGGCGACAGAGCCAGACTCTGTCTCAAAAAAAAAAAAGAAAGGCTTCTATATGGCTAAACTCTTTTAACCTTCTATGCGCTGAATGAATTCTGAATATAATAACATCTTAAGTAGGAAATAAATAAGAATCTAGCCACATGCTTAGGTGGGAAAAAAAGCAAAATATGAATCCATTATACTTACAAGTTATATACATGAAATGAATTAGAGAGATAAAAATGAATATAAACTTTTAAACATTTTTTGAATTTTGTGCAGATGTTTGTAGGTGGTTACTCTATTTAAACATAAGTACCTTGTTATTTCACGTGTATTTTTCAATTAAATAAATAATTTAAAACACATAAGGATAAATTCTTTAATAATAGTCTTTGTGGCTATAGACAGGCTTTGATTTAAATTTTACCCACAGAGAGACGAAAAACGTTGTTTAAAAGTTTTCCAGTGCCAGTTTTATTAATAAAGCACAAGAAAATATCAAATAAGGAAGTCAGGCTGGATAATTCTACTCCTTCCCTAATTTAACCTCTCCAACGCCTTCCCCACAGCATACCAATCTGATTTTGCGCCTTAATTATGTCAGTCACGTAATGTAAAATTGATTTTAGAGCCTGAAGTACTTGAAAAATCATTGTTGTGACAATGTTGCTTAAAGGAATGTACATCTGTCTACTTTTAGAGATAAGGTTTATGTTATTGTTGTTTTCCTGAAAATGATTAAGGAAGAATTCTGTTGTTTCAGGGCCTGAGAACAAAAGCTAGCATTTCTACAGCCTTTATGGATTGACCAGCTTGTATGAAGGTGATACACAACACATGGCTTTAACACTCAGAAAGTTGAGTCTAAGGGAGGAGATCCAAGCAGAGGCTTCTTAGCTAGGCGATAAAAGTGTGAAAACAAACCTTTGGGTTGCATGAACATCCATTCTACTGACCACTTACAACATCACAGTCTGTGTCTTTTTGGTTGCTTAAAAATGCCTTTGTAGTTCACTCTAGAAATCAATTATATAATAAGCTAGTACATTTTGTACTCATTTTAGTGACATATTGCTATAACAAGATACATTGGAAATGTAGTCAAAATTGTTTACAAATTTGTTTCAACATAACCTGACTTTGTCTTGGACATACCCAAGGTCACCAAAATTCTGGGAGATCTTTGTTTAGCTAGCACAGTACAGATGGTTCAGTAAATATTCCAATGAGATGCTAGATTACTTGCTCTAATTTGCATACTACAATTATGATACTTTATCATGTGACTATTGCTATCATTATTTGAGGACATCTGGAAAATTAAAATAATTATGAATGTTAAGAAACATTATTAAAAAAACAATGTTAATTAGTAAACCTAACTAAAGATACTCTGTTATAGGCTGCAAAGAACACATACTGTACTTCAATATGATATTACAGAATGATTAGAAGGCATGAATTTCCATTACTTGAAATAAATGGAGATTTTTATTGATAGTATAGTTCGTTTTTAGTTATGACTTTTTGAGTATCCATGTCAGCTTCAAGTACTCACCTGTAATTACTGAAATTTAAATTCTCTGCCATCTCAAAGAAAGAGAGTAATACCAAAGACAAAATAAACAATCTTAAGGATTTAATTCAGCCTCACTTGGCCTCAGGACTGTAGCACCAATAAGCAAATTGCAAAATTTAGGGACTGCAATTAATATAAAATACTCAGAAATATGCTCTGTGGCTCTGGACAGAACAAAGCACAGTCAAAGCTTAACCTGATATTTCATCACGCCTCTAAAAATCCTTTCGTCAAAATTACTGTGGTTTTAACCATATCACTGCTGTTCAGTTTGCTTGCTTTTGAAAATCACTGAACTGTTTCCATTCCGTGCACAAACTGCAAGACATGGAATCCATTCCAACGGCTAGTTGAACATCAATGCATGCTTCGAAGCATTTTTTTTTAATCTGTAATTTTTAAAAAGGTATCAAACACTTACGTTTAAAGCAGTAGGCATCAAATCTGCTATCAGGGGGAGGGAAGCCTGTCTGGTTCTCAAAACGATACAGGGTTCTCACCCCAAGTAGACCACCTCCACACTGGGCCCTGGCCACAGTCACAGGGTGGCGCACGCTGGCATCCGACAGCCACCCGTAATCGCACTGGTCAAAGCCGTTCCTCCACGCCGCCTGGAGTTCCCCCACTGTTGCCAGCCTGGCGTCCTGGTTTTCACACTCTTTTGCAGCCTCCTCGAAGGTGAATTTACTAGGGGCAGTAAGGTGGAACACATCACCTGGAAAAAGAAGAGGGGAAAAAAAGCCCAAAGTTTTATTATTAATTCCTTTCCTGTTGGATAAATATAGTGGGGGAGCAATTGGAGGAGCATGTAATACTTTTTCATGGCAAGGTAGCAACTTCTGATACTTGAAAGCAGAAAACATAATGGTGACTTAGCTTCGTTATAATTATGAATATATAATCATAAATAACACATACCAGAGAAGTTTTATTCTGTACGTGTGTGTGTGTGTGCATTGGCCATAGAATCAGTCATTTGATAATAACATTTTATAATACATTCTTAAAAATAAAGAAATCCTTCTGAGTGATTCTTTAGATTACTATCCAGGAATTTTTGTTTGTTTGTTTTTTTTTTAAGGAAAAAGCCTGCTATGTGCTTCCTAACATTGCATGTTGGAAGGGAAACCCTGCATTGAACTGCCACCAGAGTTATTCCACTTTGTTTATCCTAAAATCAAATAGTAATTATCCGGCTTTCCTTCTCATTTATAACTACCAACAAAAAGAATTAACGCCATTAAATAAAATAAATAAATAAAAATAAGAAAACCTCCAGAAATGTGAAGATGTGAAGGGCTCAGAGCGGTACGGAATTCTACTTCCTGCCTTCCGGTACCAGGAACAGGGCTGCCATGATGGTCAGGAAGGTTGTGGCCTGCACAGGAGCACCGGGCCCAGTGTGTAGGGAGGGCCTAGGTCGCCTCCCTCTCAGCCAGCCAGAGAAACTCCAGCCTCTTTGGAGAAAGCCTTTGTTTCACTTGCTCTGTGCAGAGGGAGCACTTTTTGCTAATTCTTACAAAGACACCCCAAGTGCTAGCAGGGGCTTCAACTAGGTCAAGATACTTTTTTTTTTTTTTAGGAGAATCGTTTGAACCCGGGAGGCAGAGGCTGCAGTGAGCTGAGATCGCACCATTGCATGCAGCCTGGGCGACAAAGCGCGACTCTGTATCAAAAAAAAAAAAAAAAAGAGAGAGAGAGAGAAAAGACTACCCTGCTCCGCCACCTGCTCGGGCCCCAGATGGAGTCTCACCTTGTCGCCCAGGTTGGAGTGCAGTGGCACGGTCTGGGCTCATTGCAACCTACACCTCCCGGGTTTAAGAGATTCTCCTGCCTCAGCCTCCCAAGTGGCTGGGATTACAGGCGCCTGCCACCATGCCCATCTAATTTTTGTATTTTTAGTAGAGACAGGGTTTTGCCATGTTGGCCAGGCTGGTCTCGAACTCCTGAACTCCTGATTCACCCGCCTCGGCCTCCCAAAGTGGTGAGATTGGTTAAACAGATTTTTTAATTTGCTGATTGATTAACAAGAAAAGGCTAGACAGTTGCTTTTTTTTATTACCAAGTCTAATTAGCAGAGGGTATATTCATTATCATTTAACATGTTACAATGAAAGATTCTGGAAATTTTAGAGTTTGTTAAATTGGACTTTTACTTAGCTAACTAACATAACAATTTGCTGAAATAAATTCAACACAAATTAAATTATGTTCTTCACATGTGAGCAAAAGTAACCAAAGACAGAGGCAGAATTAGAGAATACCTAAGCCCATATTGCAGGCAGGAGGAGAAATGAAAACTGAAACAGAAAGTTAAAATGTTGATAGCCCACTATTATAGCTGAGAGTCCTATTTCCATCTCACTGAGGCTGACCTCTGATTCTGTGATATATTAGACAACTGGGATCCAAAGAGCTGTCATGATTTGGATCTTCATCTGACTAAATCCAGATGTAACAAGCAATTGTTTAAAATGAATAGTGCTATTACTTTCTCTGAGTGGGCGATAGCACTATAAAACAAGAAAAATTAGTCATGGGGAAAATGGCCAAAGCACACATATCAGCTTTTCTCACTATATATCTAAAACTGCTATTGAGGAAACTAGGCCAAATTTCAGTGAGAGCTATTTGAAGAAGGGAGAGAGAAATTACTTTCACCTGACTGAAAGACGTGGTAGAGGTGAACATAGCTTTTTATTCTTAATTATCTAGTCTGGCAAAGGACAATAATCTCAAATACAACAATACACTCAAAGAAAAAGTTCCCCCTCCCTGCTCTCACAGTGTCTCCCTTCCAAATAAATTTTAAAAGCATAAGGGTCACAGTGCCAGTTACATAGTATGTATTCAATAAGATTTGTTAAATGAATGGCACTTCAAGTTCTTATTAAGAAGCTAGGTCTCTTTTATCCCCCATCCTTCCTAACAACACATTAAATAAAGCTAACTCTGCTACAAAGCTTTGGAGAGATGGCTGCTGCCTGAAACAGGAATTTTATCCCACCGTAGACTTGGCTCAAAGCAACATGGAGAAAGGCGGAGAAATTACATCACCCTGAACAGCCTCCTTCACCTCAGAATAACACTTGCCTGAGGCCTGAAAGGGCTGCAAGTGTAAAGAAGGCAGTGTGCCAATAGTTTTCCCTGAGAGGTAGAACCCTTGGACTTGTTATTACAGCTGGAATATTAGTTGTGTTACCTTAGTTTCCTGCATTTCCTGAGATACTCCTACCTTGAGGCAAAACTACCATTCCTCTTAAGTAAGAAGTGTGATTGGCCAACCACAGCAGGGCAAATAAATATAATTAATTGAGTAAAACTCTGCTTCTCCAACTGCACTGTTTGTCTATCTATTGGGGAACATCAACTTCTCCAAGAAAGACCAGACCAGAGGGCTAATGAGGAAAAAATGGCAGCATGATTTCATGGGTAGCTAGTTTCCCGGTTTTAAACAGCAAACATGTTTGCTGTATTAAAAGAAAGAAAGGCTTCAGTAGGTGCTGGCCTGTTACAAAGAGAATTCTCTTATTAGTAGTAAATCAGTTCTGACCTACTTACAGAACTTTTCATGTAGAAACTCTTGTTAAATCTGACTTTATATCAGAATATCAATTATTTAATTCACTTGAAGTATATGATTTTCATTTATTTGTTTGATACCCATAGAATGATCATTTTACTACTCTGATTAAATCGTTATCCCCAATGCCATTTCTTTTTCCTTCTTTCTTTCTTTTCAAAAAAGATGCAGTCTTGCTAAGTTGTCCAGGCAGGAGTGCAGTGGCTCTTCCCAGGCATGATCATAGCACACTCTGTCCTCAACTTCCTAGCCTCTGGCAATCCTTCTTGCCTCAGATTCCTGAGTAGCTGGGACTACAGGTAGGCACCACTGTGCCCAACTTATCTTTTCAATTATGTGTAGAAATTTTTCAAACTTTCCAAATAAAATTTTTATAAAACATATTGCAAGAAACATTACCACTGGGATTTTTGTAATTCCGATGAAAAAAGGAAGATTTAACCAGAATCAATTGAGTTACTTTAAGGTGAGGATTAAAAGAATTAATCTGTTAAGATAATGTGTGGTCAGTCATTTTATTCAGCAAGAATTATTGTTTTATTACAGAATGAGAAAAGGAAAAAAAATACTTAAATTATGTTCTAAAAAATAACTATCTAAGCTTTCCTAAATCATAATTGTTTAATGCGAACATTACCTTGCTCACCTCAAAAACCTAATGATACAGTGAAGCATTTACACTATAGAATTGAGTATGCCTTTAATCTCTTATAATTAACACCCAATCTATACCAAATGTGATAAGTTAAATGTCCAAACTTCTGTCCTTTCCATGTATCAACCCTCTATTATTAATCAGGGACATCTGTACACAAATCTGTTTTATGGAATATTCTGGAAAACACTGCTCTAAAGACATGTATTTTAATCAACAAGAGAAATCTCAATTAACTTACAACATACATAACTTGATACTAAGTTTCTGGTATGTCTCAACCTGTTTAAGATAGAAGCAAAGTGAGCAGACTGGGTACCCAGTCAGAAGTGAAGCAGGAGATAACAAAGCAAAGTATATATGATGCCAATTGCCTCCCAGGGTTATGTGAAAAACTGCACGTGAGCAAAAAGGGGAATGAGGCAGAGTGGGCAACTCTGATGAAGAGTCTAAGACAGCAATTTAAGCTGAACATAGAAAAAGCTCATTACTTAAAAAGAAGCTCATTTTGTACAAAGTAAACCAAGGTATGGCAGATAGCAACAGGCTTTCTCCTCAACAATAAATTCCAGGAATACGTCTTTCAACCCCATATCTCACAAAAAAAATGCAGATTTTTAAGCTAAACATTGTCTATTTCCACACTGAGAAAAGAAATGAAGATGTTAACATTTTCAAAGTTTCTATTGATCTATTTTCAGTCTTTAAATCCATAGTCAGGAATTATTTATAAGTCAAATTATATGTTGTAAACTATAGCACAGTGGAATGAAACTGGATAGAAATGAAGTCTGGGCCAGTAACAGAATTGTAAATCCAGGCTTGGTCCAAAAATGAATGGTCATAGAAGGATGCCTCCAAAGATAAAATCTAATGCCTAGAGGGAAAGTCAAATCAGGAACCCAAGGAATGGACAAAAGAGAAAGCCACTGATCACAGCAAACATGGGAAATCAGGCAAATCAAATAGGCAAGTTTGCTTAGTTGCTGTTTCTCAACATGATTTAATTGGCCCGGCTGTGTAAGCTCCTACCCAGAGGGTATCGTAAAGCTACCTTTTTACCTCTGATGAGAATAATAAAAGTTCTTCCTGAGTTTTTAATCACAGTACAACCTTTAGAGTCAGACGGGGGATGCATAGCATTCAGTGAGAGAAAATGCCTATTTTATTAGCATAGAACTAGGTTGTGTTCTCTCTCTGCTCCTGGATACTTGTACCTGAAGAATTTAATGTACTTTTAGATTTACCAGATAGTTGCTCTCCTGGAAAACAAGCATCTTTTTTGTAGTTTGACAAGAAGCCTATTAATAAGTTCCAGGGGTAGCCTCATCAAAGCAACTAAATTGATAGGACAATTATCAAAGTTGTAATTACAGCACAGATTTGGAACATGTTTCTAAATGTTGCCTATCTATGAGAGAATGTTTTATTTTTCTCTAATTGAAAACAGTAAATAAAATGTCAAGTGATATGATTTGGCTGTGTCCCCACCCAAATATCAACTTGAATTGTATCTCCCAGAATTCCCACATGTTGTAGAAGGGACCCAGGGGAAGGTAATTGAATAATGGAAGCCAGTCTTTCCTGTGCTATTCTCATGATAGTTAATAAGTCTCAAAAGATCTGATGTACACTGGCCCCATTCAGCCATGGTTTGAGTGGCTAGGGCACAGGGCACCAATTCCCCAATCTGCATACAGCATGGGGACCCTGGGCCTGGCCCATGAAACCACTTTTCCTCGTGTCAGGGGTTTCTGCTTTTGCTTCTTCCTCATTTTCTCTTGCCACTGCCGTGTAAGAAGTGCCTTTCACCTACCGCCAAGATTCAGAGGCCTCCCCAGCCATGTGGAACTATAAGTCTAATTAAACCTCTTTTTCTTCTCAGTTTTGGTATGTCTTTATCAGTAGTGTAAAAATGAACTAATACAGTAAATTGGTACCAGTAGAGTGGGGTGTTGCTAAAAAGATACCTGAAAATGTGGAAGCAATTTTGGAACTGGGTAACAGGCATAGATTAGAACAGTTTGGAGGGCTCAGAAGAAGACAGAAAAATGTGGGAAAGTTTGGAACTTCCTAGAGGCTTGTTGAATGGCTTTGCCCAAAATGCTGATAGCAATATTGACAATAAGGTCCAGGCTGAGTTGGTCTCAGATGAAGATGAGGGACTTGGGGACTAGAGGAAAGGTAACTCTTGTTATGTTTTAGCAAAGAGACTGGTAGCATTTTGCCCCTGCCCTAGAGATTTGTGGAACTTTGAACTTGAAAAAGATGATTTAGGGTATGTGGCGGAAGAAATTTCTGAGCACCAAAGCATTCAAGACGTGACTTGGGTTCTGTTAAAGGCATTCAGTTTTATAAGGGAAGCAGAGCAAAAAAATTTTGAAAAATTGCAGCCTGACTATGCAATAGAAAAGAAAAACCCATTTTCTGGGGAGAAATTCAAGCCAGCTGCAGAAATTTGCATAAGTAGCAAGGAGCCTAACGTTAATCCCCAAGACCATGGATAAAATGTCTTCAGGCCATGTCAGAGACCTTCACAGCAGCCCCTCCCATCACGAGGAAAAAGTGGTTTCATGGGCCAGGCCCAGGGTCCCCATGCTGTATGCAGATTGGGGAATTGGTGCCCTGTGCCCTAGCCACTCAAACCATGGCTGAATGGGGCCAGTGTACAGCTCAGGCTGTGGCTTCAGAGAGTGAAAGCCCCAAACCTTGGCAGCTTCCACATGGCGTTGAGCCTATGGGTGCACAGAAGTCAAGAACTGAGGTTGTGGAACCTCCGCCTAGATTTCATAAGATGTATGGAAATGCCTAGATACCCGGGCAGAAGTTTGCTGCAGGGGTGGGGCCCTCATGGAGAACCTCTGCTAGGGCAGTGCAGAGGGGAAATGTGGGGTTGGAGCCCCCAGACATAGTCCCTAAAGGGGCACTCCCTAGTGGAACTGTGAAAAGAGGGCCACCATCTTCCAGAACCCAGAATGGCAGATCCACTGACACCTTGCACTGTGTGCCTGGAAAAGTCGCAGACACTCAATGCTAGCCCATGAAAGTAGCCAGGAGGGAGGCTGTACCCTGCAAAGCCACAGGGGCAGAGCTGCCTGAGACCATAAGAACTCACCTCTTGCATCAGCGTGACCTGGATGTGAGACCTGCAGTCAAAGGAGATCATTTTGGAGTTTTAAAATGTGACTGCCAGACTGGATTTTGGACTTGCATGGGCCCTGTAACTGCTTTGTTTTGGCCAATTTCTCCCATTTGAAATGGTTGTATTTACCCAATACCTGTACCCCCATTGTATCTAGGACATAACTAGTTTGCTTTTGATTTTACAGACTCATAGGCAGAAGGAGCTTGCTTTGTCTCAAATGAAATTTTGGACTGTGGACTTTTGGGTTAATGCTGAAATGAGTTAAGACTTTGGGGAACTGCTGGGAAGGCATGATTGGTTTTGAAATGTGAGGACATGAGATTTGGTGGGGCCAGGGGTGGAACGATATGGTTTGGCTGTATCCCCACCCAAATCTCAACTTGAATTGTGTCTCACAGAATTCCCACGTGTTGTGGGAGGGACCCAGGGGAGGTTATGGAATCATGGGGGTCAGTCTTCCCCATGCTATTCTTGTAATAGTTAATAAGTCTCACGAGATCTAATGGGTTTATCAGGGGTTTCTGCTTTTACTTCTTCCTCATTTTTTCTTGCTGCCACCATGTAAGAAGTGTCTTTCACCTCCCACCATGATTCTGAGGCCTCCCCAGCCATGTGGAACTGTAAGTCCAATTAAACCTCTTTTTCTTCCCAGTCTTGGGTATGTCTTTATCAGCAGCATGAAAATGGACTAATACATCAGGAAATATACCAAATATATTTTATATAAACAAAGTGATGCATTACCTAAGATGTCAGGTTTAAAGTAAGTTAAATTGTTATAAGAATTCATCAGGCCGAGCACAGTGGCTCATGCCTGTAATCCTAGCACTTTGGGAGGACAAGGTGGGTGGATAATCTGAGGTCAGGAGTTCGAGGCCAGACTGGCCAGCACAGTGAAACCCTGTCTCTACTAAAAATACAAAAATTAGCCAGGCATTGTGGTGCATGCCTGTAATCCTAGCTACTGGGGGGCTGAGGCAGGAAGATTGCTCAAACCCAGGAGGCAGAGGTTGCAGTGAGCTGAGATTGTGCCACTGAACTATAGCCTGGGCAGCAGAGAGAGACTCTATCTCAAAAAAAAAAATTCATCAAGGTATATACATATATATTCAGATTAGCATACGTATAAAATATGATATATAACAGAGACTTTCATGCATAGGATAATTTGCATATTCATATGGAAAGCATACGCAGTATCTTAAGCCATAGTTTTCCAAAACTTCAAATTAAATACATATAGCTTTGACATATTCCTGTTATTTCAACTTTCCAGGGATGCCCTAGAAGAAACTGGGAGACATGTTGTAAGACTTTAATATCTGATGACATTCCACAAACTAAAGTTATCTTAATTGTGGGAATTAACATCAGACATTAAGAGAAAAAATACTCTAATTTGAACAATAGCTGCTACAAGACTTCCTAGAAAGTGGACCATGTATATTTTTTTCACAATTCTGTTTGCTAAGTGGAAAAGCTGCTTCTTGACTGACTCATACATGACACATACTGAAATGGCAAGCAATGATGAAAACAAATCAAAACATTAAAAATGACCCAAAGTGTTCAAAAGCTAGTTTATACTCAGGAGTCACTCGACAATATGATTAAAGAGCCTGAGTCTAGAGTAAAACTGGGATAGGATCTTTCTCCCCCACTGACAATTCTTGCAATCACCAAGGTGAAAGGAGGACTTAATCACAGATAATTACACAGTTCTTTACTGGACTGCAGCAGATGGGCTGCTCTCTGTGGTAGTCAAAGCTGAGATCTCACCAGTTTTCTAGTAGAGTATATTTGCTGAGTGATGTGATACATGATTATGTTTCTTCTGTTCATTGGTGCTTATAGCTCTACTATACTGTACTATTTGGTCTGAAAATCAGTTCTTATAGACTAATTTATAATTTCTTTTTGGAAATTTGGGACCAGAACTCCCTGGTTTTTTGGGTTTGTTGTTGTTGTTGTTGTTGTTGTTGTTGTTTTACTATAAAAGTTCAAGATTTGTAAATGTTTTCACATTTCCTTGCTATCTGGGTCAAAATGGTATATAAGTAATAAATGGATGTAAAAGTAAATGGGATGAGTAAGCGGGAAGTAGTTACATGAAATGAGCTTCTAAATACCCATATGATAAAATCACTAACAGAATATATCAAGTATCAAGGTAATATCAACAATTTAACAAAATGATTAGCTTTGAAGTGTTGGACTTTTAAGCTTTTTCAACACTTTCTTTTTCTTCTCTGAGTCTCTCTCTCTCTATCTCTCTGTCTATCTCTCTCTCTGTCGTATTTTGGTCTGTATTGATAAACATAAGATCAAAGCAGCAAAAACTAATGCTTATTATCCACTGAATCACAAAGTCCATCAGCTTCACATGGATTGGTTAACAGCTAATATATACTGCTATATAGTCTTTTAAGGGCTAACATTTGTAGATAATTTAAAAGCAAGTCAATTTCCTCTAAGATTTGATTATTTAACCTGCACAAAGGCCAATCTTCTGTTAACTGAGACAAGAAAACTCTAGGGCTGCCAAAATAACTTCATTTTAGACCCCACAGTTAGTGTTAGGCTGGTAATGTTTCTAATTTGGGAGTAATGAGACTAGAAAGGTAGGAGGGCCCCCTCCAAATTTCTCCCTTGTATTAGGCTAAAGTAGAGCATAATGTGGCTTAAATCATAGTCTTTGAGTTTTAAAAATGTTAACCTGTAATTAATTATTAGAGCATTATCCATAGTCTACTATGATAGTCAGTTAATATTCTCTAAATCAGATTGTATTCATTTGAAAATGAATCTGCATATTTGCAAATATGCTATTACACAAGATCTTACCTATGTCAATTTGAAGAAGTTAAAGATGCAGGAAGCCCCCACTAAAATGTAAACACATTTGTACGGTTTTCAGAATGTCTGGGCTCATTCTTTCCCATTGACAGAGCAGTAGGTTTTAATTAGAGTGAGAAAGAGGTTCTAAAAATTTCTGGGTTTCTGAGTCTTCAAAATATACAAAAGATTGAACGTGTTATTTGGTTTGACAGGCACAGAATGACCTCAGGTCAACACAGGAGGATCAGCCTAGTTTGGGTTTTTTTTGGCTTTTCACAGCTGGGAGGTAAATGGCGACTGTATTTCCAAAGAAGTTCTTTTGATTCAGAACTCCAGGAGACCCTGACATCAAAACCTTAAAGCAAATGACTGTCACATGCTTCCAGGAGTTTATGTCAAGACCGTTCTACTTATGTAAAGTAAGATTATAAAATGAAAGAGAGTGTATAAAGAAAATCCTAAGGAATCCACTAAAAAACAATTAGAACTAAGAGGCAAGTTCAGCAAGGTTGCAAGATACAAAACCAATATATAAAAATCAATTGCATTTCTATACACTTGTAATAAACAATCAAAAAACGAAATTAAGAAAATTACATTTGCATTTACATCAAAATAGTAAAATATATACAAGTAAATTTAACAAAAGAACCGCAAAACTTATACTCTGCAAAGAACAAAATATTGTTGAATAAAATGAAAGACTATCTTTAAAAAAGCGAAAGATATCTGAGGTTCACAGATCAGAAGCCATAATATTGCTAAGAGGGCAATATACCCCAAGTTGATCTAGAGATGCATTGCAATCTATATCAGAATCCTAGCTGGCTTCTTTGCAGAAATTGACAAGCCAATTTTAAAATTCATGTAGGAACTCAAGAAATCCAAAATACTAAAACAATTTTGAAAAAGAAGAACACAGTTGGAGGCCTCACACTTTCCAATTTCAAAATTTACTACAAAGCAATTGTGATAATAAAGACATTGTGGTACTGGCATAAAGATAGACATACAGATCAATGGAATATAATTGAAAGTCTAGAAATAAACCCATCTACCTATGGTCAATTGATTTTCAACCGGGTGCCAAAGTCATTAAATGGAGAAATAATTATCTTTTCAACAAATGGTGCTGCGACCACATCCAAAAGAATGAATTTGGACTCCAACCTCACACCATATACAAAAGCTAACTCCAAACGGATCAAAATAAAAGCAAAAGAGTTGAAACTTATAAATCTCTTAGAATAAAACACAGAGATAAATCTTCATGACTGGAGATTTGGGAATGTTTTCTTAGATATGACACCACAAGCACAGAAATTTTCAAAATAGACAAATTGGACTTTTCATCTAAATTAAACACTTTTGTGCTTCAAAGGGCCTTATGAAGAAAGTAAAAAGACAACTCACTGAATCGGAAAAGCTATTTGTAAATCATTTGCATGAGAAGACATGCAAATCTAGAATATACAAAGAGCACTCACAATTTAATAATAAAAAAACAACACAATTATAAGTGGGCAAAGTTTCAGAGTAGACATTTCTACCAAGAAGATTGATAAATAACTAGCAAGCACATAAAAAGATGTTGGAGCTCATTAGCCATCAGAGAAATGCAATTTAAAACCACAGAGATACTACTTTACACTCATTAGGATGGCTACACAAAAGGTCAAATAATAGCAAGTGTTGACAAGACTGTGGAGGAATCAGGACCCTAATATACTGCTGATGAGAATGTAAAACGGTACAGCCACATTGAAAAACAGCCTAGAATTTCCTCAAAAAGTTAATAGTAGAGTTACCATTTGACCCAGCAATCCCAATCATTGTAATCCTATCTGTAATGCAATCATTGCTCAAATAAGAATTATGATTTTTTCTGATGAGATATCAGAGATTTGGGGGAGCTTTGAGGGTACTTTTTATCTTCTTGGCTTGCAAGACTGTCTGCTGCTCTACTGGGGAATCTTTGGTGGTCCTGTGAGTTTATGGCAGTAGAAGAAGAAAAAAAGGCATATCCAATCACTTAACCTGTCTGTGCCTCAGTTTCCTTACTGGCAAAGGTGAGATTTCTTTTAAAAAGTTCCTGACAAAGAGTTCATAAGATTTAAGTTAAACAATACTCCAACCATACAGTAGATGTTTTCCTTCCTCATTCTACTCATGAAGCTACCTCACAGTCAATCTTACTGAAGTCACTATACTGAATAAGGACATCATCTTCCAGAGGTGCTCCCCCCATGCTGTGCTTAATTGCTTTCCTCTTTGGCTCTTAGGTAGACTGTTCAAACACTGTACACAGAAGCAACTCCAAGGAAGGTGTGTTAATCTCCAAAGTCTATATAGGAAGCTACAGAGCATAAAAAGTTTTCAGCATCTTCTAGGCCCAACTGCAACAAATGTGAAGAGATTCTGAAATAAAGAATCACTATTTTAACCATCAGCTGAATCATAGTGTGCAAGAGGCTCTTCAAGCTGATATGTGGCTTTTTAACTGAATAAACCCAGTAAGGACACAAATCACTAATTCTTAAATAACCTCCATCAGTGAAGTATTCTGTGGATTACATACTGTAAATCTCATTAAAATTAACAGGCAATCTGAGAATCTATAGGAAAGAAATTACACAATTTTCAGATTTGATATCTGATTTTGGTTCAACCAAAACCTCTAAAAAGCTAGAACTAACCCTGCTCTAAGACCTACTTGATGATGTTTATCTAAATGCTTAGATTTTCATATCTAAAGGAGCTCATAAAGTAACGAAAATGAAAAAGTTGTTTTTGGTTCTAGGTGAGTCACAAGAATGATATGGAGGCATTAGGTAAGTCACAGAGGTGATAAAGCCATCCTGGACTTTGACATCAGGAAACAGTAAAAATAATAACCTATAATTGATGAATAGGTATTAATACAAGAAAAGCAATCCCAGAGAGGACAATTTGCTGGGAAGGAATGGAAGGCAAGGAAAATAAATTATCATGAGAGGCCAGAAAAGAGTGTCTCTGGGAAGGAGTAATTTCTAAGAGACATCAAAGAAAAGAGTGAGAGGAGAAATACGACGAGGAAAAAATAGTATCATGGTGATTAAATAATGGTAAAAAGTAGATCTTTCTGAATTTGGTAAATAAAGCAAAGCATTTTTTCAAGTGTTATAGATAAATGGCAAGGTGGTGGTGGAAGGCAGTTTCCAGAAGAGACAAAGATTGGAAAAATACTGCAATCCACCAACTATTTGTTGGATAACTATTATGTGTCTGTGATTGGAACAGGCTCTTGATTGCAGTTGGGAAAGATATAGAAGTTTACGGTCTTATCTCTACTAGAGCTTACAATAATTTTGCTGAAATAAAACGAACATATAACATTTTATATTTTATGAACACAAAGAAACCAGAAAGCAATTAAGCAATAAATCACATGGAACTAACTCTAAGTAAAGTAGAAGTTCAGAGTCAAGAAATCAGTGTGAGCTGCAATAGCCAATAGGGGGATCCTGGAAGCAGTAAGTCTTCAAGCACAGGCGAAATCACAATGTTGAAGGGATGACGGGTGTGTGTTCCCTGAGAGGAACAGAGCAGACTTGCAAGCAGGAGCAAGCAAAGAGTCTGTGAAGGGCAAGATGCACATGTGTGGGATCACACTAAAGAGTGTGGGAACCAAGGGTGAATAGATTGCAGTAGAGCAGGTCTAGGCTTTGAAGACCAGGCAGAGTATATGCTTGTGGATGAAGCCAACAAAACCAACGCACAACGTTAAGTAGGAGAATTACATGGCAATGATGTTTAAGTGTTTTGATGGTAGTAAAACAGATCCCCCGAAGTACTCTTAAAGTGATGGGGACTATATGTGACAACCAAAACCAAAAATGAAACTCAAAAGTGATTCACAAACTAGAAATATGGGTATGAAATTCAGAAGAGAATTCGGTGGCTAAACATGCAAAACTAGAAATTAACATCTTCATTGTTCACTTATTAGTTCTTTTGGTATTCTTTCATGCCCCATGTGTCCCACAAGACTTTTGGCTTACAATTTATGCATAAGAGAACAAAAATGAAATTAAACAAACTAATAAGAAAATTAAAGCAATAAAAAAATCAGGAAGCTGGTAGGATACTGATGGAGCCTGGAGAAGTGTGAAACTATCCAGAAAGCAATTGTAAAGTAAGGTGAGTAGGGAGGCATTAATGGTTTAGAAGTTAATTCATTAATTCACTCATTTATTCAGCTCTACCTGTGGAGCACCTACGATATGCTAAGGAAATATTGGGCATACAAAAATGAACTCGTATGTTTCCTTCTTTCCCCAAATCCACAGTTTAGTAGGAGAGAAAGAAGTATAAACAAATATTTGCAAGAGGGTAATTATAGTCATACATTCAAGGTTCAGAGATGATAAAGATGAGAAGAATCAACCAGGTCTTCAGGAGGGAATATGAGATGAAAGAGAGTGCCCACAGTATAGGCCTGTCAAAGTGCTGGGAAGTTTGTGTAAAAAACCAGGGTATTGGAATAGTAGGGTAGTAGTTAACCCAGGTGAAGTAAATACCAAAAGGCAGGGCTATATAGAAAATGCAGGCCATAAGAGGATAGGCCTATGTCATGAGGGAAAGAAGCTCCTGAACCAACCATTTGTCAGGTCTGGGGACAAGACTGGAAGTATTGACTCATTTGCAAGGAAACTAAGTGGGTCAACAATGAAAGAAGGTAGTAGGACCTCATCTGCAATCCTCCAATTTATCTGCGGGGTAAATTAAATGCCTAAAAAAGAAACTTATTTTTTAAAGTACCTGCTATCATCAGGAAACCAAATAAATAGTCAGTCTATTAATTTCATTCTTAAATAATTCTGATCCTTTTTTAAATAATTCCGAGCCATTTAATCATCTCAACTCTACCTTAAAACCCTCCCAATGTTTTCCAAATCTGTCTTACTGGGAAACAAAGATTAAAATTCCTAATAAGGATTATTTTGTGGATCTTAATTTCTAGATTCCCATTTAAAAATTTTAATTCCATTAATTTCTTAGCAATAGCATTCTATTACTGATTGAATCATGTCTAATAAGCCGTCATAATTTCCAGACCATTTCTAAGAACACAAGCTGATATTTAAATGTTTACTAGTGAATATAGCTAATTTAATTACTCTTTAACACTTAATATGTTATTTTGAAAAGCAGAATTAAGTATTCATTGAATATGCATAACTGTTATAATCACCACCTTAGGAAAAGAACTCTACTAGATTTTTCTCCCAAAACTGGCAGGATTTAATTTAGTGCAATTATTTAAATTTTATAGAGAAACACATATGTCAGGAAAATATGACATTATAAAACAAGAAAGAGAAAAAACAGGTCAACATTCTGTCAACTATATATCTTTCACAATAAATAATTAAATTAAAACAGAAAATTAATTGCCTTTTTGAGCAAGGTTTCATTTTATACTTAATTGGCTTTTTCATCAGACCATCTGGGATATACGGCTTCTGATCTAAATTAATTGCACCTTGGTTCGTAACTCCTGTGTGTGTGTGTTCCATCACATGCATTCTGAATACATCAAATCTTTTACTGTCCCCACCATTTCTCATACACACACACTTGGCTCCCTCAAATACAATAAAATATAGGTGGGAATTATTTGACTCATGAATTTAGCAATGCCTCTTACAAGGAATCTTGACTCACCTTCAAATAATCTTTTATCAACATGGTAATTGAAGTACCAAATGTAATTTTATGTAGTCAACTTTCCACAAGAATTTTGTATTAATTCACAGATTAGCCAATGGTCTTTACTTCAAAGGGAAGACATATACTTCAGTTAAGAAATGAAAGAAGCCTTACAAGAATGATTTTGTGATCTTCCTCTTACCTCATCAGCCATAAAAGTTACCTTTTACCCCCATTCCTGCTCACTTTCAAGCCAAGAAAGAAAAGAGCAGTGTCCAAAGATTTGATACTTAGTCCAAGAGTCAATAAACAAGGAGGAAAAAAATGTCAGGAACAATGTTATTGTAAACATGCTGAATATCCTCCAGATTTGTCAAGTTTCTTCTATGAAACAAATAAATGCCTTGTTACTTTCCTGACACAAATTTCAGCCAGTGCTTGAATTAATATTTGAACTGACTCTCTTCTATTTCTCTTCCCATTTTTACATATTAAAACAAAAAGATTAAATTCTGTTGATAAGACCCTAAATAAAGTTATGCTATATTCCACATTACAAGTTTTCAGTTACCAAATATGTAGATTTATCCAAAATAACTTTATAAAATACAGTTTGGTTACATTGGGACATAAACCGGCTTCCTTAGAAGTGACTGTGTTTATGGAACTGGGAGAGGATGTCTACAAGACTAGTAAGTCCTTCGTCATGGGAGATATACATTCATCCTCAGAGCTCCTCTTCTGACAGAGTCCAGTTCCTGAACACTGGTTATGATACTATGAGCAGATTGTGGGGAGCCATCATTCAATGAAGACAGTGTGACTAGGAAATCCCTGGAAGGACTCCCACCACCAAGATGTCAAAAGTTCTTCAAACAGTACTTGCAGAGGCCCTGAAATTTCTGCGACTTCTATAAAATCCCTCTCTGGGCTTGAAAAAATAATTTTGAATTTGGGCAGTCTATAGCCTTAGAGAGCTAAGAGCCGATAGTACCTCTATCAGAGTAAACTGCAAAACATACACACGGGGGTTCTCTAGAGCTCTCTGGCTGGTGGCTTCATGGGTACATAAGCCTGTCTTCCCACCAAGGGATCTGGCTTGGGATGCTTATTCATATTTGAATCAGGCCATGAAAGCCCACCATTTAAATAATATTTGGTAAAGATGTTTTAGGCTAATTAGATCTTACATACACTTTTGCAAAATCTACCTCTGGATCATTTCTAGTATTACTAGCATTTCAGATATTGTTTATAACTATCACCCTTGCAGATACTACACTAAGTTAAAACAATAGTGATACAAATTCCCACCTTACCAAAATAGCAGCAGCCCAATTTATTTCCTAGATTATTTAATCAGATTCTCCTACCAACTATCTTCTATTATATTTTTTAAGTCAATTAAAATAAAGGCAAGAGAAAAGCTCTAGTTTTATATACTTCAACCATAGCTTGGATGTTATGTTTTCCCTTTTCCTATATACAAAAATAAAATTTGCTCACATCTGCACTTTTGGTTTAGAAAATACATCTGGCAATCTTCAGTGATAGTGAAAATAAGAATGCTAAGATACTACAGAACTATACCTAAGCACCCTTTTTGAAAGCAGGCCTTCTGATGCAAATTTAGTCAAGACATTAGGAAAATATCAGCTGCTTATATTCTAGCTTTCAGGCTCTAAGATTGCTTATTCAATTCACAGAATCAGGGAATCACAGAAATTTAAGGTTGAAAGAGACCACAGAAATTATCTAGTCTAGCCTCCTCATTTTAAACATAAGAAAATTCAGATCATTTTTTTTATGTGCACCTAGTCAAAATTAAAAGTATAATTTAATTTAACACTATTATCTATACCTTTAAGATTCTAATAATAGCTGTAAATACAAATGAAAATAAAAAGTTGTAGAAACTTCTATTCCATGTGCCTTTATTTATTTACGTATTTGTTGAGACAAGGTCTCACTCTGTCACCCAGGCTGGAGTGCAGTGGCACAATCTCAGCTCTCTACAGCCTCCACCTCCTGGCTCGAGTAAGCCTCCTACCTCAGCCCTCCTGTCCCCCACCCACTTCTTCCACTCCCTGAGTAACTGTGACTACAGGCACATGCCACCACACCTAGCTAAGTTTTGGTATTTTGTAGAGGCATGGTTTTACCATGTTACCCAGGCTGGTCTCAAACTCCTGAACTCAAGCTGTCTTCCCACCTAGCCCTCCCAAAGTGCTGGGATTACAGGCATGAGCCACGATGCCCGCCCCCCTGCGCCTTTATAATAAAGCTGCACCATGCTCTTTAGATAATGTCAGTACTATTGAACTCAAATTTGTCTCTAAGAATCTAACTCAGGCAACAGAGAACTGACAGTGCCAAAATCAGACTGTAAGCAACTTAAAAGGAAGGGCTATATCTTAACTGACTCCATATCTCTAACAACTAGCAGAGTACCTATAAAAATCACAGTAAGTGATTTTTTATGTGTTAACTGGTTTAATGTATTGATTGGTTGAATGAAGGAAGGATTGCTCTGAATATTAGTGTAACAAAATAAACAGGAAGTGAAACTTGAAAATTCCTGCTGGGCTAGTTTACAGAGTTATTTAGTTAGCTCTGGGGTGTTTATCAGTACTTGGATTCACCGTGGATTGTCTTCACACGATTTTTATCTTATGCTCTCACCAGAATAGGTACCACCCTTACAGCTTTCTATTCTCAATGCTCTAAAAGTGTATTGGAAACAGTCCAAGAGCAGCATGACTGTAAGAAAACCTGCCATTAACTGAAGACATTTCTAACCTGCATAACCATTTACACACTCCTCCTTCCCTTTCCACTTTAATTTCGGCTTATTTTACCACAAAATCATACAGTCGTATAAACAAAATGCCACCGTTTGGAATCCAAACAAGCACAAAGAATTGCTCTATTCCAATGCACTTCTGGTCTTCCCTCAGTTTTCTCAGTTCATACAAAGATACAAAAACTCAAACATCTTACCATCCAGATGATCCACATAGCAATACACATCGTAAGTTTCCTGGGGAGAACGGAATCCATAGGTCCTAACTCCTGCCTTTCCCATCATATCTCCATAACAGCCTACTCGGGGAGCCCGGATGGGATATCTGGGGAAATAAATGACTAGTTAGCGGCACTTTCTTCTCACTCTCAAGTTAATAATGAAGGCCTGTGGCCCCCAGACGTCTTACCTGACAGTCTGATCAGCCAGCCAGCCTGCATCACACTGCTCAAATCCATCTTCATAGGCGGCAAAGAGCTGCTCTGGAGTTGCTATGACCGCCCCAATGTCCAAACAAGCCTTCTGAGCAGCCTCAAAATTCAGTGTGTACCTGCTGGTTGACGCCCTGTAGTGAAACACAACCCCTGCAAAGACAACAGCAAACAATTGCCAGCCTGTTCAAATCTCCCACTGCACTGTGCAAAATTTCTCATTGGAGCAATGTATCAACTCAGTTGGATACACAGTAATAATATCATAATAATCATTTACTTTTACTTTATGCAGCATTATGCGAAATCATGTTGATTTGAGGGACTCCAAAAATGCCATTCATCTAGACATCCCATACTGCTGCATCAGAACATTTCCTAGCAGATCTCCTAGATCCAAGAAAGAGATTTAAGTCACTGAATCCCAATAGTTGCCCTGATTGCAGGCAGTATTCAGTCTATCATGGGAACACCAGATACCTAAAGGGAGTAGATTCTGCAGAAGATACAAAGACCTAAGGGGACCACAAGATCAGCTTCTACTTCAGGACTTTATCCAGGGTCAACCCAATGTTTATGCATGAAACACTCACCTGTCTCATAAAAATATTCACTAACACCACTTCCTCCAAATATAAAACACTGAGATATTTAACTTCAGAGACGATGTACCAGAGTGGGAAAGACACTGGACTATTTGAGTGAGAAGACTTGTTCCAATCCCTAATTTGCTCCTTACTTTTATACAAGTCAGTTTCTCTGAGCTTTAATTTCCTGTCCCATAAGGTGGAACTAAAAATATGTATGTTACTTGATTGGTGTGAAGGTCAAATTAGGTAAAGGATTTTCAAATGTTGAGTAGACCACCATGTATCATTCAAATGTTTATCATATTCTTTACCTGACCAGCATAATGTAGGGTCTCTGCTATGACAGATAACACGTATATTTTTTATCCAAAGAAAGCCTGAAATAAATTATCAAATTCTTCCTAGTAGAAGCTCCTGGTACTTGCCTCAAATTCCACTTTGTTGTATTTTAGGGGTTGTATAAACTATTGGTTCTGAATTGTGCTCCAGGGCTCAAGAAATTTTCAAAGGGATGAGGATAGAGCAAGCAAGGGGGTGGAGCTCTGGATCCTCTCTTCCCATGTCAACAAGAGTCTCTCCATTTTTAGCTGGAGTAAATATGATGACTCATTTCTGCAAGACATCAAAGTGGATTGAACTAATGTGCCAGAGAAGTCACTGAAAAATAGAAACTGAGGCAACCAGGTCTTATGAATGAGATTTTATTAAGAGTCATCCCACTTAAGAACACTTTTTGTTGTTGTTATTTGGAATAAACTGTGGTTTCCAAGATACATGCCACTCTTCTTATCCCTAGTAATTTCCTGGGATTGACAACAGTTTATCTTCTGCAGCCTGACTTCTAGCTATAAGACTGTCTCCCACGTGTTCATCCTTCTGTCATCAGATCGTCTCTGTCTTCCAAGTTATATTACTACAGTAATATAACTACAGGGGAAAAGACTACCCATCTCATAGATAAGTACCTCAGATCAGTGCCAACACAAAAAGATCTGCACAGGCAATAATTAGATGCAATGACAACTAGCATTCATTTTCTCATTTCTGATATTTTATGACTCAAAAAGGATATTTTGCCAAAATAAATAAATAAATAAATAATCAAATGGCAATTTGTACCTTCATAGAACCTCTCTAAAATTGCCAGGAAATACATATGGTGCTATCTGGTGAATATAAGAGATAGCTTAAAATGATCTCTAAGGCTTAAGCAAGAATTTGAATAGATTTAGATTAGTTTAATGTTGATCAAAGCTTCAAATAGTCTTCTTGGTAATTAAAAATCTTCCATGTGCACTGAAGATTGGCAGTAAAGGGGCACAAAGAGGCCTCCTCGACCAAGGCAGGGAACTTCAATCTGTATAAGTATCTGCAGTTGCTGGAATAATTTGAAGACCCCATGGAGCTAAGGAGATTAAGTGGAGGATTTTCATTGTTTCAGAGGGGCAAGGGGCAAATCCACTGCTAATTCTTTAATGATGAAAAATTGTAAGAAGTTGTTAAACTCCTTTGGGGATTTTAAAAAGTGATATGTAAACAGAAGAGCGCGCGCGAGAGAAATCACAGTAGTGAGGCTAACGAAAATAAATGATAAAAAGGTTAGAAGAACCCAGGATACTTAGTGGATGCCTAGACAACGTAAAAATAGATTTATAGAAGGAAGCAATAGAATTTGAATATAAAAGGGTATTCAGAAAGTTAATGTGTTGCATCCGAAATTCAAAGTATTTCCTTTTGGCTACACAAGAAAGACTTTTAATAAAACCCTTTGTATATATTTCTGAAAGGTAAATATTTTATAGGGAAATGGAGGATTGGAAGAAAATCTGTTCCATCATGTCTGGGTATTAGAATTTTGCTTAATAACTTGCCAAAATATTACGCTTCCAAGAGCTACAGCATTATGTGTGTACCCAATTAAAGCAATTTTTCTTTGCTTTGTCTCCCAACTTAAATTCAAATGACATATAAACCACCCCTGAAAAGAGGGTGAAACTAAAATGTCTCACTGCAATACTTAATGGATAACAACTAGGATATTAATCTTAAAAAATATACTAAATTTCTGTTTGATCAAGTTCAAATATTTAGTAAGTCTTGGCCTTTTAAGACTCTGATATGTACCATGGTTTTATTAAATACCTTATTTCTTCAATGTAAGTTAAGATAGAATTTCTTAAAAGCAAACTCAAATAGTTTAATAATCATATTAAGAGAGAAAAAAGGGGAAAGGGTTTTATGTATATATGTATATGTATGTGTGTATATGTATGTACATGTGCATACACACATATGTAATAATTTTTAAAATGTAGATTTGCCTTTAGAGTCTTGAAAAAGAATCACTGATAAGACTCAACGCTGAAGTAATGATTATTAAATTATGTGTCATGCCTTGAAGTATTCGTTATTTGCAGTAAACAATACTTTCCTTCATGGAATCAATGAAGCGGTTGCCAAAAATGCACCTGCCTTGACCTTTGAATGAATACCAGTTCATTTTTGGTGAAAGACATGACATGGACTATTGAATTGATGGGTGTTTTTCCACTCGTCCAAACCCCAAACAACAGTTACTTCTGAGTGCTATTTCACAATACTTCTGAACCAGGTGTCATGTTATACTACCTTCCTGCAGATACTAAAAGCCTTACCATCCACAGCCAGTGACACCGTGTCTTGCGTGTCATCAATACCGTACATGACGTCACAGCGGTAGAGGCCCGCATCACTTGCCAGCAGCTTGACCACGGTGAGGGAGGCATCGCCCACGGCCTCGGGATGTGTGGGCACAGACACTCTCCCTTTGTAGTCCTGACCAATCTTGATATTTCCATTTTGGGCCACAAGGACAGTAGTCTCTTTCAAATCTTTTCCATTTTTGTCCACTTCAATCTTAGACCATTTGATGCGGAGAAATTCACTGGTGTTGTAACTGGGTGGCAAAGTAGGCAGGGTTGAAAAATGGCAAGGTAGGCTGATTTTTCCAGAGAGGGAGCCCCTCACAGGTGGGCTTTTCCCACTTTGACTAGAGGAAAGAGAAAATACCAAATTAACAATCTTAAAAAACCCAAACTGAATCTATTCAATATGTGAATGAATAAGCAGCCCTTATAATAGTTTGGTTACATCTTCAACATGTGAAATAATTAGAATGACTTTATATAAAGAGAATAGCATACAATTTCAATGATGTCTTACAACAACAGGAATTAATAATGCTCATTTCTATGTACGTCGCATCATTCATTTTAAAATATTTTTAACTTAGTGTTTAACATGAACAAAATAAGCGATAAAATAAGGCAAGCATAAGAGGTCAAGCAATTAAGGGCAATGAAGGGCAGACTAGAATCCATAGGGCAGGTTTAAAGGACTGGACCAACATTAAGAAGAGCAGCTGAAAGATGAAAATTATGTCTACAGGTCAAAAGACAAAAAATGTTTGTTATGATAACTGCCACATTACCTTAGAGAAAATGAAAACAAAATTCAAAGATGAAGTGAAAATAACAAATGTTTCATAGGACTGGAACCAGGGAAAGTCTAACATTTGAAGGATGCTCTTTGGTCCTGTGTTGGAACCAAAGGCTTTCATAATTATAACAAATCCAGCTACCATCACTTTGCAGTGAGACATTACCTTCAATTATACAGTGGGGAAAGGTTGGTTTCTGTTCACCTAACCCTCCTAAAATATTTATCTGCAGAATGTCCTTCTGCTTAAACTCTTAAACTTTTAATGATAAAGAATGTATTGACTACAGTTTAACACCATTACATGCAAAATAAATGTTCTTTCACTCTTAGAGGAATCCATCCCTTTCTCTCCCACTCTCCTCTCTATCTTCCAGCCTGTATTAATTAAGCTAGACAATATGTTAGTAATAATGGAAGTTGTTGATAATGCACAAACAATGCTCACTTCATGAAAATATGGTCAACAAGTTAATAGTAGCCTCTAGATGAAATGAAATAATTATTTTTAACCAACAAAATGATGTATATCTAACACTCTGCTAGTGGTCAAACATATCGGAAACACACATCTCAACATGGGCATGCATTGGAAATGATATCACTCTCAATGTAAACATTGTGGATTCTCAATGTAAACACAGTTGGAGAAAAGCATTTTGAAAATTGCAAGAAGATACTATGGAGATATTATACCCTTTAAGAAAAAAAAAATTCTGTTGCTAAAGATTAAAATTTAACCTAAAAAAAGATTGGGCCTATAAAATATTTCATGTGATGCAGATAAATCACAAAATAATTAATACAGTATCATATTTAATGTACTTACAATATAATCATTAATTTTATTTCAAATGTATAATAACATTTCAGCATTTATTATTTTATTAATCTACATAAGCTTATCCAAAGCGCTTAAGGCACTTAATGAAATTAAATAAAAACAAAGTGAAGTGTGCTATTAGCTGTAGTAAATTATCATTTGAAATATTGCTAAAACTATTAGCATTTTGGAATATAATTACAAGGGAATAATTCCACTTTTAATGGCCTCCTTGGCTTACAAAGTAAATTTTCTAACTTAACTCAACTGTAAAGTAAAACTGGTCCAATTCCTTACTAAGGATGCTCCACTGAGAGGAAGGATAAGCTCCCAGATGGCTGCTGAGAGACCTGAGTCAGAACACATGTCTCCTGACACCTAATCAAGGAATCTTTTAGCTCTGGTGTGCTTCCTCTGCCCCTAAATTAAGCAAAAGAAGTGTTCATTTCAGTTCCTTTTCAAAGTCTAGATGCATCCTATTTCTATAAGTATTTAATTACTATCTGAACTGAAATCTTTTAGTAATTTCATGATCTTTTTAATAAATCCATAAGGTTCACAGAGGACTCTCTGAAAGTACCTTCTACCTATTTCATATTCCTTTAATTTGGACCTAATTAGGGAGATGATGATAACACAAAGATATGGTTCTGAGAAGAGAAAGGGTGAGAATTTTGTGATCTAAAATCTCCAAATTTATATTCATCATATGTTCTAGAAAATCTCATCTTCCTTCCTGAAGAATTATTTACATGACTAACTTTGCCACAAATAAAGTACTATTTTTAAATGGAAACATAAACAGCTTTATCATCAACTTCAATTATGGTATGAATTTTGAAACTCTTTATCGTGTCCTTTAAAATTAGTTTAAAATAAATGTCTTCCAATTCTTCAATATTTCTTACCAAATTATATTTATCTTCACAATTTTAAGTATACAGGGACAGACATAAGATTCAACCCAATCTATCCAATAGGGAGGTTTCTGAAACATAGAGCATTGCTAAACAACTGTGCTGTAAAGAAAAGGTATGTTGGAACAAAATAGTGTTAAAAAGCAATTTCCCAAGGACTGTTTATTGTTCTAGATGTTTATATACATAAGAAAATGAAAAGCTTTGGTTGAATATAAATAATATACTCATGTGAATACAATCTTAACAAGATTAACAAAAAGCTGTGTGGTCAAATCTTTTGTGTATTAAATCTCCGGTCTTAATGCACTGGGTCACAAAAATGAAATTCACTAAATCTAAATATTTTAAGAAAGAAATTCAGTAGTTCAGAGTATAATGTTTACAGAGTATGCATGTTTAAAAGAAATCTGCTACCTGCAGGAATTTGTCTGAAACGCTGACAATTCAAGTAATAAAAATGAATCCTAACAAAACGTTGGCTGTTACCGATGGTTTGTGGTCCAAATGAGTACAGTAAGGGAGAAATCACTAAATAATGAATAACCAACTACTACTCATTCTCTGTCAGTAGATTCCTTAGAGTAAAGATGATGTAAATTCCATCTGCACAGTTTGAGCAAACACACACCCACAGATCTTGGCCAAATAAATGTCAGATTGAGAATATGGGAATTTATCACCCTTTCAAGTGACAAATACCACTATCTAATTCATTCACTTATTCATGACTGTGCATGACTGTTTCCTACTATAAGGGGAACATCAAAATAACTAGGCCAATGGTAGATAATCAATGATTAGGACAGTTTATAAGATAATATAATGTGTATTGTTAAAGGAAATAGTTCTTCCCGGGTTAAAATAAAGCCCATAACAATAGACATGGTGTTCATTTATGTTAGTCATTGACCTCGTCAGTGACTGGGAATAAACAGAAAAAACCTTAAGATGAACGTACTTGTCTTGACTCAACAACCAGTTACTACTGTGTTTTCCACTATAAATCCAGAATATCTGTTTTACATGGATCGTATATTTGCAACTTTCACCCCTCATATAAAATAATGCTCCTGAAATTAGTCCCAAACTAATTACATCTAATAACGGTGATCATGGATTTACAAAGAATAGGTACAGACATGCGGAAATTACTCAATGTTGTTGGCTATCAAAATTATTTTTGTAAACACTGTAAAGGAGCTACACCCCAAGTTGTTTTTTGTTGCGTGAGTTCTTTCTTTAAGTGGAAAGTCTAAATTTCAGCCGAGGGATGGTCACCTACTACTTTCCCTGTAAATTCCCTTCCAATATTGCCCATCCAAATGCCACTCTCCTTTTCATATCCTTTTCTCTATCTTCACTGGTTGCTGTTGTACTTTCCTCTCTGTGACCTTCACCTTCACCTCCCAAAAACTTTGAGGAAGACAACTCTTAGGCTTCACCATCTGATTAGTGTGTCTTCGTGATCCAATTGGTGGAGCCTAGACTCTAAACACCATCCGGGTGATCCACTGTGGCATTTATTTATTTATTCACTCATTTTGTCAACACACAAAATGACTAAGTGCTGTCAGTGTGTCAGGCACTCTGTTCGAAGATGAAAGGCCTTTTTGCAGCTTACGGTAGTCTACTTGGGAAGAAAAGCAATTACTTATCCCAACAGCATGGTAGATGTTATTATATCTGTAACAGCACAGGAGACGAGGGGAACATGGAGGAGGAATTTATTTATTTATTTATTTATTTATTTATTTATTTATTTACTAGTTATTGAAATAGGGTCTTGGTTTGACACCCAGACTGGAGTGCAGTGGTGCAATCAGGGCTCACAGGAGCCTCGACCTCCTGTGATCAACAATTCTCCTGCCTCAGCCTTCCCAGTAGCTGGAATTACAGGTCCAAGCCATGACGCTCGGCTAATTTTTTTAAATTTTTGTAGAGATGGGGTCTCACTATGTTGCCTAGACTGCTCTTGAACTCCTGGGCTCAATCTCTCTTCCGACTTTGGCCTCCCACAGTGCTGGGATTATAGGCATGATCCACTGCACCCAGCCAACGGGGAGCTTTTAAATTGGCTAGAAAGGGGAATCCGGAGGCGAAAAGGAGAAAGAGAGCCATCCCAGGAGTCAATTTGTCCTTGACTCCTCTCATGCCCTCCCTACACACCTCATCCAATCCATCAGTGGGTCTGACTCCTCCATCTCCACATATCCAATTCACTTCTCTTCATCTCTACTGCTACATGATCTAAACTACCCCCCTCCCCCCATGTCATGTACAGGCTACCACAATAACCTCCTAAATGATATCTCTGCTGCTACTCTTGCTCTCCTACAATCAAATCTGCATAGATTATCAAAAATTAAATTTGTAAAACATTCATCATCTCACGTCTTTCTTTGCTGAAACCCTTCAATGCTTCCTACTGCACTTGGAATAAAATCTAGACTTTTTTTTTTTTTTTTTTTTTTTTTTGACACGGAGTTTAGCTCTTGTTGCTCAGGCTAGAGAGAAATGATGTGATCTCGGCTCACCACAACCTCTGCCTCCCGGGTTCAAACGATTCTCCTGCTTCAGCCTCCTGAGTAGAAAATCTAGACTTTTTTAAAGTCTACAATGTTCCATATAGATAAGAAGTATAACATGGTGGTAAAGAGCACACACTCCCATGAACTGGTTCATCTCCAAGATTTGCTTCTTACTGGGTATGGGCCTTCGAGCAAGCTGCTTAGTCTCTCTTGGTACCACAGTTTCCTCAATAGAATACATGGGTGTGGATGTTTCAGTGAGTTAATGCTAAGCACTTAAAACAGTTCCTGGATCATAGGGAGTTCTTTTCAAGTGTTGGGTGTTATTATTATTTAGATGAGCTGTTTTCTGCTAATCTCTCTGTTCATGTCTCCTACTTTCCCCTTGATCACTGCTCTTCAACTATAGTGACATTTCTGCTATTCAAACACACTATGTTTCTTCCTAATTTACAGACAGGTCTTGACTGGCTGGTTCCTCGTCATCATTCTCATCTCACTTTAAATGTCACTTTCTCAAGGAGGTCTTATCAACTTCCTCCAACTCAGGCCACTCTCTATGATGTCACTCTGTTTTATGTTCATCAATTTGAAAGTACCTGGATTGTTTGTTTACTAGTTTATTGCTGGTCTCCTATAACTAGAGAAGTAAGTTTAATGAAAGATAGGTCAATTTTGAGTCCTCCATGGGTATATTCCTGGACGCCCAGAATAATATCTGGCACAAAGAAGGTATTCAAAAAATATCATCAATGGGTGAACAAATGAATGGGTGAGTGGGAGAAATGGATGGATGGATGAATGGAGGGATGGATGGATGGATGGATGGATGGATGGATGGATGGATGAATGGATGGATGAATGGATAGATGTTGATAAGCGAACAGATGGAAAGATTTTGGACAGATGAATGGATGGCTGGAGGTATGGATGGATGAATACATAGATGATGGATGGATGGATGGGTAAATAAATAGATGGATGATAGATAGAGTGATACTTAAACTTTTGCAAAAGGAATTCATCTGGAGAACCATAAAAGGTGAGTCTGACACATAATATAAGTGTGAGGAGGAAATGGAATCTGAGTCTGGAGAGGTACATTAGACAGACAGAAGCAGATGAGTGAAACTCTTGGATAGTATCTTTCTTCAAATTCCTTGATATATCACCTTGAATATATTAAATAATAAACTTGGAATTGTAGAACCCTCATTGGAAGAATATAAAATTTCAAATTAAAAAACTAGGGCATAAGCATATCCAACTGCTTTTTAAAAAAGGAAAAGAAAGGGAAGTAAGGGCAAAAACATGGCTGTCAGCTTTCTCTTTATCTTCTCAATTCTTTTCAAATTCTAGCCCACTGGGTGTTTAATAGTGTTTCTTTTTTTGCATAGGAAAGTTTTGTTAAATAGTGTTAGAATTTTAAAATATGCCCAATACCATATATGAGGGTTTTGCAAAGCCTAAAAGTAATCAGGGAAGTTACTGAAAGCTCACTTGCATCTTTAGCATCCTACTTATTATTTTGTTTTGACTTATTTATTTAAAACTAATGTTTTTAGTCCAATAATATTTTAACTAATAGTTTTCAGCACTTAATAGATTTTAAAAATCAATCTTTTATTCCAGTGATTCCACATTACCATTTCGTCCTCCAGCACTTACATTTTTATTTCAAGTTGTTAGCACACTCACCTTTATGTAGCGCATGGGTTGCTATTAAGGTTGAATACATCCATAAGATGCTGTTTATATTTATCAACATCTTGGCCTAGAAATTAAGAAAAACACAAAGTAAATCACAAGCATTCAGGTTTAGAGCAGGTCATAAATCACACACTTTTTGTGCATTGTATGTAATAAGGGAAGTATTAAGTATTAAGTAATAAGAGTAGAAGAAGTAGCTCCTCTTGGACTATAAAAACAGGAGGAAACTTGTAATAGCAGAAGTTATCTCAATGCTTTATTAATACGAATCTCATCCAATGCAGCCATTGCCAAAATCATTCCAGAATACAGTTTGGGGACACATAACAATGTGGATGTGTGTGACAACCACAAGTGGGTAGGCTGTAGGAAGAACAATAGAGACCACAGCTCAAGTAACTAGTGGCTAGGAACTGGCACATAGAGAAATGGGTAATCACAAAGTCTATTTAGAAACAGAAAGCTGATCATAAATGGAGCAAGAGAAGATGGGGAGCAATAGAGAGAGATGTTGAACGAAAGACATCTTCACCAAGTATAAGGTGAGAAGAAACCAATTGGTGGTTCATGCACATAACACCAAAACAGAGAATAAGGACTTCAGCACAGACTTTTTAAAGCACAGACTCCATGTAGTTTCTAGCTGGCTAAACAAACAAAATAAATGTAT
This sequence comes from Rhinopithecus bieti, assembly GCF_001698545.2. Taxonomy (NCBI): domain Eukaryota; kingdom Metazoa; phylum Chordata; class Mammalia; order Primates; family Cercopithecidae; genus Rhinopithecus; species Rhinopithecus bieti. Next base: position 24,244 of record NW_016811046.1, on the reverse strand, counting down.
TATAAGGAGGTGTTAATTACAAAAGTGACCAGTTCTTGCCATGAATTTTAAAGCGGTACCAACAGTTCTAAAGTCTCAAGAGTAAAGAATGAAAGAAAATACGCTGTACTGAGTCAAGAAACTGCCCTGGCTTTGCCATTTAATTTATTGCATGACTTTGGAAAAGACGTTTAACAATCTGGGTCTCAGAGTGTTCCCTTCCAGCTCAAATTTCAAGGCAGCTGTAATTATGAAGGAGGGTAAGTACCAGTGTTGGGGAACCATCTAGAAATCAAAGTGCCAACTTCAGAAGAATGGCAAAAGATTATTTGGTCTCCACAGTTGTGCCCTCCTTGGTAGCATTTAGAACTATTCTATAATAGCCATGTGTTTCTCCTTTCTAACACAACTCTGGTTCCATTCTAGTGCCTACCCTCAGCCATATACTTTGGAGGACCTGGGTCAAACCCCAGCCCAAGGGATGATCCTGATATCCTAAGTCAATTACAGAGGTCCCATTCCCTTTTCCAATGATTGGATTTGGAACAGTATATAATACAGTTTTGGCCAGTTAGATGTGAGGGGATCTCTTCCTCCAGGGAAGGGCCCCTGGGAAAGATAGATTCATCCTGAGAAGAGAACAAAGGAAGAGGTGGTCAGTTTTCTTCCCTGGACATTATCATGCTGGAATATTTCTGCTGGAACTGTTGCAGGGATTTTGCATCCATAAGTAAGTGAGATACCTCTGGAAATGAAGCTGAGAAAGAATCAGCAAAGGTGAGGCGTAAGTCCTTAAGGATTAGACCTAGAGTGGACCATGCCTTTGAACTTCATTTTATATGAGATTATAAATGTCATTATTGTTTAAACCCAATAAAATCATGACTTTTTGTTCCTTACAGCTGAAAGCATCCTAACTGATATGTATTTTTTTAGTTGGGACCCTGAATAACTTCCTTGGAAAATAAATCCTATATTATTTAGCAAACCTAGATTGAAAACAAGCAAATGCTGAATTAGTCATAAATTACAAAACTGATCTTGAACACTTGAACATAAATTGGGCTTGGATTTGTACAGTATTTAATTAATTAAGACCTTTTTTCTTAATATTTTTCTGCATCTGATTTCTTCATATATTTTGAAATGAAAATTAGACCTTTTCAAAACAAAATTTTAAACTTATATAATTCTAGATATTTCCTGAAGAGCTTTTTTAAGCTAATACATTATACATCCTATATTTTCCATCTATAGACCAACTGATAATTCACAATGAAAAACATATGGTTGATAATCTTAAATTAACCCTACTAATTAAGTTTGTTATTTATCATATAATCACTAGGATCTGCTAATAGATTTTGTTAAACACTAACTGGGAAATGCCATAATGCTTCTACGTTTCTGGATTTCTTATAAGACAGCACAGCAAGCAGCAAGTGTACACCACATCTCTATGCTATTACAATATTTCAAGGAAAAATAAAGGTATCAATTGCACAGCCAAAGTAAAAGATTGTATTTTATCATAAAAAGGTGCTAAAGAAAATGCATTCCATGAGTATTAGCTGAATCCAAATAAGAACGCTTTCTTTAATTATACTTATAGGCCGGGCGCGGTGGCTCAAGCCTGTAATCCCAGCACTTTGGGAGGTCGAGACGGGCGGATCACGAGGTCAGGAGATCGAGACCATCCTGGCTAACCTGGTGAAACTCCGTCTCTACTAAAAAATACAAAAAAAATTAGCTGGGCGTGGTGGTGGGCGCCTGTGGTCCCAGCTACTTGGGAGGCTGAGGCAGGAGAATGGCGTGAACCCGGGAGGCAGAGCTTGCAGTGAGCTGAGATCTGGCCACTGCACTCCAGCCTGGGCTGGAGTATAAAAAATTATACTTATAAATAATAATGTCCTACTTTCCTTCAGGAAAATTTGTTCTCTATTTTTTATTTTTCTTTTTTTCCAGGAAATCTTTATAAGCCTAATTTTAAAAGTTTGGGATCCACTGTCAAATAGCCCAGAATGCAAGTTCTGCATTCTCCACTTATATTGTGTGACTTTAGGTAAAATACTATATCTTTCTAAACCTCATTTTCTGTAGCTACTTAGTTGTGAAAATTAGTACTTATTGAAGTGATCACAGTTGATATAATAATGTATGTAAAATAAATCTCAGTGATATACAATATATCAGTATGCAATATTTATTATTAAATTACTAATTCAGACTTTCTGCAGATGTTCTAACATAGTTTCATATCACTAAGAGTAAAAAGAATAGTATTTGGGGCTTTTACATTTGAAAATTATAACCTAGGTTACCACTATAGTAGCAATATACACTTTATGCTTGGAATAAATCATCCTATAACTTATTGCTATGTACTTCAAATTGTTATCTGTAAACATGTCTAATCTCCTCTGTAGAACAGTAGGCTTCTGGAAGGCAGAGCTAGTACTTCATTTAACTTAATAATTCCCACAATATTTCTTCAGTGTCAGGTTCAGAGTAGATCCTTGAGGAATGTTTGTAAATCAAATACATGATCAGTGCCTCTATTTCTTATGCAGAAACACCTTTGAAACTCAGTGCCAACAATTCCTTAACACCTGAAATACTTTTGAATGCTTTTGAATCAGTCCATCTGAAGATTTACCATGACCCAATAATATGATGTTTGTCAATATTTAGAGAGTCAAATCTCATTTAAAAAACCAAAGGTGTGACCCAGGAAAGGATCTTCTGCATTTGAGTTTCCTACTCAATTTAAATACTAAAAACAAACTCTTTGTGCCACACTCAATCCTTATAAAAGTGTCTTTTGTTGGGGAGAGGAGAATGGTCCTCCATCTATATAGGTATAACAAGTGTACACATCACTTTTCCTAAGATTACCCCTAAGACTAGGTAAGAATACAAAGAAGAGATCAGACATGCTCTAAATACATTTAAATAAGTTGTATAAATATGTTTGAATGAGTTACTCAATTTAAAAATTAGACTGTTTACACTAAATATCAGATCTCTAACTTCTTTCAAAAAATCAGAAGGTCTAGCAACACTAAGTCTATATTTCAGCTGGCTGATCATGAGCATTAACCAAGCAGCAGTCTCTCCCTTTGAGTCTGTGTGCTCATGGCCATTACTGCCCCCCACTTAGTCTCTTACCCATTTCCACTCCATGCCTCACCCCTGCAGTCACCTAAGTTTGCAACCCTTGCATTAAAAGATGATCATTTATTTCTATAGTAAATATATCAGAGGGCTTTATTGATGTTAGCTGCCTCAGAACTACATTTCCATTCCCTCTTCCTTGGAGTCCAAGGCATTCATTCCACTTCTCTAATTTTCTCAAGGCTATGCCCCTATCCTTGGTCATTAAGTTACATCTTGTGTCTTCTATGTTTGATCTTATTAAATGGAAAGCTTTCAGAAGCCTCTTTCTTCGTTTTTAGCACCACTCCAAATCCCTATTTCCATTCTTCCACTTTTCCATGTCTCTCTTATAAGCACCGTCTACTAGTGATAACAAGTCTGTCTGCATGGAAAGACCTGAGAGATATGAGAGTGAATGCCTATATTTAGCCTTCTACTCCAGTGAAGTCATTGAGAAGGGAAGAAAGTCATTGAACAATCCAGGTACAGGGTACTGAGACTGTTTAATTGCCTGGGAGACATAAAAGACAAGGTCAATAGAACTCCTATCCATGAGAAATGTCTGCAGGGAGGATAAGGGACATACCAGGGATGGGCAGCCTCAGAGAGAAAGCCAAGATTCTATTAAATAGATATTTAGTATTCTCCCTTGATTTGGGGGAAGCTCAGCTGCAAGGGGTGACTTAAGGACACAGACAAGGTAGTTTTGTCCACCATTCTGCTAACTAGTTACCCCAGACAACCAACTTTCTAGGATACCTCAGCTACAAAGTGGATGTAATGAGTATCACGTATCATATTGCTCCTCGGTTCTTTCTCACAGAAAGAATCATTGTAATGCAGAGAGAAATCACATGATTTAGGTGTGAAATTTCATGAATTTACTTCATACAAGTCATAGCATCATGTGAATTTATTACTAAACTGAAACTGGATTCCTGAACCTGGACTTGGCTAAGCTTTTTCACATTGTCGCCTCTTAGCACTCCTCTGTTCTCTGTCTGGTGAACTCCTTTCTCATTACTCTACCTAAGACATACTGTACTCTATTCCCTTTCCCACTGTCTATTTTCAACCTAGCACATACCACCATTTTGCATATGTGATTGGGAATTGCCTTTCTCTACCTACCATCATAAAAGTTCCAACAGGGCAGCCTTTGATGTTTTGTTCACTCTTGTATCCACAATGCCTAGAACACTCAGTAAATATTTGTTAAAAGAATGAATATGCACCCATTTTACGTAATTAGATGTATACTATATACACAGTTTTGTCTATCATTTTTTTCACTTAAAATACATTATATTTTGGAGAATGTTCCAAATCAGCAAATACAATTTTTCCATGTTATTTTTGACAGCTGCATAGTTTTCCATTAGGTGGAATACAGCAACTTTTATTTAAACAGTTCCCTATGATGAGCCTTTACACTCTTCCCAGATATTTGCTCTTAGAATAAATGCTGCAAAGAACATCCTTGTCCATTTGTCTTGGGTGACATTGGTACCAATATCCATCCATGTAATAATGTTGAGAAGTGGAGTTGCTGGATCAAAGAGTATCTACATCTTTTAAAAAAATTTGATAAAGAATCAAAAACATGTGATTGCCAAATTATTTTTTAAAGTAGAGGAACTTATTTACATTTATACAATAGTATATGAGAGACCCAGTTTCTCCACAACCTGGCCAACACAAACTTGCATCAAACTTTTTTATTTTCTTTTTGCCAGGCACAGTGGCTCACGCCTGTAATCCCAGCACTTTAGGAAGCCAAGGTGGGTGAATCACTTGAGGTCAGGAGTTCGAGATCAACCGCCATGGCCAACATGGTGAAACCCCACTCTACTAAAAACACGAAAATTAGGCAAGCATGGTGGTAGGTGCCTGTAATCCCAGCTACTAGGGAGGCCGACACAGGAGAATGGCTTCAACCTGGAAAGCGGAGGTTGCAGTGAGCTGAGATCGTGCAACTGCACTCCAGCCTGAGTAACAGAGCGAGACTCCATCTCAAAAAAAAAAAGAAAAAAAATTATTTTTTTGTTACTCCTCTGGTGAAAAAATGGTGTAGCATATCATTGGTGTTTTAATTACTATTTATTTAATTACAGATGAGGCTGAGCGATTTTTTATATAATTTTAAAACTCTGTCTCTTTCTGCCACTACCTGTACAGAATTTTTTGCTCATATTTTGATAGATGTGAACTTTTCAAAGTTATTTATAAAAGTCCATGGACTATCGAGAGTTATTAGTTCTTTGTCTCTCATATGTCATAGATGTTTTCCAAATGTGTTATTTGCTTTTGTGTAATTTTTACTTAGACCTATCAATATTTCCTAGAATGGCACTGGGTTTCATGTTTTGCTTAGAACAGGTTTCTCTATTCCTAACTTATTTTTTTAATCCCATGATTTTCTTTTATCATTTTAAAAAATTTATTCCCTACATTTCATATTTGATTCATCTTATATTTCTTTTATGATGAGAAATCAGGTAGAGACTGATTATTATTTTGCGTACAGACTGATTATTTTGCGTGGACCCATCAATTGTCCTGAAACCATTTATTGAATAATTCTTCCTTTCTACTGAATGTCCAGCTTCATTTGAGTCAATTTCTGGAATCTGTCTTCTGATTAATGAAACTGAACAATTTTAAAAACAATATGCCCCTCTCTGATTTATTTTATAGATTTAGTAGAAACTACATGGCTTGGGTAATGCAGTTATTATTAAAATTATAGAATTAGATCAATATGAATCCCACAGACATAATATATTATCATCCCTTTGCTGTATAGTTTTTCAAAGTACTTACTCTTGTGATCTTTATAATTGCATATTCATTTAATAGATTATGACATTAAATGTCCAAAAGTAGTCTTTGCTTGGTTTTCTCAGCTAGTGAGTTCAACTCAAACTTTCTGATTCCAAGTCCAGTTCTCAGTCCACTATACCTCAAGTAATATCAAATCAATAATTTAATAATAAAAATATTATATCAATATGTGTGTTTATTGTAAAATATGTAATCTCATTTTACAGACATAAACACCTCTTAAAATCCTTAGAAGAATGAGGTAGGATGTATATATATGTGGAAAGTATATACATTTGTATCCTTTTATAGATGGTAAATCTACCCAGAGGTGTGTTTCAGGAAACAGAACTGACACATTAAACAAAGATTCTTTGTACTGACCTCTGAAATACAACCACCTCTAACACATTCAATGGTAAGAACTTAGCAGTGTTTAAAAACCCTGTACACACACACGCGCGCGCACACACACACACACACAAAGAGTGAGAGAGAGACTTTATATATATATATGTAATTTACCAAGTCTAGGCTACAAGAGGAAACTGGCAAAAATTCGCTAATTGAAATGGAGCTCGGCCAAGACATTCATCTCTAATCCCCTTTTTCTGATTCCAAATCAGGGAGAGTACATGCTTTGTGTTTTCTGGTAAAATACAGACCTATGTAACTATCAGTATATTTTCTCAGACCAGAGCAAGTAACTCCCAACAATGAGTATTTGTCAGTCCTAACTGGTTTCTCTAGGTGGGTGGTGAAAAAACACCTTACTACATACAGTCATTAATTCTTTCCCTCAAAAGAACCGTGTGTCTTGAGAAGCTCTGCTCCATCACAGGGCAATATCCCATTTTAAATACAGTGTTTACCGATGTTTGTCCATGAATGACGTCAACAAAAGTGTTTAAATCTCACCAGGAAAGGAGGGGTAAGTTGCCAGACTTTGGGAGACAGAGTTAGTTGATCTTTGTGCTCTCAAAGGTTCTGTTACTCAATTAAGTGACCAATCATTAACTCCAAAGTATTTAAGCCTAATAATGCAACAAAAGAGAGAACAATGGATAGTATCTTTAACATTAATCATCGTCACCTTTGGTTTAGCTGTTTCGGTCCTTTCCAACCAGAATTTACAAGTGTATAGATACAGGTATTCTGGAATATCAAAGGCATCTCCCTCCAGTTTGCAAACACAGGGAAAAAGAAGAAACTTACATCTGTAAACCTATGTAAATCTAGGGGGTTTCCTTTCCAACCTCGTTTTTTTGAAAGCAGGAAATACAATTTAAAACCAACTCTGTTTTTATCTACCAAAAGAAACAAAACTTTGAGTTCTGACATAAATCCTAAATGATTGTCTTGAATCTCATCCTGCTTCCTACCTAAGCTTCTCACAAGAAGATTAAGGACTGTGGACTTGGTGCTGGAGGAAGTAATTGCTCAATCACATTGGAATCCATTGGAACCCTTTGCAATATTAGTGCGGGCAGACAATACAATTCTAACATACTTCTTTCTCTACTCAGAGCTCAGAACAAGAAGTCAGACTCTTGGAGACCTTCTCCCTGATGTACTTGCTCTTAACATTTCCATGTTACAAACTGGGAACCGCTTCTATCTCAGAACACTAATTGTTGCTTCCATTGGTACCTTCCTATTTTTATATCACACTCACAACATCCTATTTTAGGACTTTATGTATTTTCAGGATGGGTTTGGCAAAATTGTCAAGAAGAACTTAAAACAATTAGATCACAGCTTTCAGCAGACAGAATCTGAGGTGATAGAAGAGATCTTTAAAACCCAGTTCTTTCAATATACAGCAAAAGGGAGGACTTAAAATGCAGCTCTAAGTAGCACCGTCTCGTCTGCGCCAAGCTTGTCCAGGTCTCCAGCTCAGCCACTCCCTAAATAGGTGCTGAGCTTCCAGTCCCCGCCAGGTCCCCGCTAAGGCTCCTCATTGACGTACAGGAACCTCAGTGACACTCGCAGCCCTTCCATGTTTGTCCCCATGAAATTCTATTAGTCTTGTCGAATGGCAATATTTGCCATTCCAGGCGCACTCTTTATGATAGTCTGGAACGAAATTAATCTGTTAATTGACTAAAAATCATCTTTAGACTGACCTGAATGTATTTAAAAAGTCAACAAATGGAACACAGTATAAAGTCGTCTCATTTTCTGATAAAAGTTTACTTGGAGTAAATTTTAACCTCTCCCCTGCCTCAAAACAAAAGCACTATGCCCCTCCTACCACTCCCAAGAAGCAAGCAAAAAAACTAAAAAAAAAAAAAAAAAAAAAAAAAAAAACCTTAAATAGCCTTTTAATAAGAGTGTTCAGCGCGGTCTGGATGCAACTCAGGTGAGTTCCAGACGCAGCCGGCCCGGAGCCCTCCGGGCGAGGCCACTCGGCTCTCTCGGCTAAGCCGGGCCCCGCCTTCCCCGCCCCGCCCCCATTGGCCTCGGCTGCGCCGACCGCCTGTGCGGCTGTACTGCAGTCTCCGAGCCCAGGAAGTCACACCCGTCTCGGGCTGGGAGCCGAAGCTTCAACCCACGTGGCGGCTGGCGAACCCAGCCGCTGCGGGTAGCGCCCTTTGCGGGTCCTCCCTTGGCGCGGGCTTAGCGAGTGGGGGCGGCTCCCAGACCCAGCCCCTTTGGGCGGGACTGGCCCACCTCCGCTCGTCTGGTTCTTTCCCACCCTTCCATCCCGGCACGCCTCTGCAGTCACATTTGTTGCCGCTGGGAGAGGAGAAAGAGTATCCTAAAAGGAGTCTCGAAATTCAGACCCAAACTCCGAAACGAACCCTTCCGGTCCGTTCCTGGCTGTTTGAATGCCATCTGCCCCATCTCCGTTCCTTTCTTCTTTCCCTCCCCTCCACGGTCCTTTTTCCTTCCACTTCCCTTCCTTCCCTTTCTTTTTTCCTCCCGCCGTCCGCCTTCTCTCAACTTTCGCGTCCGACGCGCGCCCTTAAGTTGAGGAAGTTTAAGTTTTGGATTAGAAGCACTTCTTTTGCAATATCCTGGGGCGGGGCCCTAGCCTTGGGTTCAAGTGGTCATGGGTTTTGAGAGCACGGCATTTGTATTATCTTTCTTAAAGACGCACAGGGTGGCGCGTCGAGACCTCTGAAACCTGGCCCCACCCAGGCCATGTGCGTTAGTCCACTAAGCGGCGAACTCGACTCAGGGCGCCGCGTGCGTTCCAGCCGACTCGCGAGAAGGCGTCTCTGCACTTTGCACATACCAAGACCTTTTTTCAGGGTCCTCCAAACCCCTAGATGTACGCCGCAGATTGTGGAGTCCAAAATGAATGACTTAAGGGGAAACTAGGGCCTTCCATCCTTGAACACAAGGTTGTGAAAGCTGCTCACTAGGTCTGGGGGGCTCGTTTTTCTCAACCCGTGCGGGACTTCTCCATTAGGGGGCGCCCACACCCGCCGCAAAACTCCCAATTCCTAGACATCTAGGTTCTGCAAGTCCTGTTCGCTGAACTGGGGGCAGATCCGAAGGAGCGCACCGCCTCCCTCGCTCCTCCCTCCATGCTGCCTTGGAGGACGGGGAAGGCAGGGATTTCACACTAGCCATTCATTTGTCAGCTGTGGGGGAGGGGACGCAGAAGCTAGAGAGACAGAACAGAGGCTGGGAGAGGGGAAGGGAGGCAGAGAAGATGGAGACAGAGGGAGACACAAAGATGAGAAACGCGACCGAGAGAGACTCTGCCGCGGGTGTGCGCGCGGCAGGACAACTCTCCAGGCACCGTGTAGATTTCTCCTCCTTCCGGCAGCATCTCCCAGGAACATGCAGGACTTGCCGAGACGCAGTTGGATTGGAGAGCAAATAGTTTAGGCTATGACACTATTTTTGTACCCCGCTCTCCGTTGCCTAACACCCAGACCGCTCCACGCCCAGTGACACAGACCACGAGCCAGGACAACCCGGATGCCCTCGGTCCGCACACACCAGGGATGTCGCCCTACAGCGCCCACGCCTCTGCAGGACAGTGGGGCGCTCCAGCCAAGGACGTCCCCCGGGGCTCCCGGCACACGCGCGCGCCGCCGCCGCTAGACCTGCCAGTAAAGTTGCTCAACTAGAGCGGAGAACTAGCAGGGGGTGGCGGATATGTAAGGAAACGGAGGACTCCTGTAGTCTGGGCGAGAGTACTGGACCCAGAGGCCCCTGATGCGGGTCCCCGCGCCACCTTTGTCTGCAGTGCGCTCTGGGTGCCGGTTTGCTTGTTGAGATGGGAGCGACAGACCCCGTTTCGCTCTTCAGGATGAGAAAAATTACTGCACACCCCTGCCGGTTCAGAACAGGCTTTTCCCGCCCAGGGGCCTCCCAGACCTCCGCGGGGCTCCAACAACCCCACCCCCCATCCTCTGCTCCTTGCCTGCTGGCCCCTTCGCACCGCGCGCAGGACAAAAGAACCCAGGGGCGCCGGGAGAGAACCGTGACAGTCCCCAAGTCGTCAAAGAGACACGGCGGGGATCCTGCACCTCCCCCGGCCAGACCTCCTCCCAGACTGCTTGCGGTCTGAAGGGGTCAGGTCCGCGCAGGTCCCAGGCTGCTTGGGCGCCGGGTCGCACTGTCAGGAGCTGCCCGGGAGTGGCTTTCCAGGAACACCAGGCACTGACCACACACCAGGGGCTGGGAAACCAGGTGGCCTGCACCAAGGCGGCTTCGGGGACTTGTCTGTGGCAAGTCTTGGTAGTCCCCATTCAAACTTTTGCCTCGAGCGTGTTAAGAACGAAAAAAAAAAAAAAAAATCAAAGTGCCAAAGGTCCCTCTCTTCTCTCCAGCTCAAGAACCCACCACTTTTATGATTTCTCTACAATTTATTCCCTCCCTTCCCCAATTCCGTTAGTCATTTTACCCCACTCCACCCTGCGTTTCTTTTGTCTGAATCTTTTTCAACACCAAGGTCCCTCTGTATCCCTCTCCCCAAAAGCCCTTTTGAAAGTTACCTGCATTTTTTAAGTGCCTACATTTTCTTAACTTCGCCTTACAGCTCCTTGCCTTAATTAAAGCCTTCTACCAATTGCAATGTACTTCTTTTTTCTAAGATCGGGGGTTTTTTTTCTATAAGTTTTTTTGTTTTTGTTTTTTAAGGGGGGAACAAAAGAAACGTGATTACCTTGGAAGGCGGCTTATTGCAGTTTTGGGGGGAAAATTCACTGCAGCGCTGCGCGACTGGGTTCGGCGTTGCCCAGGCGGGTCACATAGGAAGCGTGGTGGCCCAGGGAAGGGTGCGGAGGGTGCGGGACGGTGCTGAAAGATGCGGGAGGATGCGGGGCTGGCCGAAGATCTTGGTCCCAGCTCCTGTCCACAACACCTAATGTTCTCGGTTGTTGCGTCCGCACGCCTGGAGTTCTTCCCCAGAAAGGCTCGGGGCAGCTCGCCTGCAAGTTCAAATGCGGGTTGTGACACCCATCATCATTATATCACTGTACCGTCAGAGCCGAGGAGGAGACTCAGAGAGAAGAAGGAGGAGGGAGAGGAGGAGGGTTCATTCACAGGCTCCAAAAGCGCTCCACAGCTTCAGCCACTCCTAAGAGCCCAGGCTTGGAAAGCAGGCGGAGGGGCGGAAAGGCAGCTCCCCGCGCCTGCGGTAGGGACCGCCTGCCTCCCTCCCCAGGCACTCCCACCTCTTGGCGTTTCTTCCTGACAAGAAGTACCAATCGGCTTGGGGACAGCAGCACTCCCCATTGAGGGACTCACTCAGTAACATCGCTCTGCTCGCGGAAACCATTGCCCTCCCACTCCTTCCCCACCCCCACTTCCCCGCCCCCCGTGCAGCTAGTTCTGGGTTAGGGGAAAGGAGCCCCCAGGCTTTTAGGGGGCAGGCCAGCAATAGACAATTGAGTACGATCACTTCTTCTCGGGAGCATACAAAACTGTAAAATCAGCAAAGAACTTGGTTACAGCGTGTTTACGCGCCCACAGAGCTTGCCTGTCCCATCAAAGGGAAGTGTCAGGCTCAAGACTCCTGCCAACCTGAAAGAGACACTAAGAAAACGAGATCCTTCGGAGACCTAGAGGGAAAGTGTAAGAATTCCCCACTGCACTCCCAGGGAACTGCCCAATGGGGAGGCCGGCGTCAAAAGACCCTGGTAATAAAGGGCTGGACAGGAAATTCCCCCAGGCAAATCCCTTGTCGAATTCAAAGAGAATACTTTTCCTCTGCCACAAATCTCTCCCCACATAAGTCTAGATTCTGCTTTCTTCGTTCTTCCTTTCCTTCAGTCTTTCCAAGTATCTCTGAGTACAATATTTGGTAATTTTCCTGAGTAACAGGGACTTCTTGGAAGTATCAATCACCTTTCATGCTGTCAGGAAATAAGACCATAATCTTTCATGCGTTTATGCGATTTTTTTCTTCAGTGAGGCCCATCCCACTGTGTAAACGGCATCAACACATGGAAGAGTCCCGTGCATTGTGTTACAAAAGATTTCCAATAGGACCTTATAGAGCAAAGGGTCAAACAGTTGACACAAAGGATTTCTGTCCCCTTAGAAAAGAGGGACTTTGGATTTTCCTTTTCTTTGAAGTCAAGTATGAGTTTATACAATAGGAACAAAATAAATCCAAGGTGCACGTCAGTATAACACTAGGGATACTAGAATGGGTGGCAAACTTTTCCTTCTACACAAATATGAAAGTATCCTCACAACTCTTCTCTCTGAAGCCTCTACTTAGAAAATTATATTAAACATAGGACCTCAGAACAGTAGTGATTAAAGATGAAAGCCAATTTTTCCTCTCAACTCCTTTGATTAGTTTGGTTTAAACTTACACATTAAAACTCTTAGTAACCTAGACTCTTATGCATGCACATTTATAAGATTTCTTTTATATTTTGTAATGTGTAGGCATTCAGCGTGGTCATTGATTTTAAGTGATAAACAGGTAGAAGACTTGTCAGGATGATTTCAGGTCTCACAATGTGCATCTTTCATTTCTTTTGTTATTTATCAGCTCACTGCAGTGAGTAACATAACTATCAGTTACATCATTTGGAAATCGATTTGTTTTTGCATTGAATTATTTATTCTTAGTAAATTTACTGTACTACCATTGCAAACATTGAAATTTGATTTCATCAAATATTTAGAATGGTAGTCACAGAGCAGAATCAGACTTCAACCTTCATGTATAACGTAAGCAAACTAAGGTGCAGAAAGTGACTGTCCCAAGGTCACACCATTAATAGTCCAGTGGTCTTTTCAGTGCTTCTCATAGCAACTTTAGATTCAAGATTGCTTGATTCAGGAAGGGGGAGAAATAAAATAAAATGAATCTTCATGGAAATATATACTGCAGACATTAAGGTAGAACTTTCTGTGAAACACTCCAAGATACGGATTTTTATTCTCTTTCTTAAATTTGAGTAAATCTAGTTGAGTTTCAAAGAGTTCAAGTAACCTGCCCAAGGCCATTTTGTAAGTGACAGATCTGCCAGTCTGAAAAGCTTATTATCTATTACCCTTTTGTCCCTTTGTGATACAGTTAAGTAAAACCTTTCAACAAAGGAGAACTAGAGCAGAAACAAGCAAGTAATAGCAGATTAACGCCCATTTTTAGGGAAATGTTAATAGTTAAAATTCTCTATAAATAATGCCATCCGTACATAATGGAACATGGTTGAAAGTGATAGGTTAGATACCTTTTACATTCTGAGATGTTTTCATTTATGTTGCCAAATTTGATTCTCTAGTCCTCCAAAATTTATAGTTTCTTTTAATGCCAAGAGATATCACAACCCTTGACCGAATAGTTCTATAGGACAAAGACACTTTCTCAGAGCTGACTTAAGGAATTAGAATATGCACAATGTTGAAAAGCTTTATACTGCCTGTCTTCTCTCTTCTTTGACTTGTAACATTATTATTCAGAAAATTAAATACTTCTTCAGGTTATCAGATAACTAAAATGAAATTATATCCCATGGAGATCTTCTTTCTGTCTCTAGGGCAGACTTTCCCCTCTAGCTATCTAAAATAGAGAATGGATAAAAAAGAAAAAGGAAAACATACCGGGTATATTAAGAATAGAGTCTATGATTGTATTATTATTTCTATGTAACTGTTTTAATGACTTTCTTTCATCAAGAGAAAGAAAACGAGAGAGTATTTATTTCTGATTCTCCAATGCCTGACAAAACTATCAGAAGTTTTTGAATGGGAAAATATATTTTTTTCAGGTTTTATAACTAAAATTATATTTATTTGTCCATTACACTCAAGTATGAATCAAACAGTAATTAAAATCTTATTCTGTGAGTCCCCCTTTAAATCATGTCCTTGTACTGGGGATATTCTTTACGAAAACTCCAAGATCCCAGGTATAAATAAAGCAAGATCTTCATTCACAATGCTTGTGTCTAAAAGAAACCATAAGCCAGAAGCTATATGCCTTGCTTCCTTGCTTTGATCTTGTCTTTGCGATCTTGGCTGAGCTCAGGGGCAGCAAGCCAATGACTTGGAGAGGAAAGGTGTAGATGGCTGATGTGTCTCCAGGGAATTTTATTATCTTCATCTAAACCTCCTTCTGAGGTTCTTTAGGATCACATTTCAGACTTCTCCTTTTTTATTGATCAGGTGAACTGCTCTTAGACATGGCATTATCTATTGCTGCTCTAGGGATGACAAGATTCCAGTCCTATTCAAATTCAGAAAACAAAGAGCTTAGTTTCAACTCCTTGATCTGACTGGTCCTAGGCACGATGAAGCAAATTATCCTCTCTGGATGATGCAATAATGCTACAGATTTAAAAATGTACTTTTATTCACTTTCAAAGACCCTAAGAAAAGGAAGCCCATCCTCTAAGATTGTGTCATAATTTAAAAATAAAATAAAATAAAATGAAACACTACAGATTAGGGACAGACATTTTATCCAGCACTTTGAATTCTCTTTGGCTTTCTAGGAAATACAGAAATATAAGGTCTTTGTTGCCTTCTTTTTATTCTTAAAAAAGAAATCTTGCAAAAGGCAAGGTGAAGGTGGCAATCTCATTGTGCTTTAACCTGAAGTATAAAATTGGTCTGATAAATTAAACACAGACAAATTTCCTCAGAAAGCCATAAAACATTAGATTTTCCCAGAAATCAGATATTGAATTTTTGCTCTCCAACCCCCAAATCAAAATGTTACAGTAAAATGTTTGTTTTAATAAATTTTTTTTCTCCTATGCTGTAAATGTCCTCTTCATGGTTGAGCAGATTTCTCTAGAACTTAACTGAAAGACCATCTACATCACGACAGAACTATGCAAGCCAAAGCCAAGTTCCAACATGGAGTGATGGGAGAGGCCGGGCTGCCGAGAGGAGATGACTTCATTAGTGAGAAGAGAGGCTCTCTGAGTCGGTCCTCAAGGCAGCCAAATGGCTCAGCACATCTGCACTCACCCTGGGAGGCTGCCTGGAGCAGAGCATCAAAACGCTATCTTTTTTATAAAGAAAAGATGAAGGCATAAAGAACGCAGTCCAACTAAATTGAATCAAAGATTGTATCACTCTTACTCCCTCCTTAGTCACTTTCTCAAAGTCTTTTTCTTCCCTCCCCACAGTCTGAAAAATATAGGTCATTTTTATAAAGCATTTGTCTGACTGGAGCAAGACAAACTGAAGAGTCGGGTTTCTGAACACAAGGAAGCGGTAGAGATCTTAGAATCGATGAGGCAGGGTGGAATACAATGCAGAAGGTTTCTTAAGAGCCAAAACTTTTGCAGTTGCTGTTTATTTTCAGTGACTACCAGTTTCCATGTATTTAATTAGACTACAGTGGGACCAAGACAAGGAGCATAAGGAAAGCTGCTGCACTGATGGTGCAAAAAGACACATGCCATCATTAATGTCTCTGTGGTGAGCAAAGGTAGAATGCAAGACAGAAAACAAGGAAACCTCTATGTTGTGAGAGAAGTGTTCAGCATGGGTATCAACCAGCACATAGAAGTAGCAAGCGTACATTCCATTTTATTCTATTGACAAAAGAATTGCAGGACTAATGCTTGCTCCCATTAAAACATGAGAAATCACATTTTAACCCTACAAATCAAAGGTCAAATATTTGTTGTAATAATTCCCCCCAAAAAAGAGAAGAAGATCTGTAAGACTCAGCAAATACTTATTACAAACAGACTGCTTTCAATTTTTTATATTTTCTCTCTTCAATTCAACAAAAGTTTATTGAGCACCTTTTATGTACATTGTTCTAGATAGTAGACATTATTCAAAAAAGCAACAATTATTTTCCATCCTTAAGGAGTTTATAATCTCTCTAGAAAGAAATTAACTCATTGGAGTAGCCAAAGTTACAACTGATCTACAAAATGACTAGTGAACTTAGAGGAAAATTATACATAAATATTTTTGTCTCCACTGGCTGGTTCAGCTGGACATCATTTAAAAAAACATCCCATTGACTACAAATGGATGAAGGAAGGATGATAGTTCAGCAAATCTACCTCCCTTACTGGAAAATCTTTTTCATGCACATATGCTATTAACACTGAATCCCACACACTAACTTCATTGCACGTGGACAAAGTCATCTTTCTTATTTTCTTATAATATAGTTGGTAAAATAACAACATGTTATTTTACTAACATGTTGTTGGTATATATATTTACCAACTATATACAACTATATACATTGGTGTATGCAATATAGTTAGTAAAACAACAACATTTTACACATAGTCAAACATTTGTACTATGTGAAAAAAAAGGAGAACGATAAAGAAAAACATTGATTGTCATCCTAATAAGAAAAGAAGCTAAGGGAAATTGAACACTCTAAGGGTACTAGGGTCTCTGACTACCGGGCACCAGTGTCAAATGTAGTCACTAGAAAACAACAGAAAAGGGCGCGGTGGCTCAAGCCTGTAATCCCAGCACTTTGGGAGGCCGAGACGGGCGGATCACGAGGTCAGGAGATCGAGACCATCCTGGCTAACGTGGTGAAACCCCATCTCTACTAAAAAAAAAAAAAAGTACAAAAAACTAGCCGGGCGAGGTGGCAGGCGCCTGTAGTCCCAGCTACTTGGGAGGCTGAAGCAGGAGAATGGCATGAACCCGGGAGGCGGAGCTTGCAGTGAGCTGAGATCAGGCCACTGCACTCCAGCCCGGGCGACAGAGCGAGACTCCGTCTCAAAAAAAAAGAAAACAAGAGAAAAGAACAATGTGCTGAAAATTCTCCTTCTTAGTTATCATAAAATTAAAATAATATGACTTAAAATATAATATGCAATCTATAGGCTTCCCTCACAAAAGAGCTTGAGAATGTGTAATGACCTTTCCTATCCCCATTTCTACAACTCATTTGGTAACTTTTTGTTTTATCTTTGGTCTTGTGGCAGCTGTCTTTTCTTGCCTCCTCCCTCCCATATCATCTCACAAGGTAACTAACTTAGTTTGGATTCCCACAGCAACAAACCCTGTGAGAAGGATTCAAATGCAAATAGTTTATTTGAGAGGTGAGATCAACAACCATCTATAAGGAAGTGGGAAATGAAGCAGAGAAGGGAAGGAGGATGGCAAAAGGTGCATTTCCAGCAGGTTGCACTCTGGGTAAGTGGAGCTTATTCCCATTAGAAATGCTCAGGAACAGTACAGAACAGACATGCACCTCAGAAGCATCCCATCTAAGAGGTGAGGGAGCTGAAGTATTTATTTTTTTTATTTTTTATTTATTAATTTTTTTTGAGACGGAGTCTCGCTCTGTCGCCCAGGCTGGAGTGCAGTGGCCAGATCTCAGCTCACTGCAAGCTCTGCCTCCCGGGTTCACGCCATTCTCCTGCCTCAGCCTCCCGAGTAGCTGGGACTACAGGCGCTCGCCACCTCGCCCGGCTAGTTTTTTGTATTTTTTAGTAGAGACGGGGTTTCACCATGTTAGCCAGGATGGTCTCGATCTCCTGACCTCGTGATCCGCCCGTCTCGGCCTCCCAAAGTGCTGGGATTACAGGCTTGAGCCACCGCGCCGACCGGGAGCTGAAGTATTTATACACTTGCTTGTGGAGGGCTTCTCCAGGGAGTGTTTATCCTGTCCAATTTCTGTTCTGTGCACAGGCAGACTGAGCTCTGATTTATTTCCACAAAGGACAAAGGACCACTGAAAGCAATAAGCTAAAAGATGTAGGTAGGGGCTGCAATTAGAACTTGAGCTAGCAGGCCCAGAAATGATACAGGTGAGGGACTATGGGTGGGTTACCAATTACATCTGCTGTAACTCTCAATATTCTCATCACTACCAAGCCTGGTTAGGGTTGCAGGCTTTGCTACCTTGGTTGGAGCAGGATAAGGTGACAAGTCTTAGGATATTGGAGATAAGTGTGAATTCTTCCATCAGCTCCTTCCTCTCTCAGCTCCTTTCCTCCACCAGGATCATCCCTACTGCTACCTTCATACACCCAGGGCTGCCTCATAGCTAAATCCCCAGCCTGAGTCTCAGTGCTTCTTCTCCCTCCCAGAGACCTAGTTTGATTCCCTCTCATCTCAATTCCTGGGAAGAATTATCCAGATAAGGCCTGAAAACTATTGTCCCAGGAATCATAAATGAACCTTCAACTGATGATAGTTAAGGTCCAGAAGGGCTATAAATTACCCTAGTCCAAAGTCTTCTTACTTCAGATATGTGTGTGTGTGTGTGTGTGTGTGTGTGTGTGTGTGTGTGGAGAGAGAGAGAGAGAGACAGAGAGAGAGAGAGAGATAAAATGTAAAATGACTACATCATTTAAGAGTGCTCTACACCTGAGAATTTCATTAGAGAGTAGAGATGAAAACAGGAATACAACATACTCTCTGCTTTGAGAAACACTGCAAATTCAAATAACTTACTGAGGCCAAGAGGATATCATACAAGAGTGAGGTAGAGAAGTAAACAATAGAGAATAGAGAAGAGTCTCTTCATCTAAAGACTCATTACTGCTTGGTTCCAGCCAATTGTAATGTGGGGCTGTTGGTCCAGTATTTCCAGCTTTTAAAATGTTAAATAGGCCAGACAAAACTAGTCTGTGGGCTGATTCCCACCCAAGGGATGCCAATTGTAACGTTTAAAAGTTTAAATGATTAAAGGCAAGAAGGATAGGAAGGGAGCAGAAATGGTACTCATTTTGTTCTCTTTATCCACTCTCTCCTTTTCTTTTTTTTTTTAATTTTCTTTTTTTTTATTATTATACTTTAAGTTCTAGGGTACATGTGCATAACGTGCAGGTTTGTTACATATGTATATTTGTGCCATGTTGGTGTGCTGAACCCCACTCTCTCCTTTTCTTCTTCTTCTTTTCATTTCTTATCAGTAAACACCCTTATGAATTCCCAAGAGGCAGTGTGTTCTGCAGTGGCTTAAGAAGGGGAAAAAGCGGCCGGGCGCGGTGGCTCAAGCCTGTAATCCCAGCACTTTGTGAGGCCGAGACGGGCGGATCACGAGGTCAGGAGATGGAGACCATTCTGGCTAACACGGTGAAACCCCGTCTCTACTAAAAAATACAAAAAACAAAAAAACTAGCCGGGCGAGGTGGCGAGCGCCTGTAGTCCCAGCTACTCGGGAGGCTGAGGCAGGAGAATGGCGTAAACCTGGGAGGCGGAGCTTGCAGTGAGCTGAGATCTGGCCACTGCACTCCAGCCTGGGCGACAGAGCGAGACTCCGTCTGAAAAAAAAAAAAAGAAGAAGAAGAAGAAGGGGAAAAAGCAATGACGGAGAAAGTTCAAGGAAGAAGAAAGGGACCAATACACCAGGATTTCTGAAGAAACGAGGAACGCTGAAACCAAAGTGTAGAAGGTAGGCAGGATACCCTAGCCCTACCTAGCTCCCTTTCTTGGTACTTACCATGTGCCACCAGCAGCCCAGGTTCCCCTTCAGCCCCTGTTCCAGGGACCAAGAAAGTCTCTTTTCCCCTTTGCAGCTGAGGGAGGTAAAGCCCTAGCAACCCAAGTGGTAACTGTGGTTACATTTTCCTGAGAGTGTCTTATAAAATAATACTGTTAATTCTGTAGTCCTCATGCACATTCTTAACCAATAGACTTCACGTGATTTGATATCTTGAGACAACGTATTCTCAGGTCTAAAAGATCAATTTACCACTGTTCATAAGGATAGGCACATTAGGCTGTAAATGAAATAGAAAATACCTATACACTGTGGCATAGACAGTTGCGTTTTTGGAAGGAGGTGGAGAGAAGTCAGGAAGGAGGTTTCAAGAATGTACGAACCTGAGGAATGAGCTAAAAATTTGATTACAACTGGAAATTGTTTCCTCAGATGACCCAGAGATACCTAATCAAGACTGAAAGTTTCTATGCCAAATGGAAAAACTGAGGAGAAGACAATGTTGGGAACAGATGCATGGGTGATATTTGGCAAGCCGTGGGAGAAGGAGTAGGAAACAGCAGAGCTGAGTAAAAAATTAGATTGCTGAAAACCAGGTTATTTTGTAGATCCCACTCAAGGAGTTTTAATAATTAAAACCTGGGAATTTCCTTTCTTTCTAATCACTGCCTAAACTGGTATGTCAAATATCTCCTCTGTTGAGATTAAGGTTCTTGAATCTTGGATAGATTCCATAACTATCTGAACACTTTTAATTAATAAATGCCTGTTTTTACAGTGCAAAATGCTAATCTCATGTACTAATTAAGGCTTTCCCTCCAGCAAAGCTTCTATGCCTGTGGCTCAGAGGAGAAGAACTGGGCAGAGAAGTCTGCTTTTTCCCTCCCCAACACTGGAGTGGGACTGGGGCCTTGGCAGTCTGCTCTGGGACCTCTGCTCTTGCTTTTTCTAGGCTTCTACTTCTTTCTTTTGTCTCCAGCTTAATTAGGTATAATTGACATGTAAAAGTTGTATATATTTTAAGGTGTACAATGTGATGTTTTGCTATACATATATATTGTGAAATGATTGCTGCAGTCAGCTAATTAACATATCGATATACTTAAGATCTACTCTCTTAGCACATGTCAAGTATACAGTACAGTATTAATAACTATGGTCAAGTTAAAAAAAGAAAAAATAATAACTACAGTCACCATGCTGTACCTAGGTCTCCAAAATCTAGTCATCTTATAACTGTAATTTTGTACTCTGTGATCAGCATCTCCCTATTTTCCCACTCCCTGACTCCTGGCAACCACCCTTCTATTCTCTGCTTCTATGAGTTCAACTGTTTTAGAGTCCACATATAAGTGAGATCCTTCAGTATTTGTCTTTCTGTGTCTGGCTTATTTAACTTAGCATAATGTTGTCCAGGTTCCTCCATCTTATCACAACTGGCAGGATTTCCTTCATTTTCAAGGCTGAATAGTATTCTACTACTACTGCTACTACTACACACACACATATGTGTGTGTGTGTATGTGTGTGTGTGTGTGTGTATATATAATATACATATTATATATACACACACCATAATTTCTTTATCCATTCATCTCTCAATGGAAACAGATTGTTTCCATATTTGAATTAGTTGTTTTATTTCTGGACTTTCTATGCTGTTTCATTTGTCTATGTGTCCATTCTTATGTCAGTTCCATACTGTTTTGCTTAATATAGCTTTGAAATATAACTTAAAATCAGGAAATTTGATGCCCCAGCTTTGTTCTTTTGCTCAAAATGCTTTTACTATTAGGGGTTTTTTGTAGTTCCACATGAATTTTAGAATTGCTTTTTTTGTTTATGTGAAAAATACCACTGGAATTTTGATAGGAATTGTACTGAATCTATAAATCATCTTAGGTGGTATGAGGATCTTAACAATATTAATTCTTTCAATCCACAAACACAGGATATCTTTCTATATGGTTTTTTCTCTTCTTCCGTTTCTTTTTTCAATGTCTTAGTGTTTTTATTATACAGATCTTTTATCTCCTTGTCTTATTTTACCCTGAGTATTTTATCCTTTTTGATGCAATTACAAATAAAGTTGGCCTTTTTTTTTTCTTGGATAGTTTGTTGTTAATGTATAGAAATTCAGCTGATTTTTTTTTTTTTTTTTTTTTTTATGGCATCTCACTCTGTCACCTAGGCTGGAGTGCAGTGGTGCAATCTCAACTCGCTGTAACCTCCACCACCCAGGTTCAAGCAGTTCTCCTTTCCCAGCCTCCCAAGTAGCTGGGACTACAGGTGTGTGCCACCATGCCTGCTAATTTTTGTATTTTTAGTAGAGAAAAGTTTCACCATGTTGGTCAGGCTGGGCTCAAACTCCTGACCTCAGGTGATCCACCCACCTCAGCCTCCCAAAGTTCTGGGATTACAGATGTGAGCCACTACGTCCAGCCCCAGCTGATTTTTGTGTGTTGATTTTGTATACTGAAACTGAATTTGCTTATTAGTCCTAATAGTTTCTTTGGTGTAGTCTTTACAGTTTTCTTTGTATAAGAACATATCATCTGCAAACAGACAATTTTTTACTTCCTGCCAAATTTGGGTATATTTTATTGTTTTGCCTTGTCTAACTGCTCTGGCTAGAATTTACAGCATTTATATAGAATAAATCAATAAGGAAAGTGTAGTTTAAGTGCAATGTTTTCATATTGATTTTGGTCTGGGTGATCAATCTTGCTGAAAGTGAGGTACTAAAGTCCTCTATTATCATTGTTTTGCTGTCAAGTTCTCCCTTTATATCTATTAATATTTGCATTATATATTAGGCACTCTATTGTTGGGTGCATATATGTTTATAATTGTATATTATTTTAATGAATTGACTCTTTTATCATTACATATGACTTTCTTTGTCTCTCTTTGCAGTTTTTGATGAAAGTCTATTTTGCCTAAGTCTAGCTACTCCTGCTCTTTTTGGGTTTCCATTTGCATGGAATATTTTTTACATCCTTTTACTTTCAATCTGTGTGTGTCCTTAAAGCTAAATGAGCCTATTTTAGGCAGCATATAGGCGGGTGTTCTTCTTCTTAAAAAAAAATTCACTATTCATTCAGCCATTCTATGTCTTTTGATTGGAGAATTTAACCAATTTACATTCCTGATCATTATTAATTTAGAAGGACTTATTATTGCCATTTTGTTAATTATTTTCTGACTATTTTGCAGATTCTTTGTTTCTTTGTTCTTTTCTTGGTTGTCTTCCTTTGTGATTTGATGATTTTTTGTGGTGATGTGTTTTGATTTCTTTACCTTTTGTGTATCTATTATCGGTTTTTGCCTTGTGATTACTATGAGATGTGTATGTGACATCTGATAGTTATAACAGTCTGTTTTAAGTTGATAACAACTTAATTTTGATAGCATATAAAAATTATGCTTTTAATTCCCTCCTCCATTTTGTTTTTGATGTCACAATTTACATCTTTTCACACTGTGTATCTATTAAAATTATTGTAGTTATAGTTATTTTAATAGTTTTGTCTTGTAACCTTTAGACTACAAATGTAAGTGATTTATACATCACCATTACAGTATTAGAATATTCTGAATTTGTCTACATACTTACATTTATTAGTGAGTTTTGTGCTTTCATATGGTTTTATGTTAATGATTTGCATCATTTCATTTCAGCTTGAGGGACTCCCTTTAGTACTTCTTGTAAGGAAGGTCTAGGGATAATGAGCTCACTGAGCTTTTGTTTGTCTGGGCAAGTCTTTATCCTTTATTTATAAAGAAAATTTTGCCACATAAAGTATTCTTGGCTGGCAGGTTTTTTTTTCTTTCAGTGCATTGAAAATAATATCTCACTCTCTCCTGGCCTGCAAGGGTTTTGCTGAGAAGTACACTGATAGCCTCATAATGGTACACTTGCATGTGAGAACTTCTCTTGCTGCCTTCAAGGTTCTCTGTCTCTGATTTTTGACAGTTTGATTATAGTATGTCTTTCTGAAGTCTTCTTCAGGTTAAACCTGATTGGAGACTTTTGGGTTTCATCTATATATCTTTCCTCAGATTTGAAAAGTTTTCAGCCGTTATTTCTTGAAATAAACTTTCCGTACATTTCTCTCCTCTCCTAGTTCTGAAAATTCTATACTGTGAATGTTAGCACTTTTTATGGTGTCCTGTAAAGAATTTCTTTATTCCTTTTCATTCTTTTTTTTTCTTTTCTGACTGGATATTTTTAAATGCCCTGTCATTGAGTTCACAGATTCTTTCCTCTGTTTATATTCTCTATTATATTTTTCATTTCAATCATCATATTTTTCAACTTCAGAATTATGTTTGGTTCTTTTTTATTACAGTCATATGCCACATACCAACATTTCAGTCAGTGATGAATTGTTTATAAAATGGTGGTCTTGGCTGGGCATGGTGGCTCATGCCTGTAATCCCAGCACTTTGGGAGGCCGAGGC
>NW_016811045.1:0-714 GCF_001698545.2 Rhinopithecus bieti | reverse complement strand
TAAATAAATAAATAAATAATCAGGAAGAGGTTGCATGTGTAATACTCAACCCCATTCTCTGATTATAAACATTAAATATTTTCCACATTCTGGTTTAATCAGTTTCATTTTAGTAGATGAGAGAATCTTAAAAACTGTTTATAAACTCAATCCTGTGTAGACCAGATAAAAATATCTATCTTTGTATCACTAGTTTGCTCTCTCTGAGTGTGTGTGTGTGTGTATGTCTGTGTGTGCATATGTCTCTCCATGAATCTGCCTGTCTCTTTTTACTTTGTCTTTTTTCTGCTTCCTTTCTCTCCTCATTTCCTTCCCTTTAGTAAAATAGTAAGTGGGCTTAAAATACCTGGACTACTGGATCAGTAGGTGGTTCACACCTATTATCACAGCACATTCAAAGGCCAAGTGGATAGATTGCTTGAGCCTAGGAGTTTGAGACCACCCTGGCCAACACGGTGAAACCCTGTCTCTACAAAGAATACCAAAAGAATTAGCTGGGCTTTGTGGCATAAGACTGGATTCTCAGCTACTGGGGAGGTTAAGGCAGGAGAATCACTTGAGCCTGGTGGGGGTGGCAGTTGCAGTGAGTCCAGACCATGCCACTGCACCCAGCCTGTCTGAGAGAGGGATACTCTGTCTCAAACAAAACAAAACAATATAACAACAATAAAAATACCTAGAGTACCAGAAAAAAAAAAAAAAAAAAAAAAAAAA
>NW_016811044.1:0-8008 GCF_001698545.2 Rhinopithecus bieti | reverse complement strand
GCATATAGTATTTGTATGGAAATTTATTTTAAAATTCTAAAACATAAATAGAGAAAACCCATTTATGTGTATGAAGGTTCATGTAATGCAGTTCTCCCCAGTTGATGTTCAGATTCAAAGAAATTTCAGCAAGATTGTTTTGCAGGTCACTTTTCACTAAATAATGCTGGAATAGTCTATCTATATGAGAAAAACCATATGTTATACACAAATACCGGTTCCAGGCCTAGCCGTTTTGAATGTCCCTAAGCTGGATGTCTTTTTGACGTGTCTTTATAACTTTATAATGCTCCAGGCTTTTCTTGATTTTCCTTGTGCTAGCCTTGGAATCAGCCATTTTTCCAAGGAGCCCTGGTTCCTTTTAGGGGAGAATGGTATTTGATTCTGAGTGGTATGTGCACTCGTTACTACCAGTGTGTCCTTGTTTCTAGGCCCTTTCACTGCACGTATGTGCACACGTGTGTGTATGAAATCATGATTTCATAACTATAGCTCCAATCCCAGCCCAATGCTATAGAAAGGCAGCCTAGCTAGGTAACTCAGAACTCCCAGAAAACACCACAGGCTGCCATCTCCTGAAACTCCATCCAGTGGCAGAAGACACTCAGAAAGAGGGTCCAGGGAAATGCTCTCCATCCTGTGGGTCTGTTATCTACTATTCCCTCCAGGAAGGCTGCCCATGCAGGTAGCAGCAGCAGGGATCTAACAGGTGCCCTGCTAGGACTAGGCAGCCCAAGAAAGAGCCCTCTGCCCTCTGCTGACCCCTACCCCACAATACGGGTGTCTCTCACCCTCCACCTCATGACAACAGGACTTGGGAAGTACATTCTTCCTGCATCGGCAGCATGGTTTGGGGCGGAGACAGAGTATCAGGGCACCAGATGAATCAAGATGACCAGAATAGCACTAGCACTTCAAAGGCTCTGAAAAGTAAACTGTCATTGTAACTGTAGCACACAGAAGTAGGCCAGGACTTGTGTGATAAACCTAAAACAAAGTGACTGTCTGCTGAAATAGAAATTTAAAATAGGATCCACAGTCTCTAACATAATATAAAAAAATGCATTGCACACAAGAGAAAACCACTCATGTTGGCAAGAATGAAGAAAATAACAACTTGAATGAGAAAAGATAATCAACAGATGTCAACACTGAGATGAATAGGACGTGGGGATTATCTGACGAGTTTTAAAGCAGTCATCATAAAACACTTCAATGAGCAGTTTTAAATACTCTGGAAACAAACGAAAAGGCTATAAAATCTCACCAAAGAATTGTTTTGTTTTTTTAAAAGAAGAATTTGGTGATTATAGAACTGAAAATACAATAACTGACATTAAAATTCAGTAAATGGACTTGGTAGTGGAGTGAATATTACAGAGGAAGCAGTCAGTGCTCTTGAAGATAGAACAATAGAAATCTCCCAATCTAAATTGAGAGAGAAATCACAGGAAAAGGACAGAGCCTCCGGGACCTATGGTATAGTAACAAAAGATCTAATATTTGTATCATCAAAATTTCAGAAGGAATGGAAAAGAGAGTGGGGCTGAATAGTATTTTAAGAAGTAATTGCTAAAATTCCCCAAATTTGGTGAAAGACACACCTGCAGAGTGAAGACACTGAGTGATTCCCAAGCAAGACAAACCCAGATAAACCCATGCCAAGATACATTATAAGTTAACCTTTAAAACTAAAAGAAAAAAATCTTGAAAGCAGTTACGGAGAAATGACACATCACCTACAGGGCAAAACTGACTTGAATTGTAGCAAACTTCTCATGTGAAACTAAGGAGGCCAGAAGGTTGTGGCAGAACATTTGTCAAGATGAATTACATATCCAGTGGATGTTTCCTTTAGGAATGAAGGGGAAATAGACATTCTCCAATCAAGGAAAATTAAGATAATTTGTGGCTAGCAGAGAACCTTAAAGAATGGTTAATTAAAGTTCTTTTGTCAGATTTGTTAAAGACCAGATGGTTGTAGATATGTGGTTTTATTATTCTGTTGCATTGGTCTATGTGACTGTTTTGTACCAGGACCATGCTGTTTTGGTTATTGTAGCCTTGTAATATAGTTTGAAGTCAGGTAGCCTAAGGCCTCCAGCTTTATTCTTTTGCTTAGGATTGCCTTGGCTATGTGAGCTCTTTTTTGATAGCGTGAAGTCAACCCAAATGCCCTTGAATGATAGACTGGCTAAATAAAATGTGGTACATACACACCATGGAATATTACGCAGTCATAAGAAGAAATGAGATCATGTCCTTGGTGAGGACATGGATGGAGCTGGAAGTCATTATGCTCAGCAAACTAATGCAGGAACAGAAAACCAAATACTGCATGTTCTCACTTACAAGTGGGAGCTGAACAGTGAGAACACATAGACACAGGGAGGGGAACAACACACACTGGGACTTGTCAGGGGAGGGTAGGGGGAAGGAGAACATCAGGAAAAATAGTTAATGCATGCTGGGCTTAATACCTAGGTAATGGGTTGATAGGTGCAGAAAACCACCATGGCACATGTTTACCTCTGTAACAAACATGCACATCCTGCACATGTACCCCTGAACATAAAATTTTAAAAGTTCTGAAAACAAAAAGGAAATGAAAGAAGGAATCCTAGAATACAGGGAAGAAATATAAAACAGAAAAAAGATACACAGAGGGGTAGATATAATAGACTATTCTTCTCATGAGTATTTCCTCTCGTGTACTTTTTTCTTTTTATTTTGTTATTCTTTATTTAGATTTTTAAGTCAAGGATTTAATTCACTTATTTTCACTCTTTCATTTTTATTGATAAAGCTTTTGAGGCCATGAATTTGCTTCTTATCCTTGCTTTAAATGTCTTCCTTAGTTTCCATATGGAAATGGTATTTGCCTGCCATGCTGCTGCCATCATTCTATTTTTCACCTTTCTGAATCTGGTTTTGTCTTCCCTGTGTAGCGTAAGTTGAGACTGTCTTTGCTTTGTGAGATAATGTGAAAACTTTTGTTGTAAGTTTTATGTGTATTTGACTATATTTGCTTTGTTTCTGTATATGATTCTCTTTTAAACTTTTTGTATTTAGGAACTTAGATTTGTATTTTGTATTTGCTGTTATTTCCTCAATTATTGCATATTTGAAACTTTTTTTATATAACTTCTATACTTGAATGACAGATTGGCTAGATATAAAATACTTGGTTCTCTCTTTTTAAAGTTTCTTAAAAATGCGTCTACACCACTGCTTTGGTTTGTATGTTTCTTTTAACAAGTCTGATGCTAGTCAAATTCTTTTGTCCCTTATAAATTATGTGACTTCTGTGCCTGGAGGAATTTTTCTTCATTTTTCATAGTTCTACTGAAAGATGTCTTGAGTTAGTTTATCATACCAGATTAATTTTTTCGGGTACCCCCTGGATCCTTTCCAAATCCCGATTCAGGTCTTTTATTTCTGGAAAGTTTTCTTGGATTATAATTTAAACACTAGTTTTGATTCATTGCTGTGGGGTTTTTTTTTTCAGGCGCTCTAGTTGTAGGTATGTGCCTTTCTTCCATTTCTGCCACTTTTTCTGATACTTCTCACTTCTTTCTCTGGTATCATTTTCATTCTTCATCATTGTTTTAGTGCCTTTACTTCAATTCCTTCATTAACTTACTTGAATTTTTTTCTTTTAATCATCTTGTGATTTCATTTTTGTTTTTTGATAATGTTCTCATTTTTTTCCATTCCCTTTGTATGTCTAAGAAACTCTTTATTTCATTCTGATTTTTTCCCCGTTTCTGTTCTTGGTTTTTGAATTTCTTGCTTAAATTGCTTTTTTAATATTTCCGAATGCTCGTTTGAGGATATTTAATTCAACTTTTAATTCTGCATAATTTTCTTCTGCTTTGTGAGATTTTATCGTTCAGTGGTGTGGATTTCATTAGCTGAAATATTTGACTTTCAGGTTTGTTATCTTCTTAAAGAAGCTTTGGATATTTATATAGGCATTTTTTCATCTATTATTTTGTGTTTTCTAGTCCAAGTGAAAACCTCTTCTGAAAATGTAGCATAGTGTGATTTTTTTCAGTGAATAACTTTTTTCTTTTTTTGTGTGTGATGGCAGTAGTGATGGATAGTCTTTTGGTTTGGCTTCTCATTTTTCCTGCTGGATACTTTTTCCTTCTTGCACTCCCCTTTTTATCCTCCTTTCTTTCCAGACATGATGCCTTTCTGACATTGGTGTTTTTGTCCCTACTCACTCTTAGTCCCTGCTCTGTACTCCCATTTACCA
This sequence comes from Rhinopithecus bieti, assembly GCF_001698545.2. Taxonomy (NCBI): domain Eukaryota; kingdom Metazoa; phylum Chordata; class Mammalia; order Primates; family Cercopithecidae; genus Rhinopithecus; species Rhinopithecus bieti. Next base: position 3,747 of record NW_016811044.1, on the reverse strand, counting down.
ATCTCCCAGGGCTCTTTTTACACATAGGGTGGACTTTTCTCTTTCTTGGGTTATTTTAGTTCCAATTTTGACCCCTGTCTTTCCTTTTCTTCTTGATTCTTTTGTGGGTCTCCCCTCATTCTCTGCAAAGGCTTAGGTCAGGGACTTGAGGTATAACTCTATATATTCGTTGCTTCCTTTTCGATTCATAGGTGATTTGAAGTTTGTGCTGTTACCTTTTTTCTATATATGTGGTTGTATTGTTCTACTTGTTGGTTGATATGTGCAGAGATTTGAATTTAGGCTGCTGTAACTTTCCCCAGGCTAACCAGAAGTACACAGTTGTTCCCTTTTTAATCAAGGCTAGTCAAAAAATAAACAACAACAACAACAAAATAGAAGCCTCATTGCCAGTTCTAGTTCATATTCCTCTTTCTTAAAGAAAAGCTTAAGTTTTCACATTTCAAACTATTATTTCTTGAAGATGGGCTCATATTTCCACAGGAGTGGTAGAAGAACTTTTAAGGTAGTGTTTTGAAAAATGGATTTTCAGCTGAGAAATAATATTTGGAAACAAACACATAAACATCCCCTTTTCTTAACAGAAATCAAAAAGAGGTAAGCTTTTAAAACTTCCTTTAGATTAGGATATGTATGAGCAGCCACTTTTCCGATGCACACGGGGTTTTCTCTTTGTTCAGATCCTCCCTCCCTCTGTCTCTGTACGGGGAGCTGTTTTCTTTTTCCTTCTTTCTTTCTTGCCTATTAACCTTTTCACTCCTTAAGACAAAACAACAACAAAAGATTTAGGATATGTAGAATTCTAGTGTTGCTATATATTTTATACCAGTGTCGTCAGTTTTAATTCTTTGCTTTTAAACAAGATTTTCTAAAGGAACTTTTTTTAAGAACCTCACCATTTATACCTCACATAATTAAAATTTTTCTATGTCATTTATAGATATAATTGAATACTTTAACGGGGTGATTTTTAGTTTTAAATACTAGACTTCTATTTTATTTTCTAGCTAATTCAAGGTAGTGCCTGGTGGTGTGGAACAATCATTTTGAAATTTCTGACATCTAAAATCTTGGGTGTTTCAGACCACGTAAGTACTTTTTATTTAAAACATAAAAGTTCTTATAAATATGTAGCTGAATGAAAACTTTGAAACCATCTATTCTTATCTCTTCATTTTACAGAGGCTAAGTGCCTTCTTTAAGGTCTCTAGACAAGTTATTGGCAGAGTCAATAATAAAGTCTTGCAGGTCAGTGATCATTGCAACCCACTAAAAAGAAAGAATATTCGTGAATGCTGACTTAGCCTTTTAGGAAAAAAACCTTTTTTTTTTTAACTAACTTTAAACAAGTTTGTTAAGTAGTTGTTTGTTTATATTTCAGTTAAAATGCAAATAATTAGTTGTTTACATCATAAGTTATCCATTTATTGCAGATGTTAACATATATATGGGAGGCCGTCCTCGGCTTTGAAAATACAGAACTCTGAAAATCTCAGTATTATTTTATTTATTTATAACTATGGACTAAAATCAATGTATGATGTTTTAAGGCCTTTCTTGTTACATAAAAAGAGAATGTTAAAAATTTTTGATCTTTTTATTTTCTAGGAAATACATGAAAAGCATTTATCTCTCATGTGGTATTTCTGTTTGTTAATGTCTTAAAGAGTAGCCCTTTTCAAGGCCTAAGTCCCTGCTTAACTAACTGGTTTGGGGAATAGAAAACAATGCACGAATCTACTTTTTATTTCTAGCACTTTCTGTTTAGAAATAAGCATACATGAGTATATCATACAATAATCAATTTTGAAATTTACCTCATTTAATACTATCCAATTAGGGCCCTGTTTGGTGCTGAAATTATGTACTTTGGCAAGGGGTTATAGTATTACTTCTCTAAAAGGTCAAATGCTATCTCTATGCAATATAACATGCAACATGTTTATATTAAATAAAATTTCTAAGTGTAAGCATTTATTTGTCATTTATTGCTAGCTTTGCATGGTGNAAAAAAAAAAAAAAAAAAAAAACCACACACACACACGCTTCCTTGGTAGTCCTGAGTGACTTCCTTTATGTGACAGTTATGAGGAAGACCTGAAATTATAGTGGTTTGGTTACATTACTGTTAGTCACCAGGCCTACTCTAAATTAGAAAAATAAAGTGCAACTCTAAATTATCCTTGAATACTGGTAGATTAGGAAAAATAATTGAATGAAAACCGCTCATAGTCATCAAACTTATTTTAAGATAATTTCCATCTTAAAATATAATCTATATTATTTCCATCTATAAAATAACTTGAATTAAGAGTTTACTTGCCAAATATTTTCTTTTTCTGACCTTCTGAGGATGCTGTAGAAAAATAATTGTCTCACCAAGAGCAGGTTGTAAATAATCAGTAGAAAATAGAAGTTCTGCATTGGACTTGGTTGTTGGTATCTATTTTTAGTCTTGGAGATCAAATAGCTAAGTCAAAAATCAAAGTGGTATGTATAATTGTTGTAATTCTTATGAGGATCAGATCTCATATTCAATGGTTTGAATATATGTCTGTAAAACATCAAGAAGTACCAAATATTGTAATCAGTCTGTGAGGCTTTGTGAAAGTGACAATACACAGAAAGCTTATGACCTACAATGTATGTTGAAAGAGGTTAAGTAAAATAGTTTTTCATCATAAATTGTCATATTATAAAATATACTACATGGTGGTTTCTTCTCAGCAGATACTGATTTTAGCTCACTCTTTATCATCTTCTCTTTATTTTTTTCTGACTTCTTTCTACTTTTCATTTTTCATGGTATTTTTCTTTATTTTCAGTTATCTTGAGAAGTCAGCACATTGTATATTTGGTTCACTGTAGCTTTTTATTTTCTTAGAGGGATGTCTAAGTACATTGGATTTATCTGCTCTATAAACTTTGTTTTTCTTACATCAATAAAGTGTTAACTGGCTATAGGCTATAGTCATTTGTGTAATTTTAATTCATTTTACTTTATTTTCTCCCAGATTCACCTGAGTGGTCTTACAGCAGCCAGAATATTAAGATATACAGATTTGATACTTTAATATACATCTGTGCTCCCGAATTTGACTTCATGGAAAAAGTGGTATGAATGTTCCTTTTTTCCTTCTCTACTAATAGGAGTTTTTGCTCTAGCTTTTTTTTTAATCTGAAAGTCAAAATTTTACTTAGAAACAGTCAACTTATTTTATATTTTTTTACTGTAACTGCTAATCCACCTTCCTCACTGGTTTTTTTGTCTGTAAAATTAAAAAAATACAGCCTCATATCTTATAGAGTTATTGATGATGGGTAAATGAGATAATCTGAGAAGAGTGTTTAACATACTATATGACCCATAATAATTACTATTATTATAAATCAATTACTTTCAATAATCTAGGCCACTTGGAAATATGGGACCATTCAGGAAAAGTCTCAATTCTTGTTTCTGTTTTAAGAAATTCAGTTTTATTACAGTTAACACCCCAAATATTACAACATTTTAACAAGGTGTTACCAAGAAAGGTATGCTACTGATGAGTTTTAGTGAACATATAAAAATTCATTTTAAATTATGCAAATGCAAGGTATTATTCTTTTTAAAAAGTTCATGTAATAAAGCTTTAAAATATAGGCTGGGCATGGTGGTTCATCCCTGTAATCCCAGCACATTTGGAGACTGAGGCAGGTGGATCACATGAGGTCAGGAGTTTAAGACCAGCCTGACCAACATAG
>NW_016811043.1:228257-248012 GCF_001698545.2 Rhinopithecus bieti | reverse complement strand
CCCTTACTAACTGGCCCTGTGGGCCTTAATTCAGCACAGATTTAATGACAAAGGCTTTGAGTCAACACATCTGTGGGTAATTAATCTGGTCACCAACCCCTGGAGAGAGCAGTACTACAAATGATCAAAGGTTGGTCTTAGGATCACATGAGTAAACATGCTCTTTAGATAAACTCCCTTACATGTCTTTGTACCTACTCGAAGCTATTAACTCAAGGTAAGAGGATTAGGCTAGTATCCAAGGTAGAGGATTTCAGCCATAACCCTATCCTGAGGCTTTTGCAAAACTTACTGCCTTCCAAGAAGGTTTGTGTCTATTTCCTATAACTTTATAATTATTCCCACCACCTGACCGATCCCCTACAATGTTGAAATTTTATCTTTTAGTATAAACTTGGATTTGGGTGGATTGCAGTGGTTCATGACTATAATCCCAGTTCTTTGGGAATCAGAGGCAGAAGGATCACTTGAGCTGGGGAGTTCCAGGCTGCAGTAAGCTCTGATTATGCCATTGCACTCCGGCCTGGGTGACAGGAGGCGACCCTGTCCCCGAAACAGAAAAATAAATAAAATTTTAAAATAATAAAAATTATAAACTTGTATTTATGTGGAGGTTAAGGAAGAGAATATTTCAGTTTGAAAATATGAGGCTAAGCCCCACAACGAAATAGTTACAGAGTTTTTAAAAACCAAAAATGTGGCCGTGGCGCGGTGCTCAAGCCTGTAATCCAGCACTTTGGGACGGCCGAGACGGGCGGATCACGAGGTCAGGAGCATCAAGGGACCATCCTGGCTCAACATGGTGAAACCCCGTCTCTACTAAAAATACAAAAAACTAGCCGGGCGACCTGGCGGGGCGTATAGTCCCAGTACTTGGCGTGTGAGCTGAGCAGGAGAATGGCTGACCCGGGAGGCGGAGCTTGCAGTGAGCGCAGATCCGGCCACTGCCTCCACCTGGGCGACAGAGCAAGACTCCGTCTCAAAAAAAAAAGAAAAAAAATATTTTAAAACCAAAATGTTCATTAAAACCCACCACCAGAAACTCTCTTTCAAGAGGATCCTTCATATTTTCATGGCATTGAATCTTTCTTAAAATGCCTTTGAAAGCGATGTTTTCAGTGGAATAAAGAGATATGTAACAATATTTACAAAAGGGGTTGGCTGTAACAAAAAGGAAAATGCAAATGAGTGGGGACACAGGGGACCCCGTTCCATTTATTCTCAAAGCACGTTTGAAAACTGCGTTGCCATAGCGTCCTTGGGTGGAGACAAAGTCGAGGCAGATCTTGTTCCTGGAGTATTGATTTGATTTTGGAACCGATCAAAGGCTTTCAGAAATCAGGCTGACTTTCAGATCTAAAGTCTCAAGAATGTTCGTTCTAGCAGTGAGCCTGTGGCAAGAATCTAGCCCATCTGGGCGATGTTCGCTCTGCTTCCACCTAGTGGCAGTGGTTGGAAGGACAGGGCACAGTAATACTGCGTTGGTAGGTCTGAAGCCAAGGTGAAACCGCCTTTGCAAAATTATAACTAAGGAAATGATGACAGTGAAAGATATCAAACCTAACTGACCCCATCTTGCTTCTAACCGCTAAACTGCCCTTGTTCATTTCTAGGCGTAGGCTGAACTAGCCTTGGGAAGGAATTTAGTTTATAGTTTAAAGGAAACTGTTCTTGTAAAACGAAGAAAGGCCATCGGCCATTAAGTTAGGATGAGAGGGGCTGGAATTCTAAATATTACCAGCCATTATTCCGGAGGTCATAAGATTTGCAACTTCTCCTGTTACTCTTGTAGGTAACATCACTATTGTGAACCCCGGAGCGGCCTTTTGAGATGTCTTTTCAGGTTTTTTTATTTCTAACAACTGGAGGGCCCCATCTGGACCTGCCAACCAGTCCTGTGGCCCCGACTCAGGAACTGACTCAGCCTGAGAGAATAGCCTCCACTCACTATGATTTCATACCGGAGCCAACCAATCAGCTCTCCCGATTCACTGGCTCCCCCATCCACCAAATTATCCTTAAAAGCTGATCAGAGTTTTCGGGGAGACTGATTTGAGTAATAAAACTCTGGTCTCCCGCATGGAGGGCTCTGCATGAATTACTCTTTCTCTATTGCAATTCTCCTGCCTTGGTAAATCAGTTTTGTCTAGGTAGCGGGCAAGATGAACCCACTGGATAGTTACAAAGGGAGTCCAGGCCAGTGTGCAGGATGTGCTTTGCTGTAGTGGGGTCCTGGTAGCGGAGGAAAGGCGAGGATACTCAGGGAATAAAGGGCAGAGGAAGAAGGAGCACAAGGGAGGACCCAAAGCCTCCAGACCTCTCCTTCCTTCCCTCCCTGTTAGGATTGGAGGGAACCAGCACTGCCCCAGGAGGGGCGGCCGGTGGGGTGCAGAAAACACCCTGGTTGCAAAGGGGTGTCATGTGCCCCACACAAGGGTCCTGGTTGTCAGCTGCTACTGATGAGTTCAAACTAGGAGGAGACTCACACGTGTCCTCTGCAAAGTAGACTCCTTATCTCCCCTCCGGCTGGTTCCCCAAATCCATTCTTATAAAGCACAAAACCAAGAGCCAAATTCTGCCTGACTTTGCTGACAGCTGGAAGGTCCTCCCCTTCCCATTCCTCTCATGCTCCCTTCTTGCCCTGCCTCCTCCTCTTTGTCTCCACTTCCTCATCCTTTTCCCTCTCTGGACCCGGCTCCTGAGTATCTCCCGCCTTCTTCAGAGGACGTCCCCTCATGGAGTACAGACTCCTCCACTTCCAGGAAAAGAGACAAAGGCCACTGAGAGGGACCTGAGAAATGCCTGTGACCCCACCCCTGAGGTCAGCCTCTCCCTCAGGGCTGACTCTGGCTGTGTTTGTTTGTTTGTTTGTTTGTTTTGAGACAGGGTCTTACTCTGATGGTCAAGCTAGAGTAGAGTCCCGATCACAGCTCATTGCAGGCTCCAACTCCTGGACTCATGTAATCCTCCCACCTCAGCTTCTCGAGTAGCTGGGACTACAGACTGGAGCCGCCACACCCAGTGTGTGTGTGTGTGTGTGTGTGTGTGTGTGTGTGTATATTTTGTAGAGACTGGGTCTTACTTTGTTACCCAGGCTGGTCTCAAACTTCTGGCTTCAAACAATCCTCATGCCTCAGCCTCCCAAAGTGCTGTGATTATAGGCACAAACCACAATGCCTGGCTCCTGTGTGTGTACATACAAAGTCAAAGTGCTAAACCTGGTGCCTAGGAAACATCCCCACCTTGGCATTGCTTGCAAGAGTCGGTATTTTGTGCACCTGTGGTTTTATTTCAGGAGCTGGGACAATTATATTCATCAGAACAGCACAGTGTCAAGGCCCTCACCCCCAGAAAGCCCCCCACAAGGGTCCTGGCTGTCAGCTGCTACTCGTGAGTTCAAACTAGGAGGAGACTCATGCATGTCCTCTGCAAAGTAGACTCCTTATCTCTCACTCTGGCTGGTTCCCCAGATCCATCCTGATAAAGCACAAAAACCAAGAGCCAAATTCTGCGGGTGCTTTTTCTGACAGCTGGAAGGTCCTCCCCCTCCTTATTCCTCACATGCTCCCTTCTTGCCCTGCCCCCTACGCTTTGTCTCCACTTCCTCATCCTTTTCCCTCTCTGGACCCGGCTCCTGAGTATCTCCCGCCTTCTTCAGAGGACGTCCCCTCATGGAGTACAGACTCCTCCACCTCCAGGAAAAAGAGACAAAGGCCATTGAGTGGGACCTGAGAAACGCCTGTGACCCAGCCCCGAGGTCACCCTCTCCCTCAGCGCTGGCTCTGGCTGTGTGTGTGTATGTATTTTGCTTTGTTTTGTTTTGTTTGTTTGTTTTTGAGACAGGGTCTCACTCTAATGGTCAAGCTAGAGCAGTGTCCTGATCACAGCTCCTTGCAGGCTCCAACTCCTGGACTCAGGTAATCCTCCTGCCTCAGCTTCTCGAGTAGCTGGGACTACAGATTGGAGCCACTATACGCAGTATATGTGTGTGTGTGTGTGTGTGTGTGTGTGTATGTATAGACATATATTTTTTCTTTTTCTTCTTTTTTCTTTTTTTTTTTGTAGAGACTGGGTCTTGCTTTGTTACCAATGCTGGTCTTGAATTTCTGGCTTCAAGCACTTCTCATGCCTCAGCCTCCCAAAGTGCTGAGATTATAGGCATAAACCACAATGCCTGGTCCTGTGTGTGTACATACAAAGTTGAAGTGCTAAACCTGGTGCCTAGGAAACATCCCCACCTTGGCATCGCTTGCAAGAGTCGGTATTTTGTGCACCTGTGGTTTTATTTCGGGAGCTGGGACAATTATATTCATCAGAACAGCACACTGTCAAGGCCCTCACCCCCAGAAAGCTTACGGGACACTATTTTTTGGAGGAGAGTGAGATTAGAGGAGCCCTTGACTCCAAGTCTCCTGATCCTTCTTACACAAAGAGATGCTGAAAAAAAGTGCAGGACATTCCATTTCCTCCTGGAACCAGACAGGGACGCCAGAGCCAGCGTGGATATCAAATTCCAGCAAGGAAACACCAGTATAGCAAAATCTCCACATCACATTTTAAAGCTCACACAATGGCTCAAAGAGAACCAACATCAAAAACCCGAATTCCTAGCTCAGGTGAGATCACTGAAGTTGCCTGTGAGGTTTCGTGGAACCTGCAGGTAGAAAGGGCATCTTTATTGAGAGCTGCAGCCCAGTTGCTCCTGCATCTTGGGACCCCTTGAAAGGACCCTCTCCCTTCAAGAGTGCATCGTGAGGCCATTTCCGGGGAGAAATGTAGACTCTCCTTGGACTCCTGAGGGTTTTACACTTACTTGCTGACTCTGTGGACTTTGACTTCATCATTAAACATCTTATAATGATGTAATTTGCTTTGATGGTACGTGTAGAACAGGATGCTGTTCCTGAATCAGGAAACAAGGGACTAGTGACCTGCACTGTCGCCCCGCTCCGTGGTGCTCAGATGCAGTGAAATCAAACAAACCTATGGCTAGGTAAACAGAGAACTCCATTGCAGCAAATGTTTCAGATGTTCCTTCTTGCCTGGTAATGTTCTAACCTTACCCCAGCCTTAATCTTTTAAAATGTATATTTTCCTTGGTGTTGATTTTAAAATAATTCGCATGTATTTATTACACTGGGTTTGTTGCAGTAAGCCACCTCGAAGGTTGCTGTAGAATTAAAGTAAGCAAATAAATGTGTGGTTCTCCATGGAGTTACTAACTCTAAAAAAAAAAAAAAAAATAACCAAATGTCCATTCCCTACTCAGCTTCAAGGAAAGTCCCGTCTAGAGTTCACAGGGTAGAAATTCCTCTTGATGGCAGCTTCAGAAGGTAAGAAAGGAACTCTTCCTCCACAATGCCTGACCCATCTTTGGGTTTTAGGCATTGTCCGACTGATAAAGGCAACACTGAGAGTACGAAGAATGTATAGTGTCTCACGTGTGTCCGTATGAAGAGACTACCAAACAGCCTTTGTGTGAGCAACAAGGCTGTTTATTTCACCTGGGTGCAGGTGGGCTGAGTCTGAAAAAGGAGTCAGCAAAGGGTGGTGGATTATCATTAGTTCTTATAGGTTTTGGGATAGACGGTGGAGTTAAGAGCAATGTTTTGGGGGCAGAGGGTGGATCTCACAAAGTACATTCTCAAGGGTGGGGAGAATTATAAAGAATCTTCTTAAGGGTGGGGAGATTACAAAGTACACTGATCAGTTAGGGTGGGGCAGAAACAAATCACAATGGTGGAACGTCATCAGTTAAGGCTATTTTCACTTCTGTGGATCTTCAGTTGCATCAGGCCACTGGATGTCTACGTGCAGGTCATGGGGGACATGATGGCTTAGCTTGGGCTCAGAGGCCTGACATATAGATGACCGATTGTCATGTAATATGAATCTCACCACACCTGAGAGTGGGATAGATTCTCTCATTTTCATAGTGTAGGCATCTGAGTCCCTGAGAGCCTGAATGCCTGACATGGATTCTCCAAGAATGTTGGCCTTGAGACTCTAAAGGGCCCCAGGTCTCTTGTGAAGCCCCCGTGCATGCACCACACCCGCAGAGGCCCCACACCCGCAGAGGCCCCACACCCGCAGAGGCTCCACACCCGCAGAGGCCCCACACCCGCAGAGGCTCCACAACAGCGGGAAGCACCCAGGGTCAGAGCCCAGGCAAGTTCACACTCAGGGACCATCCACATCCAGGGCGTGCAGAGGAGGGGCCGAGGTGAGAGCCCAACCCCTGCCTAGGCTGTGGTGACAGGTGGGCTGCATGGGGGTCCCAGTGCTCCTGGAGCTATCATTCTTTATCTCCTGAAGACCCTGGACCTGCACATACCAAAACTCTGCATTTCTGGTGGAGCGGTCTTCTCTTTTGAGATGTAAACACTACTTCTCGAATCTTAAAGCCAGCCATTGCCACTCCTAAGGGATAAGCCTCTAACTCCACTGAAATTAGCCTCAGAATTTCAGCTGAGGATTTGGAGCCACAGGCAGGAAGTCTGTGGGGTTTGTGCCTGGCTGATCTGGAAGGTGGTCGTGAAAGGTAGTGTGTGACTAAGTAGGCTCTGTGGGGCATGGATGTCCCTGAAGAGAGGAGGATGAGACAGATGGGAAGGTTCAAAAGTGAACTTTAGTGGGCCCCGTGCCCAGCACCAGGATTTGGAAAATCTCCCAGCCACTTTTGGCCTGTGGGTTTTCATTCTGCTTTCCTGTGTGCCAGGCCATTGCAGGCAATCCCTTCATTTGGCAAACATTTATCAAATACCTACTGCGTGCCGGGCATTGTTTTAAGAGGAGCTGGGACTGAGGTAAGAGGAAATAAACCCTCCTTGCCTTCAAGGTGTGCCCAGTCTTGCTCAGGCAGAGATCAGTAAGGAAATTATAACACAAATTGAGAGAGGAAAAAGGAAGAAACTGGTCAGGTGGGCAGTTATGGCGGGTCCTCAGTTGAATTATTTCAAACAAAAGAACAGCCTGCAGGCACAGAGAAGGGAACTTGCACAGGGGGGCTTGCCTAAGACATGCCCACAGCTGCACAAATAAGAAAGGCTACACAGGAAATTTGCCCAGACATGCCCGCAATGGAAAATTCTGTTCCCTGATACATGGGCAGTAAGGGAAACAAAGCAATGTGGAGTCAAGCTAAGGGTCCATATGGGCACTAGGAGGATGGGGTGGAGTTGCCATAAATTCGTGCCTCATTCAAATGAGACACCCAGCCCTCATCAGCCTTTGCATTCAACTGTAAAAATGGCAACCCTCTTCCAAGCCCCCTCTCTGCAGGGGAGAGCTTTCTTTTTTTGCTTATTAAACTTTTGCTCCAACCTCACTCTTTGTATCCATGCTCCTTAATTCTCTTGGTGGTGAGACAAAGAACTCCAGGTAACACCTCACAAGAAGACACTGAGAGGCTGCTACATTGTGGTGCATTGGCAAGACTAACAAACTGGCTAGTGAGACATGCACACTTGCTTGGTAGACATATATGTAGATCTTCAGCTCTGACTAATGAAGGAATACCAAAAATCTCATAAAAGAAAAGAATATTATTTGAGTTTTGTTTTGTGGTGTAAGTGGGAGCACCACAGACACCCAGGATAGGAGAGCTTTGCTCAGAATCCAGGAAGTGAACATCTTTCTCTGGGCCAGGCCAAGAATGAGAATAAGCTGATCAAGGAGCCTGGTGCTTCCTGGCAGAAAGGGTGTCTAACGTCTGACTATCCAGAAGTCACAGTTATTCAATATTGAGACTTGAAACAAAGAGTGAGAGACAGAGAGAGAGAGAGAGATCTGATTTGAAAAGCAGAATTCTGTTGGGGGCTTGTTAAAATGGAGAGTTTCTGATACAGTAGGTCCAGGCCAGGCCCTGAAGATTGCATATCTAAGTTCCCAGGTGATGCCAATGCTGCTTCCCCCAGGACCACACTTTGCGAACCACCACCCTAAGGCAATCTGTGTTGATTTCTAATATCAGAAGAGGGCTGGGAGTGGGCTGGGAGGCAGAAGTGTAGTGTCAATGAGACCACACCTGACCCATCCTGGACAGCTCCCCACCCCAAGCTTGCAGCATTTGATTTCCTTAGAGTCCCGGGAATATCAGACACCCAGGAAGGGACCAAATGTGGAGTCACAGAGTGATCCAAAGGCTCGGCTTCATACAGCACCTGGGACTCCCGCCACTCCACAACTGGTCCCCATACTCCCCGTGACACTGGCACCCCACTCCTCACGACACTGACCTCCAGACCTTCCTTGACTACCCTCAGCTGGTTGGGCCTGGGATGTGACCCTAGGAGCTCTGAGTGTACCTTCTGATTTAAAGATAGGGTGACCTCGTATGACAAGTACTCAGATGGGCCTTTAATAGGACCTTGAACATTTGGCAAATGGCTTCAGTCATGTGTCCTTGAGAATTCCAGTGTTTTCTAGATATCACATCCATGAGCCCATATAAACACTAGAGGGCGGTGTGAGCATACGGAAGCCATAATTGTTGCACTGGATCCCCTAGAATCCCTTTCCCACTTAGACCAAGATTTGAACAAAATTTCCTTCACCAAACAAATTGCATTTAATTAATCACGCTGTTATTTTACATTGTGTTGGAAAAAAGACAGATGTAAGGAAAAATAATGCAATTAAAAGAAAACAACATACTGAATTAAAATGGTAGTAAACCTTCTTATTAAAGGAATAATATAATATTTAGAAAATTTTTAAAATTTATTTTAATAAAGGTAAAAAAATTCTATTAGTTTTAAAAGGTTTTGCGTTTTGAATTTTCTTGGGTTTGTTTGGTCTCCCTAGGAATTATCTTTTATTTCTTGATATAGTTCAAAATTCAAAATTTAAAATGTTCAAAAGGTAAAATGTCTCTCTCTTAACCCTGTCTCATCCCCAACAGGCAACCAGGGATATCAACTTCTTGTTTATACTTCCAAATATATTTTATGCATATGCAAGCAAATATAAATGTGTACATATATAGCTTTGTCCCTTTTCACACAAATTTTAGCAGACTCTATATGTTATTCTACACCTTGCTTTATTTCTTCTTAATAATGTATCATAGAGACCATCCCATGAGGGAATATCAAGAGTTTCCTATGTCTTTTTTCTTTTGTGTTAAATGTTTGTAGACTCCGCCGTGTAGATATGCAGTGCTTGTTTGGGTTTTCTTAGGAAGGTAGGGAGGCCTCCTTATGATATCCAGAGTGGAGTAGAGTGGCTATTCACAGGTGAGTGCTACCGTGCCCAGCTTGCAATGCTTTTTTAACCAGCCCCCTACTGACAGACATTTGGATTATTTTTTCTTTTATCTTTCATTTTCTTTCTTTCTTCTTTCCTTTTTGCTTTTACAAACAGGGTTGCAACATATAATTCTGAATACAGTCATTTTTCAGGAATGCAGGTGTAGTTTTGGACACATTTCTAGAAGTGGGACTGCTGGGTGTATGCATTTTTAACTTAGACAGAAATCGCCATACTGCCTTTCCTGAAGACATTTCCAGTTTGCAGGCCCATCTGCAATATATCGGGGTACCTGTTTTGGTACCATTATCTTTTTGATTATAGAAATATGTAGAGATATATATTTGGGAGCCATCTGTGTCTAGACGATATTTAAAATCCTGGGAGTGGAGGACTCTAGAGTGGTTGGGAGGCAGTAAACCCCGGAGTGCTCCAGCATCTACAACAAAAGGAGCCAGTGAAGGGGGACTGAGGATGAGCAGTCAGTTGGGGAGGAAGAGAACTTGACCTGTAAAATGTCAAAGAAGATTTTAGAGGGGAGTTGATACAACCTCGTCAGAGAACAATTTGACATCCTATGACATCATGTGGTAAAAGCACAGTAATCCCGTTCCTCCATCCATATCTTGGGGAACTCACACAGGGACCAGAGAGAGATGACCCAGGATGTTCATTGTGGCAGTGTCTGTACCAGAAACAAGCTAAAGGTCTGTGGACAGGAGAAGAGATAAATTGTGGGATATTCCTCCCATGAATACTATCCAGCACTGAAAACAAATTAACTGTTTCTGTGGGTGTGGATTCACCTCACAGACCATGCTAAATGAAAAAGCAAGCCACAGAATGATACATTCAACAAAAAACAATTTATACAAAGTCTAAAATCATGTCAAACAAAGGGATTTAAAAAACTTTGTAACATTATAAAGGCATTCACCAAATTCAAGACATTGCTCACTTCTCACTGGCAGTCCTTGCTTTACTCAGTACAGTATCAACTGAAACACATACATAACAGAACTGTGGAAAATCAGGGCTATCTACATATATTTCTATTATTTTCTATGTATACTACATATAGCCAATAATATTAAAATGTTACAAATGGACAAACCTGGGTAGTGGCTTCACAAAGATTTCTTTTAATTCTCCATTCTTCTAGCTAGAGCTACTTCATAATAACTAGCAGCAACATGGATGGAACTGGAGGTCAGTATGTTAAGTGAAATAGACCAGGCAAAGAAGGACAAATATCACATGTTCTCACTCACATGTGAGAACTGAAAAAAAGTTGATTTTATGGAGGTAGAGTAAAATAATAGTTACCAGAGGCTGGGAAAGGTGTGTGTGGGGACCTGGGAGATAAAAGGAGGTAGCTTAATGGGTACAAAGATACAGTTAAATAGAAGGAATAAATTCTAATATTCGATAGCACAGCAGGCTGGCTATGGTTACAACAACGTATTGTATATTTCACAATAGCTAGAAGAGTGGATTTGAAATTCACCCAACACAAATAAATGGCACATGCTTGAGGTGATGAATATCCTAAATATCCTGACTTGATCATTTCACATTCTACACACGCATGAAAATATTATGTGTACCCCAAAATATGTACAAATATTATGTGCCAGTAATTTTTTATTAAAAAACCAATAAGCACAATACAATAAAGGATATCTTAAGACAATACAAAAATTATTTGTGTGATAATAATTTGGCAAATGTTTCCTGTTTATTAACATCAATTTTTTTCTCCTGTAAGTATAAGGAGAATAATACCTACATAGCATCAGAAGTGGTTGCTTTCCTGAGAGAGAATTATTTTCCCAGTTAAAAGTAGAGAATCAGAATCACTATAGTAAATAGCACTTTGGAGAACTACATAGCACTGGGTCTTGCTGCCCTGGGGCAGCCAGGCTCAGGGAGGGCTCACCTTCCAGGGAAAACTAAACTTTGGCTTCCTTGTTTTGGTGGTGTTCTTATTGTAAGACCAACATTTCAAAATATCAACAGAGTCCAGCCAAAGGGTTGTATTCTCTTTTATTTCTTACAAAAGGCACTGCCAAGGATGGCACAGACTGTTATGGGCTAAACTATGTCCCTCTACACATATTTTGAGGCCTGTGTTGACAAGATAGAGGGAGAAGATGGCCATGTATAAGCCAAAGAGAGAGGCCTCAGGAGCAATCAGCCCTGCAATACATTTGATCTTGGACCTGTAGTCTCCAGAACTGGGAGATGATACATTTCTATTGTTTATTATGGAAGTCTTAGCAAATTAAAACAGAGATATCACCTTTTCTACCCTGCCCTGCATATGGAAATGAGATTATTCAAGAGTATGAATTATGTAGGATTGCAAAGCATAGAACAGATAGATTGAAAATTGACAAGGGAAGGTGATGTAGAGTTTGGGCAGATGTAGGCTGGTTTCCAAACCTCTGTGGTCCATGGTCACCACACGAAGGCGGAGATGTTCTCATTCCTCTTCATTTTCACTCAGAGCAAAACATGTGGGTCCACACTGGTATATGATCAGAAGATATATTTAACTGGTTTGAGATATTGAGAAAGTCTTGCTGTACTTTAATAGAAAGATGAATGATAATTATCATCACTAAAGGGGATTTTAGGCAGGGCGTTGCTGGCCTTACGTTTTCCTCCTACTTTTAAGGTGCATGTTCCTAAAAAGCCCTGTCTAGGAGTAAATGCCATCACTTAAATTTTGCTCTGCCTGTCAACTCATTGGTCCTCACTTCATTTCGGTGAGGTTTCCGGAATGTCTGTGTTTATCCAGGGTTCACAGATGAATTTAAAAGTCCCTAGTGGTAGAGAGCTTCTCCTGAGGTCACACAGCAACCGAGTGTGGTGGAGCAACGACAGGTACATGGCAACCTGGGTCCGTACTCCAGTTCTCTAGGTGCCATGAGAATTGCAGCCTTTGGTTCACTTTGGTTCATTTTCTATGTTTTTTTTTTTTTTTTCTGAATGAGTGAAGGAAAATGCATGTTGAGAACAAAGTGCCAGAGACCTAAGTCTGTTCCTTAAAACTACAGGGTTGGGGCCTGGAGAGACAGAGAGTCTGCCACTGATTCTCTGAATTCCAGCTCCTGTTGTCAGTCACGCAGCTGAAAGCAGGAAGAAGCTTTCTCTTCTGCACTTGGAACAACAGGATAAAGATGACAGAGAGTCCCACATCTACCATGGAAAAGACAATGGTCCTTCCCACTCCCTGAATCAGGCCAAGTTTTCTAATGACATGTGTTTTCCTGCAACATGTCACTATATCTCCTTCCTTCAAGCACCAGTTTTCACAGTATAAGCACAGCAACCGCACAAAGGAATGACTACTGAGCCTGAAGCTTTGATGGATGCTCTGAGTTGAGACTTTATTTTATACTTAGGTACCTGTGAGTCATTGCAGAATTTTACCTGACTCCACCATGACCCAATTTGATCAAGGTGTATATGCTATGGGACTTCTCTAGTTCCTCATCAGAAATTACAATGAATACCATGTCCAGCTCCTGGGTGCCTGATGGCAACGAGTGGCAGCTCCTCTTGGGGCAACACTTTGGGGGCGACCAAGGCCTCATAGACTTTATTATTGCTGGGCTACATGGCCCAAGGCTCCTGGGCACAATGGATCAGTGGTCTTGGATTCACCTCTGACATTTAAGGACATTTGTTCTTGGGCTTTCACAAGTGGTCTCTGATTGAGATGGAAGGAAGGGACACAGGGACACAAAATCTCTGACTGCCTAGGGACCACCGCCCGTACCGCCCCACTCCCCGGCCCTCACTCCCACTCAGAGACTACATGGCCGTTCCATTGAATTCCTGAGGACATGGCCAACATGAGTAACAACACAGGAAAGTGCCTTAGACTGAGTTCCGTGGGAGGCTGGCTAGTGCCCTCTGGACCATTTACCTACACCTGTTAGGATTTCTCTAGAAGGAAATGCTCCAGAGGCAGTCATACCATAAGCTTGGATCCTCCAGCCATTGAGTGTGGGGGTGTTAGCCCTGGCTAAATGAGCACCGAATTTTAGAGAGACCAGGAGACCATCTAAGTTCTGAAGCCTGAGTCCTGAACCCTGGAAGTGGGCTTCTGGCCGGGGAGCAGGTGTCACTGCCTCCGATCCACAACAGCAGCTCCACAGCTCAAGATCCTCTTCTGGATTTCTGCCTCTCCTGGTTCCTGGCCAGGCAAGTCTTCTCTGCTTTGTTAGCCCATCCATTTGCTCAACCAGATTTTTCAAATATGTGTGTTTTCCTCCTTTTCCAGTTGTACTCAGTGGAAGGAATGGTCTAAATTACCTAATCAGCAATTCCTGGAAACCAAGCCACCATGTACATACAATCTTATACATTAATGTCACATACAAGAAAGAAAATGCAGAGATACCAGTAGTGACCACCTAAGCAGTGTAACATAGAGGTAATAAAGACAAATTGTTGGGTAGTATCTATCTACGCCATGATTAAAATACGTATCAATAAATTACAACTTCTAAGAAAATAATCTCTATATGTAATATATGACTGTGACTCTGAGAGACAAACCTCAGAGTATTGTCTGAAGACACTTCCCATCACCTTCACCTCCTGAGCCAGACGGTGTGAAATGAGAAGCAGAGATTTGAAATGTGTGGCAAGCCTCTCTGCAAAGCAGTAGAGTAACATTCTACATGAGCAAATGAAAACAATCTCACAAATGACATTGGATGTACGGTGTGGGATGTGTGTCCTTATTATAATGGAGTTAATCCTTTAAGTAGGTAATCTTTTTCCATGAATTGGATTCTAAACGACTTATTAGCTGTCAATTAGCCAGGAATTGTTCCCTTTACTAAAAGAGAGACCCTGCCATGAACCAGCATTTCCCAGGTGGAGGTCTCTGGCAGACATGAACTTCTAACAGGGTAAATGACCCGTTTCTTTAGTCAGGGAAAATTGACTTTCATAAGTGGTCTCTGGTTGAGGGATCCCATTTTGAGTGGGGGATTTGCAGAGTCACTTCTCCCTGTTCCTGCTGGGGCTGGGGATGGTGAACCGAATGAAGACACAAACTCTGAGAGGGAACCAGGCAGACAGGCAGACTGACAGGGAGGGCACTGCCTGGTCTAGTTACCATTTGCACCCAGTCAGAAGAGGTGAAGGGTGAGAGAGGAGGCTGCTGGGAACCAGAATATTGGCAGCCAGGAAGGCCGAGAAAGTGCAGACTGACAATACAGGCCAGAGGCTGGAGACCCTGGGAGGCAGCTGTGTTGTTCCGTCTGAGCCCCAGAGTGCAGGAGAGGGTCATTTTCACCAGGGAACTTCAGCCTTCAGGATGATTTCTGAACTCTGCTCTCCACTGATCCTCCATCAGGACTTCAAACAGCAAGATGAGGTACCCAGGACCCTAGGAATCTGATTTTCATATCCCCTGAATTACCTTTACTAAAAATATCATCCCTATGTTTTGTTTATTTCTTATAACATATAAAACATTAAACCAAACCATTGTACAGAATTTATTAATATGTAGATATGAGGTGTCTGGTGACAGATCCTCCAAGTTATTTATATTAGAGGAAGAAAGGGATCCGGCCCCATTCATAGATGAGAACAACAGGGTAGCAACACTCAGGACCATGATACTGGGTGCTCCCAACCCTGAAGGGAAGCGTCTCACTGCACACAGACGGCCAGGAGAGTGATCACAGGGTCCTGCACTATCTCCTCCTCCTCCTCTCCTGGGTCCTGGGTTTCACTTCCAAATCCCAGCTGGTAGCAATATTAACTCGGTATTCAAGACCCTTGTGGCCCCTCTTCACCACAGCATCTCATCGGGTTTCTTTCCTCATACGAATTCCAGCAGGGGTGTATTCTAGAAATATCACCACGGAAAGGGTGGCAGAGGCAGCTCATCTCTAACCCCTCGAATAGAGAGGATAGAACCACAGTCCTGTGCCTCACCCATCCCATGGTCCTGCCTCAAATACAGTCTCCTCCTGCAGGCTGCTGGGTCCTCTTTATTGTCATTCTCCAGAAGGTGACAGGGTCCCAGACAGACGTGCTCACAGCTTCCTTGGGGCCTGATGCCAATAGGAGTTGAGGCCAGGGAGCATCTTTGGGCTGTAGGGATCTTCGGATTTGAAGGTAGGGGATCGTGATGGGCTGTCCATAATGCTCTAGGTTTCAAGGCTGAGAGTGGCTGAGCTGAACCTGGTCATTACCATGTTCTCCACAGTTCGAGAGCTGCCTTGTGCAGACCAGCAAGACACAGATTGTTTTCAGTCCCCTTATATTTCTGTGGACCCTGACTTTTCTTCCCCCAGCTGCTGTCCTCCCAAGTATAGCCCCGGGAGGATGTAGGGAGAGGAACCCATTCTTCTGATGCCCCAGAACCCCTTGCATGTAATCCCAATATCCAGGCCTGGGGTCCCCTTCTTTGGATCAAACTTTCTTTTCTTGGAATGAAAGGGTTACAGGGTCTCCCTCCCAGATCGCCACTGTGACTCACTCACCCTAACTAGATGTCTTGCTCTACAGCTATCTTCTGCATATTGTTTTCTGAAGATGTGATAAAATATTATAAACCATAAATAAAACATGGAGGTTAGGTTCTCTTTGTGGATTCTGAGGATCTGCTGGGGAGAGAAGGGCAGGTGGAGGGGCAGGTGCTGAGTGGTGTGCAGCCTCCCTCTGTGCTCAGTAAGGCTCCCGCTGTGGTCATTTCTTGTGTATTTGTCTGGATCCCTCCATGTGGTGGGATTTGTGCCTGGTCTTTAGGGGCGGGTGCTGCTCCAGGTCGGAGGCTTCACACATCTCCAGGCTGAGCCTTTCTCCAAGTCCATGAAGGTCAAGGGCTGAGAATGGCCAGTCCCACTCCTGCCTTGAGTTTCACTTTATTTGGCATATTTTTATATGTTGATCTGATCCTTCTCACAAGGGCTGTATATGAGCATTATTTCATAGGAGAGCTGCTATCATCCTGCTGCGGCCACGCTCTGTCCCTGACACCAGCATCCTGTGTGCTTTGTTGTTGTTCACTATAGACCCGGGACAGTCTCTGCATGGGGGGCTTCTCAGATGACACAGACTGATGGCTCCCACCTTTGCCTTCTTTCCTGCTCCATTTCCAGAACACTTCTATTTTTTTCTTTTATTATACTAAGTCGGATTTTCAAGTTAAGGGCTGGGGACAATGACTCACTCCTGTAATCCTAGCACTTTGAAAGGCCAAGGCAGGGGGATTGCTTGAGGCCAGGAGTTGAAGACCAGCCTGGGCAACATAGCAAGACCCTGTCTCTAGGAAACAAATTGAATTAACACCATGAATAGATGTGTTATTGCCATGTCATAAATAAATTCTTGACACTTCTTCTGTGAGGCAGTCAGGGTCCTGGCAGGAAAGAGATAACAAAGAAGGAAGACACATTACAGAGGTGCTGGCAGGGCTGAGAAAGCCACAAGGGGTGCTGAAGCTCCCTGGGATCATCAGTGGCAGGAAACTGTTTCCATCTCTGAGCTTGAAAAAACAAGGAAGAGGGAGCAGTTTCCAGAACCCAGGGAAATCTGTGGCTTTCACTAGGGGCAGCCCCGCATGCCTGTGGCTGTAGGTAGAGGGCGGCAATGATTACAGAACCACAGACCTGTCCAGAGGGAGTTAAGGAAATGAAAACCCTGAGTTACTTCTCCCGCCATGCTCCCATCTCCTGCAGATGCCTGTTATCATCCACACTCAAGCAGAAGCCAGGTGGTGCAGGAGCACAGGCCATGCTGTCTGTTGTGGTCACCTCCCAGTGCAGGGGGCAGGATGGAGGAGAGTGAACCACAGCTCTGTGGAGGGGAAGCAGAGAATAACGCACTCACCTGCTTACGGTGTTCACATTCCTCAGGGAATTTACTTAAATATACCAGAGTTTGTTTTAATCCAAAAGTATGACTTTAAAAAGAAGTATCTCACTTATAAATGCTTAGCAGGTAGTACAATTGAGTATTACCTCACTCTCCTTCTCTTTTCCCACATGAGACTATATAACTCATAAATGAATAACTTGAATTATTATTGTTTTCTAAAATAACTTGAATTATTTGGGTGTAAGCCATAAAAGCAGAGTCTGGCTTAGATCAGCAAAGGGAAGTTTTTGGGCAGCTGGGGGTTCAGTTCACAGAATCACAGATAGTTTCAAAGTACCAGGACAGCACTGAGGCAGCAAGACCTGACCAGTCTCATTGGACTAGACCATGGAGTGAAAGAATTGTCACTGATTCTGATATCTTGTCACTGCTGATGCTTTAAATTCTGAGACAGTTTACCCAAATATCTTAGTTTAGATTTCATGCATTTCTTATTTTCTTATGATTTAGTTTCAGGGATCGAGTCAATATCTTCCCTTAAGGGAAGCTCCTTTCCTCTGTTTATCTTGCCAAAATAGGGGGAAGGGGAAGAGTCTTTCAAGTTCCTATGGACCCATATACATCATGACATCAATCTAAATGCTCTCATCCAGTGATATGGTTTGGCTGTGTCCCCCTTCAAATCTCAACTTGAATGGTATCTCCCAGAATTCCCACATGCTGTGGGAGGGACCCAGGGGAAGTTAACTAAATCCTTGGGGCCAGTCTTTCCCGTGGTATTCTTGTGATAGTGAGTGAGTCTCGTGAGATCTGATGGGCTTATCAGGGGTTTCCGCCTTTGCTTCCTCCTCATTTTCTTTTGCCACTGCCATGTAAGAAGTGCCTTTCACCTCCCACCATGGTTCTCCCTAGCCATGTGGAGCTGTAAGTCCAATTAAACCTCTTTTTCTTCCCAGTATGTCTTTATTAGCAGCATGAAAATGGGTCATTGGGAGGGGCTATTTCCTCCACCACCAGTGGCACTGTGGGAGGCTCTTCTGCACCCACATTCCAGCTCAAACCCATTAAAAGGCAAATCAGAGAGCTGGGCTAAGGCATTTCCCTTCCCCACACTACAGGAATCCTAGTTGTATTTCCCTTCTCTTTAATACACTTAAACCTAGATGGTCACCAAGTTGCTGTGTGGTCAAATTTTGGAGAGAAAGGAAAGCAGGCAGGAGTGAGGACCCTGGGACCCCAACTGCTGCCTGTGGGCACCCACACACTCGTGCTCCACTCTCACACTCACACTTACACATGTGTACACACACTCCAATTCCCACTTGTGCACACATGAACACACCTGTGCAGATACACACACACACACCCACACACACTCAAGTCAGCACTGGAGCATGACAGTTACTGACACCCTCGTACCCACGTGCCATTCTCGGGGATTTGTGCAGCTGGAGGCGGGAGCTCCTGAGAAGGCACCACCAGGAACCACCTCTGGGGGGAGGGTTGAGTGAATGGGGTCCTGCCAAGGCACTGGCTGATGGGATGATACCTACGGGATACACTAGCAGGGGCAGACGTTTGCTCCAAGGCCATCTCCCTTCCATCTCCTCTCCCAGCTCAGGCTCATAGCCCTGACCTGAGGCCCCGCTAGAAAGGCAGAAGGCATTCTCCCACACAGAGCACACAGCTCCTTCCCTGCATCAGAGCCCTCAGTGGCACCGTCAAGTTGGACAGATACAGTCAGGCGAGGTGGGGGGTCACTGCAGGGGACAAGAAGGTCCTGTCCTGAAATCTGCAGCCAAACACCTTTGGCCACAGACTGAAGGCTGCACTGTCAGCTTCCCTACCTTTGAGGTTTTGGGACTTGGACTGATCCACCACTGGCTTTCTTGCACCTCAGCTTGCAGAAGGTCTGTCATGGGACTTCACCTTGTGATCGTGTGAGTCAGTTCTCCTTAATAAACTCCCTTACATTGTACATACATCCTATTAGTTCTGTCCCTCTAGAGAACCCTGACTCATACAGTGGGTGAGGCAGGGAGCTGTGTGAGCTGCCCAACAGCCACCAGGAGCCATTCTCTCCAGGCTTTGACCTCACTTCAGTGCCAGGCTCTGCCACAGCCCTTGCCCCCATCCTACTCTGCCATGCCCAGCTCCCTCCCAGCCTGGCCCCAGACAGAATCCAGAACAACTCCTGTTCCTGACCTGAAAAATGTTCTTGCCAGTTTAGGCAGAACTTGCTTTAGAGCACTGGTGTCCAACCCACTACAGGTCTTGTATCTGTTTCTCTTGGCACTGTGTCTTTTCTCATTTATTTTTCTGAAACTCTGCAAGGGAGGAATTATATCACTGGATATCCTTATTAGTTTTCTGTCTCGTTGATCTGTCTAATAATGACAGTGGGGTGTTAAAGTCTCCCATTATTATTGTGTGGTAGTCTAAGTTTCTTTGTAGGTCTCTAAGGACTTGCTTTATGAATCTGGGTGCTCCTGTATTGGGTGCATATATATTTAGGATAGTTAGCTCTTCTTGTTGAATTGATCCCTTTGCTATTATGTAATGGCCTTCTTTGTCTCTTTTGATCTTTGTTGGTTTAAAGTCTGTTTTATCAGAGGTAGGATTGCAATCTCTGCTTTTTTTTTTTTTTTT
>NW_016811043.1:223751-226640 GCF_001698545.2 Rhinopithecus bieti | reverse complement strand
CCGNCTCAAAAAAAAAAAAAAATCTCTCCTTGACTTTTTCTCTCCCCTTTTCTTCCTGTCTCTTCCCTGCTTTCTTCAACACGTCCCCCCATCCTTCCCTCTTTTCTGCATTCTCTGCATTTGATCCCCTTGTGTATTCCAGCCTCCAGGCCAACAAACGTGTCCGAGTCCGCCGGGGCAGGTCTGGGAAGGGACGCGAGGCGGCGCTGTCACCGCATTCTGAGAGCCGCAGCGACCTGGGCTCCTTGTATCATTTCAGTGAAGGTCACTCCAGTCTTTGATGGAGGCCACACTCGGGGCATAAATTAGGATCCTCACTGAAGTGGCGGGACCCTGAGAGACTTTTTCCTGGCCTCTTAGTTGTGGGTTTTCCTGCGGGCCGTGGAGCCCGTTTCCATCAGAACCGCCCAGAGGCGGGAGCTGCCTTCCAGGGGTGGCGGAGCAGCAGGAAGTGTTTTCGGATCCTGGAATCCGTGGGCGGCCCGTGGGAGGGACTGAGGCGCATTTCCCTACTCACCCGGATCCGAATCCACCCCGGTGCTGTTTCAAGACAGTCAGAGTCCAGATCGCGCTCCAGCCCGGACTCGGAATTCCTGCCCCGCGGGTCTGCATTTCACAGCGGCAGGTGTGAGTGACCCGCAGCTGGAGACCAGAAGCCTGAAGGCAGCTCGGCCCTCCCCAGCCGCAGCGCCGTTTTTCCGTTTCTATATCAGTAAACACGTTTCTTTTTCCGTAGACCAGGGCGGGGTGACGGGTGATCCCATTCCTCGCAGTGAACTCCGGGCCGCAGAATTCAAAACGCGGGCAAGGCCGGGCGCGGTGGCTCTCGCCTGTAATCCCAGCACTTTGGGAGGTCGAGGCCGGCGGATCACCTGAGGTCAGGAGCTTGAGACCAGCCTGACCAACATGGGGAAACCCCGTCTTTACTAAAAATACAAAATCAGCCGGGCATGGTGGTGAATGCCTGTAATCCCAGCTAGTAGGGAGGCTGAGGCAGGAGAATCGCTTAAACCTAGGAGACGGAGGTTGCGGTGAGCCGAGATCGCGCCATTGCACTTCAGCCTGGGCAACAAGAAGGAAAACTCCGTAGAAAAAAAAAAAAAAAGAAAAGCTTTCGGGGGCGGAGCGCAGCCCCGCCCTGTGTTATGTGAGCGACCGCGCTGGGCCGTTTCTCTTTTCTTTTCCGGACCCTGCAGTGGCGCCTAAAGTCTGCGAGAAGGAAATCGCCTCTATGCTCGGGAGTGCATGGGGTATAAGGCAAGTGCTGAGGAAGAAAACGTAGTTGATGGGGCAGAGCAGACGGGGTTGGAGGTGGGGTGGAGGGGGAGGGCTTTGGACAGAAGACCTGGGAGGCTTGGTGGGAGAGGGACGCCCAGGCCTGGGCACTAAGAAGCAACTCCCCTGGAGCTCGACCACACTGGCCTCCCCTAGCCCTGGAGAGGACTGGCTTCATGTCTACCTGAAACCACTTCTAAGTGCCTTAGAACAAACCTTACATATTCATTATTATTATTGAACTATTAAGTCTCTTTGGCGGTGAGCTGAATGAGATCCTTTGCTGGAGCTGGCACAGGGAGGAAGTCCTGGAGGGAGGGTAGACATTGTGGAGGGAAGGGCTGGGTCCATCTCCCTCTCTGTCTCTCACTAGACTTACGATCTTTAGCAGTGAAAATAATCTCTCTAAGATGGGGAAAGGACCCCAGTCCCTGCTGTGCTCAATAAATTATGAGGATCAAAATAAAGTAACAGTGAATGTGAATGGGAAAACTAAGAAATTGTTAAAATTCTCAAATACGCTACATTTTAATCCGCAGAAAAGCATAGGCTAGGGATCATGGGGGAATAGTTAGTAATGACAAGTATAGTATAACTTAAAAAGAAAGTTTGTGAGGCTGACAAAGAAGAAATGGGCACATTTCCTGATCTTGGAGGGTTCACAGGGTAGAAGATGGTGGGTGACAGCTGGGTGTGGTGGCACTCACGTCCCAGCTACTCAAGAGGCTGTGGTGGGAGGATTGCTTGAGCCCAGGCATTCAAGGCTGCAGTGAGCTATAATCACACCCCTGCATTCCAACTGGGTGACAGAGCAAGACTCCTCTCTTTAAAAAATTTAAAAAATAAAAAAAGATTCAAGGCAGGGCACAGTGAGTACTATCAGGAAGGTTCAAACCACGGGCTAAATCTGTAGTTCTAAGACTTGACTATACATTGGAAACACCTAGGGAACTTTAAAAGATACTAAGATTTAGGTCTAACCTAGGTTTACTGATTTAACAACCTAGGTTGTGGCTGTGGCCTGGGAATACGGATATTAAAAATCTCCAGGCGGTTCTACGCAGTGGCTAGGTTTGAAGACCAGTGCCTAGATGTCCCAACGACTAAGAGATGCGCATTGGGGACAAGGCAATTCTCTTAGTAGAAAGAGGCTTTCCGGACAGCATTCTTATTATTGAGAATTGAGAATTCATATGCCACACAATTTATCCTTTTAAAGTGTACAGCTCAGTGGCTTTTGGTATAATCACAAAGTTGTGCCACCATCACCACTATCTACCCTGGAAGATTTTTTCCTTTTTTTTCTTTTTTCTTTTCTTTTTCTTTTAAAGGCTAGTCAAGTGAAACAGTGGGAGTAAGAAGAAACAAAGACATCTATAACTGATTGCGATCAATTAGTTGTAAACACCACTGCACTCAGACCAGCCTAACTCGGAAGATTTTAAGGCTATAGTATGGTCTGATGGGCTCAAAGTCAGAGGTGACAGTAACCTGGACGAGGGAAACTGCTTGGGAAGTGGCATCCTGGTGGGATAGGGTGAGGAGATCCCAGAGCCCACTTTTACTGCAACTCTGGGGAGATGTCACCAGAGAAATGGGGGTGGTGCCAGACAG
>NW_016811043.1:207444-220892 GCF_001698545.2 Rhinopithecus bieti | reverse complement strand
GTTTTGTCTAGGTAGCGGGCAAGATGAACCCACTGGATAGTTACAAAGGGAGTCCAGGCTAGTGTGCAGGATGTGCTTTGCTGTAGTGGGGTCCTGGTAGTGGAGGAAAGGCGAGGATACTCAGGGAATAAAGGGCAGAGGAAGAAGGAGCACAAGGGAGGACCCAAAGCCTCCAGACCTCTCCTTCCTTCCCTCCCTGTTAGGATTGGAGGGAACCAGCACTGCCCCAGGAGGGGCGGCCGGTGGGGTGCAGAAAACACCCTGGTTGCAAAGGGGTGTCATGTGCCCCACACAAGAGTCCTGGTTGTCAGCTGCTACTGATGAATTCAAACTAGGAGGAGACTCACACGTGTCCTCTGCAAAGTAGACTCCTTATCTCCCCCTCCGGCTGGTTCCCCAAATCCATTCTTATAAAGCACAAAAACCAAGAGCCAAATTCTGCCTGACTTTGCTGACAGCTGGAAGGTCCTCCCCCTTCCCATTCCTCTCATGCTCTCTTCTTGCCCCGCCTCCTCCTCTTTGTCTCCACTTCCTCATCCTTTTCCCTCTCTGGACCCGGCTCCTGAGTATCTCCCGCCTTCTTCAGAGGACGTCCCCTCATAGAGTACAGACTCCTCCACTTCCAGGAAAAAGAGACAAAGGCCACTGAGAGGGACCTGAGAAATGCCTGTGACCCCACCCCTGAGGTCAGCCTCTCCCTCAGGGCTGACTCTGGCTGTGTTTGTTTGTTTGTTTGTTTGTTTTTGAGACAGGGTCTTACTCTGATGGTCAAGCTAGAGTAGAGTCCCGATCACAGCTCATTGCAGGCTCCAACTCCTGGACTCATGTAATCCTCCCACCTCAGCTTCTCGAGTAGCTGGGACTACAGACTGGAGCCGCCACACCCAGTGTGTGTGTATGTGTGTGTGTGTGTGTGTGTGTGTATTTTGTAGAGACTGGGTCTTACTTTGTTACCCAGGCTGGTCTCGAACTTCTGGCTTCAAACAATTCTCATGCTTCAGCCTCCCAAAGTGCTGTGATTATAGGCACAAACCACAATGCCTGGCTCCTGTGTGTGTACATACAAAGTCAAAGTGCTAAACCTGGTGCCTAGGAAACATCCCCACCTTGGCATTGCTTGCAAGAGTTGGTATTTTGTGTACCTGTGGTTTTATTTCAGGAGCTGGGACAATTATATTCATCAGAACAGCACACTGTCAAGGCCCTCACCCCCAGAAAGCTTACGGGACACTGTTTTATAGAGGAGAGTGAGATTAGAGGAGCCCCTGACTCCAAGTCTCCTGATCCTTCTTACACGAAGAGATACTGAAAAAAAGTGCAGGACACTCCATTTTCTCCTGAGACCAGACAGGGAAACCAGAGCCACCATGGATGTCAAATTCCAGCAAGGAAATACCAGTATAGCAAAATCTCCAAGTCACATTTTAAAGCTCACACAATGGCTCAAGGAGAACCAACATCAAAAAACCGAATTCCTAGCTCAGGTGAGATCACTGAAGTTGCCTGTGAGGTTTCGTGGAACCTGCAGGTAGAAAGGGCATCTTTATTGAGAGCTGCAGCCCAGTTGCTCCTGCATCTTGGGGCCCCTTGAAAGGACCCTCTCCCTTCAACAGCACGTCATGAGGCCATTTCCGGGGAGAAATGTAGACCCTCCTTGGACTCCTGAGGTTTTTACACTTACTTGCTGACTCTGTGGACTTTGTCTTCATCATTAAACATCTTATAATGATGTAATTTCCTTTGACTGTAAGTGTAGAACAGGATGCTGTTCCTGAATCAGGAAACAAGGGACTAGTGACCTGCACTGTCGCCCCGCTCCGTGGTGCTCAGATGCAGTGAAATCATGAGGCAACAAATCTATGGCTAGGTAAACAGAGAACTCCATTGCAGCAAATGTTTCAGATGTTCCTTCTTGCCTGGTAATGTTCTAACCTTACCCCAGCCTTAATCTTTTAAAATGTATATTTTCCCTGGTGTTGATTTTAAAATAATTCGTATGTATTTATTACACTGGGTTTGTTGCAGTAAGCCACCTCGAATGTTGTTATAGAATTAAAGTAAGCAAATAAATGTGTGGTTCTCCATGGAGTTACTGCTAACACCATGTTAAAAATGTATTAACCCCAAATGCAATAAATTCTCACTCCTCTACTGTCTTCTCACTGGAACCATCCTCTCCAAGATAGTAAACCAGAGGGCTTTCCAGCTGAGCTTCCTGCTGACTCTCATGCCTGCTGTCCATCACCCACACAATAGGCAGAGTGAGTCTTTCAAATGGGAATTAGAACTCATCCTCACCACCACATCCCACAGACACTCCAGCCTCTTCCCTTCCCAGCACGTTGAAACCCCAGTCTCTCACTATTTCCTACAGCCACTTATCACAGGACCCCTCTGGCCACTGTGGCCTTATCCCACCCCTCTCAGCCCAGCTCACTCATCTCCACTAACACTGCTCAATCCTGTCTCAGGCACCTCCCCCTGGAACTCCCCATGTGCACCTGCTCCCCAGGGATCCAAAGGGATCCAAAGGCCCCTCACACCATTCAGGTCTCTGCTCAGATGTCCAGTGGTCAAATTCTCAGGAACATCTTGATCAACAAAATATATCTCCTACCATTCTCACCTCCATCAATCTTCTAGCTCAAGCATGTTTTCTCCGTAACAATTATCACCGATATTAATTGTTTTCATTTGTTTCATTTGTTGTCTGTATCAATGAAACAAGTTCTTTGAGGCAGGGACCTTGTCTAGTCACCACTTGGATTTCCAGCATCTAGAAATCCAAGTACAGAGACGGGGCTCAATAAATATGGGTTGAATAAATGGGTGAATATAATGGTACACTGCTTTTGAGAAGCAATTTGATAATATGTATGAGAAGGCTTAAAAATGTTCATGCCCTTTCACCTAATAACTTATATTTGAGAAATCTGTGATTTTAAAACCAAATCCAATATCTGGAAAGATCTTTAGGTATAAGGATATTAATTACAATAATGAAAAAAAAAACATACAGAAGAAGAGTGGCTAGGTCCTTTGTTTGGAAATAACCTACAGCTATTTGGCACCATTTTTCCAACAGCATGTGCTCACTGTATGTCTCTGTGTCACATTTTGGTAATTATTGAAGTATTTCAACCTTTTTCATTATTATACCTGTATGGTGACCTGTGGTCAGTGGTCTTTGAAGTTACTCTTGTAATTGTTTTGGGGTACCATGACCCACACCCTTATAAAATGGTGAACCTTACTGATAACTGTTGTGACTTCTCCACCAACTGGCTGGTTTCTTGACTCTCTCTCTCCTGGCCTTCCCTATTCTGTGAGACATAGAAATATTGAAGGCAGGCCGATTAGTAACCCTACAGTGGCCTCTAAGTGTCCGAGTGAGGAGAAGAATCTTGCTGCAAACTTTGCTGTGTTATTTTAAGAAATTGTCATAGCAATTTTCAGCAACCTCCCTTCTGATCAGTCAGCAATTATTAACATTGAGACAAGACTCTCCACAGCAAAAAGGTTAGGATTAGCTGAAGCCTCAGGTGATTGTTAGCATTTTTTAGCAATAAAGTAATTTTACATTATGTACATAGTTCATTTTATACATAATGCTATTGTACACTTAAGAGACTACAGTCAAGTGTAAATATAACTTTTATATGCACTGGGAAACTGAAAAATTTGTGTGATTTGCTCTGTTGCCAGGGTCTGGAACCAAACCTGCAATATATCCGAAGTATGACTGTAATTTCTCTTTCCCTCTTCTTGCTGGCCCAGAATGATACTGTAGGGATTTGCCATCTCTGGTAGGTCTGGGCACTTTGTATCCCTTGGAATTTTGGCTCCTGGAATATGACACTGGTACAGGCCTCAAGCTCTGTTGGACTAGTGAGCCTCCTCCCATTCTTCCTGAACTAGAACCAAAGCTCCGTGCACACACTGTGCATGTGTGAGCCTGTGTAGAGATGTTGGCTTCCTGCAGGGTGTTCTGAAGAGGTGTCCTGTTGTTACTGGGGGCACAGCCACAGACCACTGGGCAGAGGTGCTTCGGAAGGGAGTGGATGGCCCCAGTTTTGATCATCTGAAAACAGGAAGGTCCTCAGACAAAAACCCATGTCTCAGAAAGCAAAACTGCCTGAGAGTGGACAGCTGCTAGCCAGCTCACTATCCAGGATATCACTCTGCAGTGGGAGGGAAGATGGCGTCTGCCATGGTGTAAGGGTCCAGGAACCAGGCAGGGAGGCCTTCCTGGTGGGCAGTGCTTCTCACAGTTGGTAGCTGAAGCATCTTTAGATGAGGCCAAAGACCTCATGTTCCTCACTAGCTGACTTGTCCCCCCTCAGTGGAAAAAGAACCCTAAAATTTCCTAAAATTTTAGGGGAGAGGGACTTTCCCTCTTGTCTCTTAGTGCTAGGGTTATGCATGACACATACTTGCATTGCAATGTGGACACAGCTTAAAGTCTTAATTATTAGAATATAAGCGGCCCAAGCTACTGTTGTTATATATATATGTGAAACTATACATATAATGTTAAACAACCTGCAACCAATTAACATTGAGGATACATTTATCACATTTGTAAATTTTAAAACAATATTGACAGGCATTTGGAAAAACAACAAATGAGACTTTTGCAAGACAATCTAAATGATACGCATATAATAACATTGCTTCGTGAAATGGACATTTGAACCATCTGAGTCTCTGCTTTAGGTTATAACTCCAAAATGGACTAATCCCCAATAGTTTACAGTAGGCAGCCCCAAGCCACAAAGAAAGGTGTCAGGGCAGACCTGAGACCTGGAGTGAGTCACCCTCTCCCTCAGGGACAAGAGTGAATCCTCTAAGACCCCTCTTCCTCCAGGCCCTCCACCCAGTCATCAGGGAGACAAGAAGTCCACACAGCACTAAGGCCCAACTGTCTCACCATCCTCACCTCCATGGACAGAGCCCAGGTGAGAGCCATCCCTGAGCCTCCTCCGTCATCTCCCACAGCCTCAGCACTGTTGTCTGCCTTGAGTTCACCAGGCCTGAGCTCCTCATGCCCTTTCCCTGTTGGTGTCAGTCACACTGGGTCCCCAAACACTCTGCATTCACATCCCCACAAGGCTCCGCACACCCCTATTCTGTCTCCCCATACCCGCTCCCGAATCCAGAAATCTTCCCGCTGTGCCCCTGGGAATTCTCAGCCCATGATCAGCAAAACCTCCACATCCTGCCTCAGATGTTCCTGCACCTCGCAGCTCCAGCGATGTCTGTGTCTCCCAGAGGACGTGGCCCCTTCCAAAGTCCTCCCACACGGGGGAGTTTCCACAGGGACCTTGTACCCTTGGCCCAGAGGTGGGGTGACATCCTCACTCTTCACTGTGGTTCTCTAACCTTTCTGCCTCCTTCATCCCTAAGTCCCCTAAGCTGTCATCAGATTTGGGCCCCACTCCCCTCATTGCAGCCATTCCCTGTGGGCTGTAGGCCGTTTCTCTCAGTCCTGACTCTTGTAGCTCCTGGTTCACTATTGCCCTCTCCAGCAATCCTTGATCCTTGATCTCCTCGATCCTTGGTGACTTCAACATACGCAGATGTGATGGGCTGAGTAATGGTTCCCAAAGATGTCCAATCTCAATTCTTGGCACCCTGGAGCAGGTTGCATTACATGGCAAAAGGGACAACACTAATGTGATGAAGATTAAGGACTTTAAAACTGCGAGATAATTTTGGACTATCTGTGTGGGCCCGAATAAATCTCACAAGCCATTAAAAAGCAGAGAAGCGCTCTGGCTGGAGTCAGATGCTGCAGAGGAGGAAGGCAGAGGAGACGCAGTAGAAAGGGGAGGTCAGAGGTTCCAAGCAGGAGGATTGGATATGTTGTAAGAGACATGTGTGAGGAACTGAGAGAGAGCTCTAGGAGCTGAGGGTGGCCCCTGGACAATAGCCAGCAAGGAGGTGGGGACCTCAGTCCTATCTGCAAGGAGGTGAATTCAGACAAGAATCTGAATGACCTTGAGAGTGGATTTTTCCTCAGGGTCAGAAGGAACACAGACCTTGATTTTAGCCCCATTAGTCTGTTGAACTTGTAACCCATATGATTGTGACATGACAAATAGATGCTATTTAAAGCCACTTGGGTTGTGTTAATTTTTTTTTTTTTTTTTTTAGAGACGGAGTCTCGCTCTGTCACCCGGGCTGGAGTGCAGTGGCTGGATCTCAGCTCACTGCAAGCTCCGCCTCCTGGGTTCACACCATTCTCCTGCCTCAGCCTCCCGAGTAGCTGGGACTATAGACGGCCGCCACCTCGCCCGGCTAGTTTTTTGTATTTTTTAGTAGAGACGGGGTTTCACCATGTTAGCCAGGATGGTCTTGATCTCCTGACCTCGTGATCCGCCCGTCTCGGCCTCCCAAAGTGCTGGGATTACAGGCTTGAGCCACCGCGCCCGGCCGGGTTGTGTTAATTTTTATGGCAGCAATAGACACCAATACAGCAGAGAGGATGCATCGCCCTCTGGCTTCTCTGATGCTGGAACTCCTCTCCTCCATGACCTTCTCCTCTCTCTGCCTGAATCTCATGCCCTTGTCATCCCTAGGCCTCATCATGGCCAAGAACCCCAGCCCTTCCATACTCTCAATCTCACACTTCCCATTCTCTGACCATCTTTCCACTCATCCCCTTGCACGGAGGCCACAGGCTCTGAGGACACAGATACTATCGTTTGATCATATGCTGTGATGTAATATCAGTGAACCACTCATTGCCTATGTGCCTGCTTTCCAAGCTTGGAGTCTGCCCTGTAGTACATCAATTCCAACAATCCTTCCACCCACCCTGGGATTCTCAACCGAGTGATCCTGCCATCTACTCCCTGTCCCTCACCCTTGATGTCCTCTCCTCCCTCTTTAACCATTTTGAATTCTATTGTAAATAATTTCCATCCCTTCCTTGCCCCTCCCTTGCATTGTCAGACTTGTTTGGCAAAACTACACAGCTGGTGGATTCCACCTCTGCCTATACTGCACCTGCCCCCATGAGCTGCAGGAGGCTGGAGAGCAGCACACAGCACACTGACTACTCTCTCCAACTTCATGACCCACACCTCTTGGGGGCCCCCTACCACAGCCAGCAATCACCCTCTCCCAGCTTGGCTCACCCTCAGCCTCCTCCTGGCCTGGATTCTTACTTCAGCTAATGACCTTGCTTCCTACTTCACTGAGAAAACTGAACACACTAGAAGACAACTTCACAGATTCCATCTGCTCTTGCATTTGCAGCTGTGCTGCATGCTGGGCCTTCCACCACATGGATGGTTGTTGTGGGTTAACCTTCCTGCTCCCAGCCAGAGCCAGTCCCTCTACTGGTGTCCCAAACGTCATCCCTTCTCATTTACTTAAAGGTATCAGTTCATCAGGTCATACCTTTTTTTCTCTTTTATCATCATCCTTTGTCCTTTCTCCCCACTGGATCATTGTGGCAGTCTTGAGAATGCACATTCGGCCGGGCGCGGTGGCTCAAGACTGTAATCCCAGCACTTTGGGAGTCCGAGACGGGCGGATCACGAGGTCAGGAGATCGAGACTATCCTGGCTCACACAGTGAAACCCTGTCTCTACTAAAAAATACAAAAAACTAGCCGGGCGAGGTGGCAGGCGCCTGTAGTCCCAGCTACTCGGGAGGCTGAGGCAGGAGAATGGCGTAAACCTGGGAGGCGGAGCTTGCAGTGAGCTGAGATCCGGCCACTGCACTCCAGCCTGGACAACAGAGGGAGACTCTGTCTCAAAAAAAAAAAAAAAAAAAAAAGAATGCACATTCCAGCCCCTCAGCTAGAGGAAGCACAACTGATGATGCTGCAGCTGTTGCCGCTTGTTGCCTCTGATGCCGCAGAGGAGGAAGACAGAGGAGACACAGCAGAGCAGGGAAGGTCAGAGGTTCCGAGCAGGAGGATTGGATATGTCATAAGGGACACGTGTGAGGAACTGAGAGAGGGCTCTAGGAGCTAAAGGTGGCCCTTGGACAACAGCCAGTGAGGAAGTGGGGACCTCAGTCCTATCTGCAAGGAAGTGAATTCAGAGAAGAACCTGCTATAAAATCTATTGCATGGCCGGGCACGGTGGCTCACGCCTGTAATCCCAGCACTTTGGGAGGCTGAGGTGGGCGGATCAGAAGGTCAGGAGTTCCAGACCAACCTGGCCAATATGGTGAAAACCCGTCTCTACTAAAAATACAAAAATTAGCCAGGGGTGGTTGTGGACGCCTGTAGTCCCAGGTACTCAGGAGGCTGAGGCAGGAGAATCGCTTGAACCCAGGAGGTGGAGGTTGTAGTGAGCCGAGATCGGGCCACTGCACTCCAGCCTGGGAGACAGAGTGAGACTCCATCTCAAAAAAAAAAACATCTATTGCTACATGTGCTCTGAGACCACACTTGCCATGGGCTTCTTTGATTCAATAATTGAGGGAAGAGGAGAAACAAAGGCAGGACTCTCCCTCGTTTAAAGGCCCACTGAGGCTCCAGGGCTCACCCTTACTGAACTTCTCTTAACCTGCACTGGGTCTAGGATACTTCCAGCCAAACTTCTTTCCCTCTCTCCTTCACTGGGGTTTAAACTTGCATTGCAGTCTGGCTGGGCACAGTGACTCACGCCTGTAATCCCAGCACTTTGGGAGGCCGAGGTGGCCAGATCACATGAGGTCAGGAGTTTGAAACCAGCCTAGCTAACATGGTGAAAACCTATCTCTACTAAAAATACAAAAATTTGCCAGGTGTGGTGGTGCATGCCTGTAATCTCAGCTACTTGGGAGGCTGAGGTGTGAGAATCACTTGCACCTGGGAGGTGGAGGTTGCAGTGAGCTGAGATCACTCAAAAAATAAAAATAAAAAAGTCACTTGCATCACAATCTTACGCCTTTCCCAGTCTTTTCAAAATCATGATCCATTCTCAATGCCTAGATCTCAGCCAAGCTTCAGATTCAGACCCCAGTGACGGAGGAGGTGTCCATATTCCTAGGAGGGAAGACCCTGCAACCCTATGGCAAGTATATGCTGGGTCAATTCCCTGAGCCATTCTGCAAAGGGACCTACAACCATTTACTTTAGAGACTGTACCCTGGGAAAGGGAAATAGGGAGAACCTGGGCGAGTCTGACTTTGGGTGTGAGATGACATTGATGCCCAGAGGCCCACAGCACCATCATCACCCCCATCACATTGGGGATTACAGAAATAAACCTGGACACATGATGGCTCATCATGGAATCACTGAGTCCATAGACTCAGCCCTAGTTATGTCCCCATTCTCCTAGTGCATAATTGACACTGATGCCCTGGCAGCTGGAGTCACCCCACACTGGGTCCCTAGTCTGTGGAGTAAGGGCTCTCATTGTGCTGAAGGCCAAAGGGAAACCTCTGAAACCGTCTCCATTCTGGCCAAATCACAAGTGATCGTGTGTCCCAGGGTGAATCTTGTGGAGGGCACTGCAAGTGTTGTGGGATTAGCACCAACATTAGAGAGCTGAAGGATGTGGGGTGGTGTTGGGTTGCCTATTATCTCCGTGTAATCTAGCAAATAAGCCTGATAGGGCCTAAGGAATGAATGGGATTACTCCAGACATGACCAAGTAGGAGTCCTGATTGCAGCTAGCATGCCGGCTGGATATATCTGGTAGAGCAGATTAATAAGACCTCAGGCACACAGTGTGCAGCTGGGGATTTGCTGAGTGCATTCCTTTCCATTCCAATTAGAAGTGGATATAGGCCGAGTATGGTGGCTCATGCCTGTAATCCCAGCACTTTGGGAGGCAGAGGAGGGCCGAACACCTGAGGCTGGGAGTTTGAGACCAGTCTGACCAACATGGAGAAAATCCCTCTCTATTAAAAATACAAAATTAGCCGAGCATGGTGGTGCATTGCTGTAATCCCAGCTACTTGGGAGGCTGAGGCAGGAGAATCACTTGAACCTGGGAGGCAGAGCTTGCGGTGAGCCGAGATTGTGCCATTGCACTCCAGCCTGGGCAACAAGAGTGAAACTCTGTCTCAAAACAAAACAAGCAAACAAACAAAAACATTAGCCGGGGTTGGTGGTGTGCACCTGTCATCCAGCCTGGGTGACAGAGCAAGACTCTGTCAAAAAAAAAAAAAAAAAAAAAGAAGTGGATATAAAGTGACTCATGTGGGATCCACAACACATTTATTTATAGTTTGCCTCAGGGCTACTATCATTCCCCAGCCCTGTATAGTACAGTCTTAACAGATCTGGAGAACCTGGACATCCTATAGAATATTAAATTCCTTCATTTCACTGACAACATCATGTTGACTGGGATGGATGAGCAAGAGGAGGAAAGTACATTGGAGGCTTTGGTAAAACATCTTCTCTCCAGAGGGTGAAGATAAACCTAACAGACATTCAGAAATGGCCACTGCAGTGAAGTTTTACAGGTCCAGTGTTTAGGGGCATCCAGGTGTGTCACCTCCAAAGTAAATGACAAACTTGCATCTCGCATCCTCATGCAAGGAAGCAAGCACACTGCCTGGTGAGCCTGTTTGAGCTCTGACATCAAATTCCACAGGTAGATATATTGCTTTAGCCAACACTCTAGGTGACATAGAAGGATGCCAGCTTTGAGTGGAGCCTCCACAGGAAAGGACACTGCAGTAGATCCAGGCCATGGTGCAGCCACCATCCCTCAGACCCCTGGTGCTGAAAGTGCCAGTGGTGGGGTAAGATTTGGGATGGAGCCAAACCAAGCACCAGCAGGGGAGTCACAACGGAGAGCCTGGGATTCTGGAGTAAGGCCACGCCATCCACAGCAGAGACATATACCCCATCCAAAGCAGAGCAATATGTTAGAAGCAGCTTTTGGCGTGTTATGGGCCCTGATGCGATGAGAATGCTTGACGATAGGACACAAAACAACCATGTGATTCCAAGTGCCCATACAAATCAGCATCTGTGTAACTCATGAAGTCATACATTGGACATGCCCGACAGCATCCATCATGAGATGGAAATGTTTCATGTGAGTTGAGCCTGAATCCCATGTTAACATCCGCAGAAAACACCCAAACCTGAAATGGCCCTGAACAACCAAGCAGAGCATTGAAATTAGCCAGCCCTCCCCATGGGTCAGCCAGGCCGGGTAGGATGGGTACATAAATGGAGCAAACGCAGTGGCAGGGATGAGGCTACCTATGGGTCCAACAGTACTGACTCCCTCTTACCAAGGCAGATTCAGATGCTGCTACCTCTAAATGTCCTACTCATCAGCATTTGAGGCCAATGATGTTACCTGGTAGGGCTCTATGTTTTCAGGTGACCAACCAGACCCTAAGTGAGGAGTTGAACACATTGCACTCCTTCCATCCTGGAAGGGCCAGAGGTTCATCTTTACAGGGATAGGCACCTATTCCACAGGTGGGTTTTCCTGTCCTGCTCTCAAACCTTCAGCCAGCACCACTCTCTGGGGGCTGTGGATATTCCTGATCCACAGGCTTGGCATTGCTGTCCGTGCAGTAACTTCGTGGGGACCCACTTGACAGGGAAGGAGGTGCAGTGTGGCCATGGCTATGGGACCCACTGGTCCTATCACCATCTGCACCAACCAAGGGCTGCTGGCCATAAAGAATGCTGAAAAGAGCTTCTATAGGCACAGCTCAACGCCAGCTTGCAGGAAGCTCTTTGGGGGTGGGAGGGTGCCATCTTTCAGGATATGGTACATTTTTAAAATCAAAGACATCTCTACGGTTCTGTGATCTCAGTAGGAAGAACACGTGGGTTCAGATACCAAGGGGTGGAAGTGGATGTGGCTCCATATCCCATTCCTTCAACTCACCTGCTGTGGGATTTTGCACTTCTCCTCTCCCAAAACCATGCTCTGTGGGGTAGAAGGTCCTGGATTCTAAAGGAAAGTACTCTTAAAAGGGGACAAATGAGTGCCCACCGAACTACACATTACAGCTGCCACAGAGCAACTTTGGACAGTGTGTGCCCAGAGACGAGCAGGTGAGGAGTCCCCTCCTCTCCAGGCACAGGTAACAGATCCTGATCCCCAGGAGGAGGCATGGCTGCTGTCACACAATGAGAGTAGGAGGAATTCGTGTGGAACCCAGGGATCCTCTTCGGGGCCTCCTGGTTCTGCTTGTCCCATTGTAAGTGTGAGGAGAATGGTCCACCAACCCAGACTGAGAGGCTTTTATTTCCAAGAACCCAGACCCCTCAGGAAGGAAGAGTTAAGTCGCATTTCCAGGTAATTTCCCAAGGTCTCGTTCCTGTGCTCTGACATCCTCAGCAGCAGTGATGCAGAGGCCCTGCTTCCCGCGGGCTGTTCCCAACCAGTAATAGTTCACACCAGG
Source organism: Rhinopithecus bieti (assembly GCF_001698545.2). Taxonomy (NCBI): domain Eukaryota; kingdom Metazoa; phylum Chordata; class Mammalia; order Primates; family Cercopithecidae; genus Rhinopithecus; species Rhinopithecus bieti. The sequence continues at coordinate 208,556 of NW_016811043.1, read as the reverse complement.
GACACCAAAGCAGGACCATTCCTGGGACACAGAGAACTCCTTTGATGGCCAGCGGTGGCTGCAGGACTCTTCCATGTCCTTGCTCAACTCTCCTTAGATTGCCTGTGTTCTAGAATGCATCCAAAACACCTTCGCACCTTCTGTCCATCACTTGGGGTCACACTTGCATCTCAGTCTATTGCCTTTCCCAGGGTTTCCTGGTTCCCTTCCCACATTGTCTAACAGGTGCCTCCCCTAATAAAATGCTGCAACTTTTATCCCATGGTGGCATCTACTTCTTGGAGGACTTGGACCAACAAAATCCTTTCCATCTGCACACTGGTGACCTCTTACCTATTCCAGTTTGTAAGATCCTTTTGTTTATCTAACTTCTCCCACCTGCAGTGGCTCCAGTTTCAAATTGTTTTACATTCAAGTTGTTTTAAGTCACTAAACTTGGGGAACATGTGTTATACAGCAATAGACAACAAATGTAGCTCCCTTATGTCTCCACGATTCTAGAGTGGCTATCTATGTGTGTTTTATTTCATTCTATTTTGATAATCCTGGCCATACATGGTGGTTCCAGTTCCTCTACATCTATTCTCTTCTTGATTTCAGTTTGTCTTTTCCTCTTTGTTGCTTTCTTTCCTTCCCTTTCTTTTTTCTTCTGTCCCTCTCCCTCTCTCTTTCTTCTCTATTTTCATCCTCCCTCCTTCCTTCCCTTCCTTCCTTCCAATCTCCCTCACTTCATCCAGTTTTCCATTTTATTATGAAACATTCCCAAGATGTAAAATAACCCTATGTGGTAATGCTCTAAGGAAGCATTTTCTGAAGGTATATTATAAGTATAATGCCACATATATGGGATACCAGTAAAGAGCAGGATCTTATTAACAGAGTCTGAATAAAAAAAATAAAATAAAAAAGACTGTAATTCTGCAGTCAAGACAGTGGCTTTTTAAATTAAATTAAATTAAATTAAATTTTATTTTATTACACTTTAAGTTCTAGGGTACATGTGCACAACGTGAAGGTTTGTTACATATGTATGCATGTGCATGTTGGTGTGCTGCACTCATTAACTTGTCATGTACATTAGGTATATCTCCTAAAGCTATCCCTCACGCCCC
>NW_016811043.1:201340-207190 GCF_001698545.2 Rhinopithecus bieti | reverse complement strand
TTAATGATTGCCATTCTAACTGGTGTGAGATGGTATCTCATTGTGGTTTTGATTTGCATTTCTCTGATGGCGAGTGATGATAAGCATTTTTTCATGTGTCTGTTGGCTGTATGAATGTCTTATTTCGAGAAGTGTCTGTTCATATCCTTTACCCACTTTTTGATGGGGTTGTTTGTTTTTTTCTTGTAAATTTGATTGAGTTCTTTATAGGTTCTGGATATTAGCCAAGACAGTGGCTTTTAACTCTTAATTCCTCACCTTTAAGCCAGTGTTTTCAGAAGACATCATGAACATGAGCTCTTCCACTGATGTAAAAGTTTCATTGTAAAAGTTTAAGTTGGGCCGGGCACGGTGGCTCAAGCCTGTAATCCCAGCACTTTGGGAGGCCGAGACGGGCGGATCACGAGGTCAGGAGTTCGAGACCATCCTGGCTATCCCGGTGAAACCCCGTCTCTACTAAAAAATACAGAAAACTAGCCGGGCGAGGTGGCGGGCGCCTGTAGTCCCAGCTACTCGGGAGGCTGAGGCAGGAGAATGGCGTAAACCCGGGAGGCGGAGCTTGCAGTGAGCTGAGATCCCGCCACTGCATTCCAGCCTGGGCAACAGAGCGAGACTCCGTCTCAAAAAAGACAAAACAAAAAAAACAACAAAAAAAGTTTAAGTTGGTAAAATCAGTTTGAAAATCAAATTTTCATCATCTAGTATGGGTAAAGTCCATGCAACAGATCATCCAACCATCCCACTCCTGATCATATACTCTGGGAACCTTCTTGCTTATGTGTCCAGGAGACAAGCACACTAATGTTTATGACAACTGGAGTCAACCACATATACATGAATAGAAAAGCAGCAAAATTGTAGTATAACAATAAAATGTAAAGCTTCAGCAGTCTAAAAATGAATGGATGACAGCCGCCCACACCAAAGAGGACTCCTGCACAGAATGTGCATCCTGGAAACATAAATGCAGTATGAGTTTACAGTACAGGAAGCTCAAAAACTGGCAAAATTAACTCATATTTGGTTTGGGGGTATATATACTTATTGTACAAATCTCTATAAAAATACAAAGGAATAATAATCACAAGACCCAGGATGGAGGCTCTTTCTGGGGAATGGAATCGGGCAGCAGCCCAGGGTGGTCTCACAGATTCTGTGTCTTATGCCAGTGCTGGTTGCCCAGTTAGTTGCTTGATTATGACTTCTTAATTGGAACAAAGCCATAGCCAATAGTAAGGAGGCATGTGACAGAGAGGACCAGGATTTCATGAAAATGGCATTGGCTAGAAATAGGTCATTTGATCCTTGACTCACTGACATCTCTCTAGATTTTCTGGTATACAATGTTCAATCTGATGTGCAAGGCAATTTCATCTTGCAAAGGATTTGATGTGTTACATATTACCACACATATACCCAAATTAAACTTTTACGGAATTGGAAATATACATGGTTGGTCAAAATAAATTAAACAGAGAAATATTACATAGGAATAACCAGTGAGGGAACAGCAAATATGACTGGAAAACACAATAGGGCTGCTTAAAAAAAAACTTTAGAAGCACATAATAGAAGTGTTATTTAGAATCTGTTTAAGGAAAATAAATCTTGGGGCCACCAAATCACTAAGTTAAAGGAAAACTCAAGCTGGGAACTGCTTAGGGCCAACCTGCCCCCCCATTCTATTCAAAGTCACCCCTCTGCTCACTGAGATAAATGCATGTCTGATTGTCTCCTTTGGAGAGGATAACCAGAAACTCAAAAGAATTACAGTCATTTGTCTCTTATCTACCTGTGAGCTGGAAGCCCCTCCCTGCTTCGAGTTGTCCCGCCTTTGCTTTGAGTTGTCCCATTGTTCCAGAAGAAAGCAATGTTCATCTTGCATATGTTGATTGATGTCTCATGTCTCCCTAGAAGGTATAAGACCCAACTGTGCTCTGACCACCTTGGGCACAGTCATCAGGACTTCCTGAGGCTGTGTCGTGGGTGCGTATCTTCAACCTTGGCAAAATATACTTTCTAAATTAACTGAGTCCTGTCTCAGATTTTCAGTGTTCACAAATCATAGTGCTGTCCAAATCACTTCTATCACATCTCATTCAAAACCAGAACCAAAGATGTTAAAATTATTATACGATGCCCACCAAAAAGGTAGTTTTAGAAAAATCTTGTTCCTAGATTGGAGCTAACCATTTTGGGAAACTGCATCCAACCAAAGTTATTGGCATCATGCTAAGCTAGATATGTTGACTGAGGCATGAGAGTCACATTTTTCTACCTGAAAAGCAATCTGATTAGGCAAATATTGTTGAAGATGATATATGAATATGAAAATTGGCATTTGTAGCATTTTTAAATCACATTTGAGACACCTTAGAAAAAACAAAGACTTATTTTCAAGGCATTATTGTTGTGGCACTGAAGTCTTGGAACTATTTGATCCAGTTACTGTATGTTCTCAACTGTGTTGTAACAAATTAAAGAGATCATTGTTATCAAAGGTAATTGCAATAAAAACCCAGAGATATTGTTTTATCTCCTTCCTGTCTGAAACATTTTCCCCCTCAGCACCCAAGGCTTTGCGATGTCGCAAACTTTTAATCATTACTTTAAAAGAGAAGCTGAAATCATTAAATAAAAGAATCAGATGAAAGAAGCTTTTGATTTACAAAATCCTGAAACAATAATTTTAATTTTGCTTTTAACATACATGCAAATTCTTTGAGAATCCTCCCTTCCAGAGGTGCAGCTTGATTCCCTCCTGGTGAGTGTGGTCTGGACTTAATGATGCATTTCTAACTGATAGAGGAATGCTGACATAACAGTTTGTGACTTGGGGTGTTAAACATAAAACGCATTGTGGCTTTTTTTGCTCTCTCTGTCTCTGGAATCATGAACTCTGGGGAAAGCCAGCTGCTGTGTCATTAGTAGCCCTGTGGAAAGGTCCATGTGGCTAGGAAGTGAGAGCTCCTGGGACCAGGCAACAAGGAACTGAGGCCTTCTGGGACCAGACAACAAGAAACTGAGGCCTCTTCCAATAGCCATGTGAGTGAGCCATGTTTCATGTGAATCTTAAAGTCTAGTTAAGCCCTGAGATAATGCAGCCCTGGCTGACAGCTGGACTGTAACCTTGTGAGAGGCCCTGAGCCAGAAGCACTCAGGGAAACCTCCCTGGGATTCCTGACCATTGGAAACTGCAGGAGATGATAAATATTTGTTGTTGTGAGCTGCTAAATTTAAATAATTTGTTAAATAACAGTAAATAACTAATATAGCTTCATAAGAGAGGAAAAATTATTGCACTTTAATTTTCATTTGCTCTACATTTACTATTATTATTGAGAAAAGGTCTTGCTCTGTCACCTGGGCTGGAGTGCCTTGGAAGGATGACAGCTCACTGCAGCCTCAACCTCCTGGGCTCAAGTGATCTGCCCACCTTAGCCATCCAGTACCTGGGAGTACAGGCATGCACCACCATACCTGGCTAATTTTTTGTATTTTTTGTAGAGATAGGGGTTTTGCCATGTTGTTCAGGCTGATCTTGAACCCCTGGAATCAAGCGATTTGCCTCTGCCTCTGCTTCTGAAAATATTAGGATTACAGGCGTCAGCCATGGCACCTGGCTTAAATTAATTATAAGACATTAAACATTTCATTTGGTTTTAAGAGGTAAGAAGAATTTCAATGGCTAGATAAGATGTATTTTATTACCATTCACAGTGATTGTTTTATTTGAATTTCAATTTCCAACTATATCCCAATTAAACACAAAAGAAAGATCCAGGCCATGCTAGGCTGATTCTATCATGGCCTCCAAAAATCACCCCCTGGTCATTCACCTTCCCCCAGTTACTCGACCAACACTAATGTCGGTGCTGCTGTGAAGGGATATTTGCACATATAATTAAGGTCCGAAATCAGTTGACTTTAAGACAGGGACTATCCTGGTTTGGGCTGTCCTCATGTCGTGAGCCCTTGAAAGGACTGGGTTCTTCCTGAGCATAGAGATTCACAGTGTGAGAGGAATTCAGCGTGAGTGGTTTCCTGCACTATGGACTTTGAAAATGGAGGAGCTGTGTGGCAAAGAACAGTGGTGGGAACCAGGAATTGAGTACAGCCCTCGCTCCTCCCCATCCTGACAGTCTGCAAGGAACAGGGACCTCAGTCCTACAACTGCCAGAAAGTGAATTCTGTCACCTCTGCATAAGCTTGAAGGAGGAACTCAAAATGAAAACACAGCTTTGGGAATCCCTGAACAGAGACCCTATCCACATCATGCCGGGATTTCTAAGGAGCTGTAAACAAATAAATAGGTGTTGCTTGGCTTGGTGTGGTAGCTGATGTCTGTAATCCTAACATTTGAGGGAATGACTCAGGAGAATCACTTGCAGCCGTGAGTTTGAGACTAGTCTGGGCAATTTGATGAGACCTTCCTCTCTACAAAAAAGGAAAAAAAATTTAATTAGCTGGGCATGGTGACACTTGCCTGTTATCCTAGCTACTCTGGAGACTGAGGCAGGCAGATCCCTTGAGCCCAGGAGTTTGAGGTAGCAGTGAGCCATGATTGTGCAACTGCACTTCACCCTGGATGACAGAGGCAGACTCTGTCTCTAAAAATAAATGAATAAATGGGTGCTGTTTAAAGCCAGTGTTTGTGACAATTTGTTATGCAGTCATATAAAATTCATACACAGGCTCAAAAGGTACATGGAATGAATTTATGAATTTATATACACACTAGTTGCATAAAATAAAATCTTTCTTACCTTTTCCCAGTGTTTTTCATTTTATAATTTTCCATGATGCAATTAAATTTTAATACACTCGTATTTCATTTATTCAATCAACAAAAATTAATTTAGTGCCTATGATGAACCAAGTGTGCCCTTATATGCTCATGTGCCTTACACTCTATAAGCTTCACAAGAGTGAGATGGAGCCATTGGAGTGTTTTATGTGAAAAAATAACATACTCTGTGACAGAGCAGGAGCATCACCATCTCTGATAAGCCCCTCGTTCTAAAGTTACCTTAATAAAAAAATGCCTAAATCCAAAGGACATCAGCCTAATGGCTAAAGTCAGCACGGCCATAAACCACAAATAGCATCTCCAACCAGAAACATTCCAAACTCCTGCCCAACCAGAGACATGCTAGCTTCGAGATAATGCCCCTCCGGCCAGGAAGATGTCGCCCCAAGATAAACTCACCTTCTCCCAGAAACATTCCAACCCTGCCATAAAACTTCTCCCTCACACAGGAAGATTTCAAGCTTGTAATAAGCTCCTCACCCTAAAACCAATATATATTCTTAGTCTGTAAAAGAAAGTGCTCTTGACCAAAATTGGTCAGAAGACCCTGTCAGGTTTTATCTAAAGTAAACCTGTCTTTAACTGCCAAGCCATGTTTCATGTTTCTTTCCTCTTTCTTTAACTCTTACACTCTAACTCACAGTAGCAGGACCACTGTGGAGAGAACAGTCATGTAGCAGGTAATGGGACAGTGCTAGAGGTGCTATTCAGGAGTGACAGAGTGGTGGGGACTAAGGTGCCGGGGTCCAGCCCTAGCGTGTCCAAGGTAACCCAAAGGGGAGAGGAATACTTATACTCTCCTTGTTGTAACTTGTGAATCTGGTTTTTCAAGTTTTGATGTGCTCTTTCAACAATGCCTTGCCCTTGAGGGTTATAAGGAACTCCTGTAACATGACTAATGGACATTTGTATACAGAAATTTTTAAAACTTTTTGCTGTATAAGCTGGAGCATTATCTGTTTTCAAAGTTTGGGGTTTTCCTAAAACTGCAAAGCTCGCAAAAAGATGATGAATAACATCCTTTACAGCTTCTCCGGTTC
>NW_016811043.1:190156-199749 GCF_001698545.2 Rhinopithecus bieti | reverse complement strand
CCATGAAGGTGCCGGGGTCCAGCCCTAGCGTGTCCAAGGTAACCCAAAGGGGAGAGGCAAGGTGGCGAGAGACAATAAAGACACCAGACACAACATACAAGAAGACACAGACAAGACTGCAGCCCAGCAAAGGGCTGACAGCACCGAATGATTTTTACTACAAGCTTATATAGTATCTTATAGAACAATTGTCAATTAGTAGAGCATCAGGCGATTACATAATTATAGAACAATTGTCAATCAGCAGAGCATCAGGTGATTACATAATTATATATAGATTATTAGGATAGTCTCAGAAGTACATCAAGAACAGTTCTCTTCATAGATGGTCAGTATGTTCTTCTTTCCTTGGTTACCCTTTTGGGGAATAAGCAAGCTTAATGGTTAACATAACAAAGTCTTATATTAGACTTGGTGGCTCTTGCGGTTACAGGTGCTAGAAGGGACTATTGTGTGGTCTTTGAGGAAATGGTCATAGGGACAATTATAGTAGCACAATTGGTTATAGGCTTAGAACTGGCACAGCAGTCTCTATTAAGTGCAAGGTTATACTTTAACATTGATTATATAACTATGTACAACAAATTTCTTTTTTCTAAGTTTAGTATTTTACTTTTATTTTTGTTTAGGGCACCAAATTTAATATCCTTGTAGTCTTACTGTGTCCCACAAACTTAAATCTTTTTATAGAATTAACCTCCCATCTATCCACAGCATTTTTTCACCATTTATATAATTCTCAGAATATGAAATAAGTTGGGAACTTAACCATGACAAATTTTGCATAGAATTTTTGCCTTTAGGGAAATACCATATTTCCTTTTTTCCCTTATGTGTTTCCATCACATACTCCCACTGGCCATTAACCCATATTGTAGGGACAGGCCCAGGGCCAAATTTTCCGAGGGTAATGTGGTAAGATCTCTCTTCTATCTTTCCAGCTCATGGGTATTGCCCCATTTTCCAAGATCTGGAGTGGGGGTGGGCAGTACTATTACCGAATGAGTAACACTCCCCAGACCTCACCGTGAATCCCCTCCAATAGTTATCTGCATATATATGATCAACCAAATGCAAAGCAAAATAGCATAGATTATTCCAGCGATACAGAAGAGCCCACCAGCGCCACCTGCTGCACAGGCCTTGGAAGTGGCCTTGCCAACATCCAGAGGGCTCTGAGCCTTGCTCCAGAGCAGCCTTATGCGATCAGGGTCTGGGTCGTCCCTCTCCTGCATGGCCTGCGCCACTAAGGGGAGAGGAGGAATCCTGAGGAATGAGAGGGATGGAGGGAAGGACTGGAGAAGCAGGAGGTGAGGAAAAGGAGCAGAGGGAAAAAACTCGAAAGCAGCAGAATTCTTAGGTTTAAACACATTGTTTAATAGATTTTTAATACATTCATCTACAGAGACTCAAAGGGTGTTTTTTTTGCATTTGGTCTTTAATACCTATGTGGGACTGCCTAAAAACTAATTGCTTTTTAATCAGGTTTAAAACAATACTAAGTGTTCCTATGAAATATGCACACACCACTTAGATGTGGTTACTTCCTAAAAACAGGCAGTGCCTGAGCACTGATGAGGGGCATTGTGACTGCATTCATTGCTTGCAACTGTGAGGTGAATGAATGTACTAGCTCCTGGTTGCAACATACAGTAACACATTGTGCTACTTTGTATTGAGGAGATGTCCTGGCCTCACACAGAAACTCAGGGCTATGGGCCGGGCGCGGTGGCTCAAGCCTGTAATCCCAGCACTTTGGGAGGCCGAGACGGGCGGATCACGAGGTCAGGAGATCGAGACCACCCTGGCTAACACGGTGAAACCCCGTCTCTACTAAAATACAAAACTAGCCAGGCGAGGTGGCGGGCGCCTGTAGTCCCAGCTACTTGGGAGGCTGAGGCAGGAGAATGGCGTAAACCCGGGAGGCGGAGCTTGCAGTGAGCTGAGATCCGGCCACTGCACTCCAGCCTGGGCGACAGAGCGAGACTCCGCCTCAAAAAAAAAAAAAAAAAAAAAAAAAAAAAAAAAAAAAAAAAAGAAATGAAGGTAATTTTAAAATACAAGCCAGAGTTACAGATATATAGCCTGAAAGAGTAAAACTTAGGAGCCTTGTGTGTCCAGTTGTAATGACAAAGTCACATTTTTTACAGATTAGCTTCCTGATAATTCAGGGGTTACCAAGATTCTGCTACTCACTATAGCTAATAAACAAAATGGAAACTGGTCTCTATTCTATCTCATGGGCTTAGGCACAACTTTTTCAGATTTAAACAAAAAACAACCCCTGTCTTTGCACCTCCATTCCCAGGACAAGCTCACTCTCTGGCACCAAGCTCCCTGGGGTGAGTTTTCTTCTAGAAGAGTCCTGGGGGACAGGTAAGGAGTGGGAGGCAGAAAGTCTAGTTCAGGGACAGGGATTCTGGGATGAAAAGTGAAGGGAGAGGGCCTGGGCACATGCCAAAGGTTTCTGCCTGGTTTCTCAGACAACTCCTGGGCCAACAAACGGGGAGACATTGGGACAGAGCGCTTGATACAAAAGAAGCAGGGTAAGAGCAAAGTTCCAGGGCCCTGGAGCTTGGCTCTCTGGGTTTCAGGTACCGAGGGCGGTGTCTGGGGTGGTGAGGCTCAGCCTTGGGGATTCCCCAACTCCCCAGCGTCTCTCTTCTTCCTCTCCCAACCTGTCAGGTCCTTTTTCCCGGATACTGAGGACACAGCTCCAGTGCTCACTCCCATTGGGTGTCGGGTTTCGAGAACAGCCAATCAGGGTCGCCACGGTTCCTGGTTTTAAAGTTCCCGCGGACACACCCCGACGCCGAGTTTCCACAGACGCCAAGGATGGGATCTTGGCGCCCCGAACCCTCCTCCTGCTGCTCTCGGGGGCGCTGGCCCTGACCGAGACCTGGGCAGGTGAGTGCGAGGTGGAGAGGGAAACGGCCTTTGCAGGGAGGAGCGAGGGGCCGCCCGGCGGGGTGCAGGACTCGGGGAGCCGCGCCGGGGGGAGGGTCGGACGGGTCTCACCTCCTCCCCCACAGGCTCCCACTCCATGAGGTATTTCGGCACCTCAGTGTCCCGGCCCGGCCGCGGGGAGCCCCACTTCATCTACGTGGCCTACGTGGACGACACGCAGTTCGTGCGATTCGACAGCGACGCGGCGATTCCGAGGATGGAGCCGCTGGCGCCGTGGGTGGAGCCGGAGTATTGGGAGCGGGAGACACGAGGCGCCAAGACCCACGCAGAGAATTTCCAAGCGAACCTGCGGACCCTGCTCCGCTACTACAACCCGAGCGAGGCCGGTGAGTGACCCCGGCGCGGGGCGCAGGTTACGACCCCTCTCCATCCCCAGAGGTTGGCCCGGGTCGTTCCCGAGTCTCCAGGTCCGAGATCCACCCCGAGGCTGCGGGACCGGCCCAGATCTTCGACCCAGGAGAGCCCAGGCGCCTTTACCCGGTTTCATTTTCGGTTTGGGCCCAAATCCCTGTGGGTTGGTCGGGGCGGGGCGGTGCTCGGTGGGCGGGGCTGACCGCGGGGGCGGGGCCAGGGTCTCACACCACCCAGGAGATGTATGGCTGCGACCTGGGGCCAGATGGGCGCTTCCTACGCGGGTACGACCAGTTAGCCTACGACGGCAAGGATTACCTCGCCCTGAAGGAGGACCTGCGCTCCTGGACCGCAGCGGACACCGCGGCTCAGATCTCCCGGCGCAAGTGGGAGGTGACCCGTGAGGCGGAGAGGGTGAGAGCCTACCTGGAGGACAGGTGCCTGGAGTGGCTCCACAGACACCTGGAGAACGGGAAGGAGACGCTGCAGCGCGCGGGTACCGGGGGCCACGGGGCGCCTTCATCTCTCGTAGATCTCCCGGGCTGGCCTCCCGCCAGGAGAGGAGGAAAACGGGAACAAAGCTAGAATATCGCCCTCCCTCTGCTCCTGAGTGGGAAGAATCCTCCTAGGTTTCCGGATCCTGTACCAGAGAGTGACTCTGAGGGCCCACCTGCTCTCTGGGACAATTAAGGGATGAAGTCTCTGAGGGAATGGAGGGAAGACAATCCCTGGAATACTGATCAGCAGTCCGCTTTGACCCCTGCAGCAGCCTTGGGCACTGTGACTTTATCTCTCAGGCCTTGTTCTCTGCCTCACACTCAGTGTGTGGGAGTCTGATTCCAGCTCTTCTGAGTCCCTCGGCCTCCACTCACGTCAGGACCAGAAGTCGCTGTTCCTCCCTCAGAGCCTAAAACTTTCCAAGAAATAGGAGATTGTTCCAGGTGCCTGTTTCCAGGCTGGTGTCTGACTTCTGTGCTCCCTTCCCCACCCCAGGTGTCCTGTCCATTCTCAGGATGGTCACATGGGCACTGCTGGAGTGTCCCATGAGAGGTGCAAAGTGCCTGAATTTTCTGACTCTTCCCCTCAGATCCCCCAAAGACACATGTGACCCACCACCGCATCTCTGACCATGAGGCCACCCTGAGGTGCTGGGCCCTGGGCTTCTACCCTGCGGAAATCACACTGACCTGGCAGTGGGATGGGGAGGACCGAACTCAGGACACGGAGCTTGTGGAGACCAGGCCGGCAGGGGATGGAACCTTCCAGAAGTGGGGAGCTGTGGTGGTGCCTTCTGGAGAGGAGCAGAGATACACGTGCCATGTGCAGCATGAGGGGTTGTTGGAGCCCCTCACCCTGAGATGGGGTAAGGAGGGGGACTGGGGGGTCATGTCTCTTCTCAGGGAAAGGAGGAGCCCTTCTGCAGGGTCAGGGCCCCTCACCTTCCCTTCCTTTCCCAGAGCCGTCTTCCCAGCCCACCATCCTCATCGCAGCCATCATTGCTGGCCTGATTGTCCTTGGAGCTGTGGTCACTGGAGCTGGGGTTGCTGCTGTGATGTGGAGGAAGAAAAGCTCAGGTAGGGAAGGAGAGAGGAGTGGGGCCTGAGTTTTCTTGTCCCACTGGGTGTTTCAAGCCTCAGGTAGAAGTGTGTCCTGCCTCGTTACTGGGAAGTACTATCCACACACACAGTCCTACCTAGGCTGGGCCCTGTGTGCCAATACCTACTCTTTATGAAGCACCTGTGACAATGAAGGACAGAGAATCACCTTGATGGCTGTGGTGATGGGAACCTGATCCCAGCAGTCACAGGTCGGGGGAAGGTCCCTGCTGAGGACAGACCTCAGGAGGGCAGTTTGTCCAGAACCCACACCCACTTTCCTCATGTTTCCTGATCCAGCCCTGGGTCTGCAGTCACATTTCTGGAAACTTCCCTGGAGCCCAAGACTGGGGGTTTCCTCCAGGACCTCATGGCCCTGCCTTCCCCCTAGCCCCTCACAGGACATTTTCTTCCCCCAGGTGGAAAAGGAGGGAGCTACTCTCAGGCTGTGTGTAAGTTGGGGACTGGGATGTGGAGGAGCTCACCCACCCCATAATTCCTCCTGTCGCACATCTCCTGCAGTCTCTGACCAGCTGCTGTTTTTGTTCTACCCCAGGGAGCAATGGTGCCCAGGGCTCTGATGTGTCTCTCAGGGATTGTAAAGGTCAGACCCTGGGGATCTGAAGTGGGTGGGGGTGGGGCAGAGGGGAAAGGACTGGGTTGTGGGGATTCTTTGATTGGGACATTTTGAGTGTGTGGTGGGCTGTTCAGTGTCACTACTTACCATGACTGACCTGAATTTGTTCATGACTATTGTTTTCTGTAGCCTGAGACAGCTGCTTTTTGTGGTATTAAGATGATGGGATTTCCTCATGCCTCCCCTTTGTGACTTCAAGAGCCTCTGGCATCTCTTTCTGCAAAGGCATCTGAATGTGTCTGCGTCCCTGTTAGCACAATGTGAGGAGGTAGAGAGACAGCCCACCCCCGTGTCCACCGTGACCCTCGTATCCACGCTGACTTACATTCCTTCCCCAATCATCTTTCCTGTTCCAGAGAGGTGGGGCTGGATGTCTGCATCTCTGTCTCAACTTCGTGGTGCGCTGAGCTGCAACCTGTTACTTGGCTAGTGAAAATAAGAATCTGAATATAAATTTGTTTTCTCAAATTCTTGCCATGAGAGGTTGATGGATTAATTAAAGGAGATGATGCCTAAAATTAGAGAGAGGAATTAAAGACCTGAGAACCTTCCAGAATCCACCTGTTTTCTGTGCAGAGTCTGTTGCAGGTAGGGACTGGAGAAGGCTGTGGGGGGCTGAGTGTGAATGGGGCCTGTGCCCAGTTGGTGTTGAATCCATCATGGGCTTTATGGGGTCAGTCCTCAGCTGGGTCACCTTCACTGCTCCATTGTCTTTGTCCCTTCAATGGAAACTTGTCCTGCAGGAGCTGCGGTCACAGAAACTCAGACATCGCCCAGGGTGGCCTCTGCACACAGCAGTCACTGTGCTATTGAGAGACAAATTTTGAGAGCCATTCAGCTCCTGCCCTCCTAATAGTCCTCTTTCCTAGATTGTACATTCCATCTTCTCTTTAACATTTCTGTTTTATTTTTTATGAATTTTCTATTTTTATGGATACATAACAGTTGTACATATTTGTGGGGTACATATGATATTTTGGTACAGCATATGATGTGTAATCATCAAATCTGAGTAACTAGGATATCCATCTCTTCAAACATTTATAATTTCTTTGTGTTGGGAACATTCTAAATCTTCTCTTCTAATTATTTTGAAATATACAATACATTATTGTTAACTATAGTTTCCCTATTATGCTACTGAATACTAGATCATATTCCTTCTATCTGACTGTTGTACCCATTAACCAACCTCTCATCAACCCCTGCCTCCCTACTGCCCTTCCCAGCCTCTGGAAACCACCATTCTATTCACTACTTTTGAGATCAATTTTTGTAGCTCCCACGTATAGGAGGGAGTGATATTTGTCTTTCTGTGCCTGGCTTACTTTACTTAACCTAATGTCCTCCATTTCCATCCATGTTGCTGCACCCAACCTTTTTAAAGGAACCAGTTTCTGGAATTAGTGGAGAGGAGGGATCCCATAATTTTTCTTCTTAGGTATGTTTCTGGTGGAACTGCTATTCTGCTCTGCTCTCCTACCCTCTCTCCCTGCCCTGGTTCCAGTAATCTTGGTGTTGGCTCCAATCCAAACTCATGAATCTATAAAGCAGAGTCTAATTTAGAGTTATATTTGTTTGTAAAATTGGATCCATAGTCTAGATTTTTTCTTTCCTGAAGAGAGAAACCTGATTATCTGCTGCAGAGTGTGCGTGTGTGTGTGTGTGTGTATGTTGGGGGAGGGGAGTTGGTGTGGGGAGGGCACAAGCAGCCCTGTTGAGAAAAGCACAGGCCATCCCGAATGTCAGTGTGAGGGAACCTTATGCTGTAGCTGTCACAAAACAGCATTTGGCCTGAGGCTATGTTAATAAAGCTATTGCCTTTAGGATAGGGAGGTGTGCTACAGTGATCATTCATTCAACTGACCTTTGTTGTCTGACAGACATACGACAGAGTGGTTTTGCATCTGGGGAATATAATTGAAGTAAAATCAGAAAAATCTTTGGCCTTGTGGAGCATGTGTTCCAGTGGGAAGAAGCAGAGGATAGATACACTATGAGCAGAGTAAGGAAGAAAGATGCTAGAAGACAGCAAGTGTCTGCGAGTAGGTGATCCAAGGTGGCTGTTGCACAGTGTGGCCTTGTTGCAAAGGTGACCTTTGAGGAAAGATTTGAGGGACATGAGTTATCCATGAGGATGTCTAGGGAAGTTCTTTCCAGACAGGGGAACCTCCAGTGGAAGTGCACTATGGCAGGAAGGTGTCTGTGTGCCAAGAAGAGCAAGGAGGCCAGGAGGGTTGGACAGAGAGAAACTGAGATGAAGGCAAAACTGTGGCCAGAGCAGGTGGGCCTGGAGGGTGTGGTGAAGGATCTGATTTTTGCTCTAAGTGAGATGGGAGTTAGAGGATAGTTTTGAGCAGAAGCAGGACATGGTACAACTTCTCTTTTAAAAGGATCTCTCTGGATTGCTGGCAAGACGGCCGAATAGGAACAGCTCTGGGTTCCAGCTCCCAGTGAGATCGACGCAGAAGGTGGATGATTTCTACATTTCCAACTGAGGTACCTGGTTCGTCTCACTGGAACTGGTTGGACAGTGGGTGCAGCCCAAGGATGGTGGGCCGAAGCAGGGTGGGACGTTGACTCACCCAGCAAGCACAAGGGGTTTGGGGAACTCCCTCTCCTAGCCAAGGGAAGCCATTAGGGACTGTACCGTGCACTCTAACACAGATACTGTGCTTTTCCCATGGTCTTTGCAACCTGCAGACCAGGAGATTCCCTCTGGTTCCTATACCACCAGGGCCCTGGGTTTCCAGCACAAAACTGGGCGGCTGTTTGAAGAGACACTGAGCTAGCCGCAGGAGATTCTTTTCATACTCCAGTGGCGCCTGGGATGCCAGTGAGAAAGAACCGTTCACTACCCTGGAAAGGGGGCTGAAGCCAGGGAGCCAAGAGGTCTGGTTTGGTGGGTCCCACCCACACGGAACCCAGCAAACTAAGATCCATTGGCTTGAAATTCTCGTGGCCAGCACAGCAGTCTGAGCTTGACCTGGGACACTCGAGCTTTGTAGGGGGAGGGGTGTCCACCATTGCTGAGGCTTGAGTAGGCGGTTTTACCCTCACAGTGTAAACAAAGCCACTGGGAAGTTCAAACTGGGCAGAGCCCACCACAGCTCAGCAAGGCTGCTGTGGCCAGACTGCCTCTCCTCTCTGGGCAGTCCATCTCTGAAAACAAGGCAACAGCCCCAGTCAGAGACTTATTGATAAAACCCCCACCTCCCTGGGACAGAGCACCCAGGGGAAGGGGCAGTTGTAGGCGCAGCTTCAGCAGACTTAAACATCCCTGCCTGGCAACTCTGAAGAGAGCAGCAGATCTCCCAGCACAGTGTTCAAGCTCTGATAAGGGACAGACTGCCTCCTCAAGTGGGTCCCTGACCACCGTGTATCCTGACTGGGAGACACCTCCCTGTAGGGGCAGACAGACATCTCATACAGGAGAGCTCTGACTGGCCTCTGGTGGGTGCCCCTCTGGGATGAAGCTTCCAGAGGAAGAAACAGGTAGCAGTCTTTGCTGTTCTGCAGCCTCCGCCAGTGATGCCCGGGCAAACAGGGTCTGGAGTGGAACTCTGGCAAACTCCAGCAGACCTGCAGTAGAGGGGCCTGACTGTTAGAAGGAAAACCAACAAACAGAAAGGAATAGCATCAGTGTCAACAAAAAGGACATCCACTCAGAGACCCCATCTGAAGGTCACCAACTTCAAAGACCAAAGGTAGATAAGTCCACAAAGATGGGGAGAAACCAGCGCAAAAAGACTGAAAATTCCAAAAACCTGAACACCTCTTCTCCTCCAAAGGATCACAACTCCTTGCCAGCAAGGGAACAAAACTGGACAGAGAATGAGTTTGACGAGGTGACAGAAGTAGGCTTCAGAAGGCGGGTAATAACAAATTCCTCCAAGCTAAAGGAGCATGTTCTAACCCAATGCTAGGAAGGTGAGAACCTTGAAAAAAGGCTGGATGAATGCTAACTAGAATAACCAGCTTAGAGAGGAACATAAATGACCTGATGGAGCTGAAAACACAACACGAGAACTTTCTGAAGCATA
>NW_016811043.1:184529-188970 GCF_001698545.2 Rhinopithecus bieti | reverse complement strand
TTTAAAAATAAATAAAAAAAAAAAAAAAAAAAAAAAAAAAAAAGCAGGGGTTGCAATCCTAGTCTCTGATAAAACGGACTTTAAACCAACCAAGATCAAACAAGACAAAGAAGGGCATTACATAATGGGAAAGGGATCAATGCAACAAGAAGAGCTAACTGTCCTAAATATATATGCACCCAATACAGGAGCACCCAGATTCATAAAGCAAATTGTAAGAGACCTACAAAGAGACTTAGACTCCCACACAATAATAGTTGGAGGCTTTAACACCCAATATTATCTGTCAGTATTAGGCAGATCAACAAGACAGAAAATTAACAAGGATATCCAGGACTGGAACTCAGCTCTGGACCAAGTGGACCTAATGGACATCTACAGAACTCTCCACCCCAGATCAACAGAATATATGTTCTTCTCAGCACCACATTGCACTTATTCTAAAATTGACCACATAGTTGGAAATAAAACATTCTTCAGCAAATGCAGAAGAATGAAAATCATAACAGTCTCTCAGACCACAGTGCAATCAAATTAGAACTCAGGATTAAGAAACTCAGTCAAAACCGCACAACTACATGCAAACTGAACAACCTGCTCCTGAATGACTACTGGGTAAATAATGAAGTGAAAGTAGAAATAAAGATGTTCTTTGAAACCAATGAGAACAAAGACACAACATACCAGAATCCCTGGGACACATTTAAAGCAGTGTGTAGAGGGAAACTTATAACAATAAATGCCCACAAGAGAAAGCAGGAAAGATATAAAATTAACACCCTAACATCACATTTAAAAGAACAAGAAAAGCAAGAGCAAACAAATTAAAAAGCTAGCAGAAGATAATAATTAACTAAGATCAGAGCAGAATTGAAAGAGATGGAGACACACACAAAAAAAAAACCCTTCAAAAAAATCAGTGAATCCAGGAGGTAGTTTTTTGAAAAGATCATCAAAATAGACCGCTAGCCAGATTAATAAAGAAGAAAAGAGAGAAGAATCAAATAGATGCAATAAAAAATGATAAATGTGCTATCACCACAGATCCCACAGAAATACAACTACCATCAGAAAATGCTATGAACACCTCTACACAAATAAACTAGAAAATCTAGAAGAAATGGATAAGTTCTTGGACACATACACCCTCCCAAGACTAAACCAGGAAGAAGTCAAATCCCTGAAAAGACCAATAAAAGTTCTGAAATTGAGGCAGCAATTAATAGCCTACCAACCAAAAAAAGTACAGGACCAGATGAATTCACAGTTGAATTCTACCAGGGTACAAAGAGAGCTGGTACCATTCCTTTTGAAACTGCTCCAAACCATAGAAAAGAGGGAATCCTCCCTAATTCATTTTATGAGGCCAGCATCATCCTCATACCAAAACCTGGCAGAGACACAACAAAAAAAGAAAATTTCAGGCCAATATCCCTGATGAACACTGATGCGAAAATCCCCAATAAAATACTGGCAAACTGAATCCAGCAGCATATCAAAAGCTTATCCACCATTATCAAGTTGGCTTCATCCCTGGGATACAAGGCTGGTTTAACATATGCAAATCAATAATCATTATCCATCGCATAAACAGAAACAATGACAAAACCACATGATTATCTCAATAGATGCAGAAAAGGCCTTTGACAAAATTCAACAGCACTTCATGCTAAAGACTCTCAATAAAATAGATATTGATGGAACCTATCTCAAAATAATAAGAGCTATTTATGACAAATGCACAGCTGATATCATACTGAATGGGCAAAAACTGGAAGCATTCCCTTTGAAAACCAACATGAGACAAGGGTGTCCTCTCTCACCACTCCTATTTAACTTAGTATTGGAAGTTCTGGCCAGGGCAATCAGGCAAGAGAAAGAAATAAAGGGTATTCAATTAGAAAAGAGAAAGTCAAATTGTCTCTGTTTGCAGATGACATGATTGTGTATTTAGAAAACCCCATCGTCTCAGCTCAAAATCTCCTTAAGCTGATAAGCAACTTCAGCAAAATCTCAGTATACAAAATCAGTGTGCAAAAATCACAAACATCCCTATACACCAACAACAGACAAACAGAGAGCCAAATCATGAGTGAATTCCCATTCACAGTTGTTACAAAGNAAAAAAAAACCCTTCAAAAAAATCAGTGAATCCAGGAGGTAGTTTTTTGAAAAGATCATCAAAATAGACCGCTAGCCAGATTAATAAAGAAGAAAAGAGAGAAGAATCAAATAGATGCAATAAAAAATGATAAATGTGCTATCACCACAGATCCCACAGAAATACAACTACCATCAGAAAATGCTATGAACACCTCTACACAAATAAACTAGAAAATCTAGAAGAAATGGATAAGTTCTTGGACACATACACCCTCCCAAGACTAAACCAGGAAGAAGTCAAATCCCTGAAAAGACCAATAAAAAGTTCTGAAATTGAGGCAGCAATTAATAGCCTACCAACCAAAAAAAGTACAGGACCAGATGAATTCACAGTTGAATTCTACCAGGGTACAAAGAGAGCTGGTACCATTCCTTTTGAAACTGCTCCAAACCATAGAAAAAGAGGGAATCCTCCCTAATTCATTTTATGAGGCCAGCATCATCCTCATACCAAAACCTGGCAGAGACACAACAAAAAAAGAAAATTTCAGGCCAATATCCCTGATGAACACTGATGCGAAAATCCCCAATAAAATACTGGCAAACTGAATCCAGCAGCATATCAAAAAGCTTATCCACCATTATCAAGTTGGCTTCATCCCTGGGATACAAGGCTGGTTTAACATATGCAAATCAATAATCATTATCCATCGCATAAACAGAAACAATGACAAAAACCACATGATTATCTCAATAGATGCAGAAAAGGCCTTTGACAAAATTCAACAGCACTTCATGCTAAAGACTCTCAATAAAATAGATATTGATGGAACCTATCTCAAAATAATAAGAGCTATTTATGACAAATGCACAGCTGATATCATACTGAATGGGCAAAACTGGAAGCATTCCCTTTGAAAACCAACATGAGACAAGGGTGTCCTCTCTCACCACTCCTATTTAACTTAGTATTGGAAGTTCTGGCCAGGGCAATCAGGCAAGAGAAAGAAATAAAGGGTATTCAATTAGAAAAGAGAAAGTCAAATTGTCTCTGTTTGCAGATGACATGATTGTGTATTTAGAAAACCCCATCGTCTCAGCTCAAAATCTCCTTAAGCTGATAAGCAACTTCAGCAAAATCTCAGTATACAAAATCAGTGTGCAAAATCACAAACATCCCTATACACCAACAACAGACAAACAGAGAGCCAAATCATGAGTGAATTCCCATTCACAGTTGTTACAAAGAGAATAAAATACCTAGGAATACAACTTAACAAGGGTTGTGAAGGACCTCTTCAAGGAGAACTACAAACCACTGCCCAAAGAAATAAGAGAGGGCACAAACAAATGGAAAAACATTCCATGCTCATGGATAGGAAGAATCAATATTGTGAAAATGGCCATACTGCCAAAAGTAATTTATAGATTCAGTGCTCTCCCCATCAAGCTACCATTGACTTTCTTCACTGAGTTGGGAAAAAACTACTTTAAATTTCATATGGAACCAAAAAGAGCCCATGTAGCCAAGACCATCCTAAGCAAAAAGAACAAAGTTGGAGGCATCATGTTACCTGACCTCAAACTATATTGCAAGGCTACAGTAACAAAAACAGCATGGTACTGGTACCAAAACAGATATATAGACCTATGGAACATAACAGAGGCCTCAGAAATAGCATCACACATCTACAACCATCTGATCTTTGACAAACCTGACAAAAACAAGCAATGAGGAAAGGATTCCCTATTTAATAAATGGTGCTGGGAAAACTGGCTACCCATATGCAGAAAGCTGACACTGGATCCCTTCCTTACACCTTATACAAAAAATTAATTCAAGATGGATTAAAGACTTAAATGTAAGACCTGAAACCATAAAAGCCCTAGAAGAAAACCTAGGCAATACCATTCAGGACATAGGCATGGGCAAAGACTTCATGACTAAAACACCAAAAGCAATGGCAACAAAAGCCAAAATAGACAAATGGGATCTAATTAAACTAAAGAGCTTCTGCACAGCAAAAGAAACTATCATCAGAGTGACAGGCAACCTACAGAATGGGAGAAGATTTTTGCAATCTTTCCATCTGACAAAGGGCTAATATCCAGAATCTACAAATAACTTAAACAAATTGACAAGAAAAAACAGCCCCATCAAAAAATGGGTGAAGGATATGAACAGACACTCCTCAAAAGAAGACATTTATGTGGCCAACAAGCATATGAAAAAATGCTCATCATCACTGGTCATTAGAGAAATGCAAATCAACACTACAATGAGATACCATCTCACACTAGTTAGAATGGTGATCATTGAAAAGTCAGGAAACAACAG
>NW_016811043.1:164813-184114 GCF_001698545.2 Rhinopithecus bieti | reverse complement strand
GATCTTTGACAAACCTGACAAAAACAAGCAATGAGGAAAGGATTCCCTATTTAATAAATGGTGCTGGGAAAACTGGCTACCCATATGCAGAAAGCTGACACTGGATCCCTTCCTTACACCTTATACAAAAAATTAATTCAAGATGGATTAAAGACTTAAATGTAAGACCTGAAACCATAAAAGCCCTAGAAGAAAACCTAGGCAATACCATTCAGGACATAGGCATGGGCAAAGACTTCATGACTAAAACACCAAAAGCAATGGCAACAAAAGCCAAAATAGACAAATGGGATCTAATTAAACTAAAGAGCTTCTGCACAGCAAAAGAAACTATCATCAGAGTGACAGGCAACCTACAGAATGGGAGAAGATTTTTGCAATCTTTCCATCTGACAAAGGGCTAATATCCAGAATCTACAAATAACTTAAACAAATTGACAAGAAAAAACAGCCCCATCAAAAAATGGGTGAAGGATATGAACAGACACTCCTCAAAAGAAGACATTTATGTGGCCAACAAGCATATGAAAAAATGCTCATCATCACTGGTCATTAGAGAAATGCAAATCAAAACTACAATGAGATACCATCTCACACTAGTTAGAATGGTGATCATTGAAAAGTCAGGAAACAACAGATGCTGGAGAGTATGTGGAGAAATAGGAACACTTTTACACTGTTGGTGGGAGTGTAAATTAGTTCAACCACTGTGGAAGTCAGTGTGGCCATTCCTCAAGGATCTAGAACTAGAAATACCATTTAACCCAGCAATCTCATTACTGGGTACATACCCAAAACATTATAAATCATGTTGCTATAAAGACACATGTACATGTGTTTATTGTGGCACTGTTCACAATAACAAACACTTGAACCAACCCAAATACCCATCAATGATAGACTGAATAAAGAAAATGTGGCACATACACACCATGGAATATTATGCAGCCGTAGAAAATGATGAGTTCATGTCATTTGCAGAGACATGGATGAAGCTGCAAACCATCATTCTCAGAAAAGTATCATAAGAACAGAAAATGAAACACTACATGTTGCCACTCATAAGTGAGTTGAACAATGAGAACACATGGACACATGAAGGGGAACATCACACACCGGGCCCGGTTGTGGGGTGGGGGCTTAGGGGAGGGATAGCATTAGGAGAAATACCTAATGTAGATGATGAGTTGCTGGGTGCAGCAAACCACCATGGCACGTGTATACATATGTGACAAACCTGCACATTCTGCACATCTACCCCAGAACTTAAGGTATTTAAAAAAAAAAAAAAGGATCTGTCTGAATGCTGTGCTGACAACAGAATTGAGAGGCGAGGGATGAGGGAGGCAGAAGGGAAAACAGTGGGAAGCCAGTGCAGTATTCCAGGCTGGAAATGTCGGTTACCTTGACTGGGGTGTGAGCAGTGGAAATCGTGGGACGTGAGCAGATTCTGGATGCATTTGAAGATGGACTTCGCAGCATTTGCTAATGGATTATATCTGTGGTGTAAGAAAGTGTAAGAAAGAGGAATCAAGGACCCCCATAGTTTTAAAATGAGTGAGTAGAAGGGTGGAGCTGCTGTCAGTGGAGATGGGGAGACTCTGGCAGGCACTTATTTGAGGAGGGGGCTTTGCAGACATTCAGTGGAGGAGATGTCTACCAGTCATGCAGGTGAGGGAGCTGGGGTGGCAGTTGGACAGACAAATCTGGAGTTTAGGAGAAAGGACTGCGCTGGAGGACTCGATTAGGGAGGTCACAACTTATAAATGATACTTAAAACCTCAGGCATGGATGAGGGCACCAAGGAAGTGACTGCCTGTAGAAGAGAATGAGTGCAAGAACTGGGCCCTGGACCTCCAGTGCTACACTCAGAGCAGACTGCACAGTTCTGAACACCAAGTTTAGAAGGCACATAGACCAAGGAGTCCCAGACTTTACTGTGCACAGGAATCACCTGGATGTGATGCTAAGATCCAGGAAGTCTGGAGTGGAGCAAGAGATTCTGGATTTGTGACAAGGCTGGAGCTCATGCTGCTGGTCTCCAGATCACACTTGGAGTAGCAAGAACATCAGGATCCCAATGCCTGTGCATCAGCCTCAGCTGTAAGGCATGTTAGGTAAGCGTTTTCTGAGTCTTGTGCATAATACTCTGATCCAGGGGGTTCTGGGGAGTGGCCTGAGTATTTCCTGAGCCTCCACTAGCAATCCTGTTGATCAGCTAGAGTGGGAACCACTGATATGAGTGATCAGAGAGTGCCCAGGGTGGGTTCGCTGGGTGGGCTTTGAAACCCTGTTTAAAAGTGGGTTTTCCCCTCAGAAAGAAAAGGGAAGACATATATCATCAAATATGAGATGTGATGTCCTTATTATTCTCTGTACCATGGAGTGGAGGCCAGGTAGACGATTCAAGATGTGGCCCTCAGCTCTGCACAAAGAAACCCCTGAATGCTGCTGTCTGACACTGGTGCACAGATTGTTACCTCACTTCTTGGAGCAAACACAGAAACCAAATTTTTCTAATTTATACATAAAGTATTATAAATGGTATTGGGAGATAATTTTATTATGGGGAAGGCCACAGAAGCAGGCTTGAAACGGCACAGCCAGGAACAGATTCCACAGTCTACCCTAGGTCAGGTCCCTCCTAGTAACAACTGCCCCTGCTGCTAAGCACAGATGCCACTGCTCACATCTCTGAAACCCTGGTGCTGGACACTGGACCCTGAGGCTAGGACAGATGTCACTGCTGCACCTGGAAACTGGACATCACCACTGTCACTCAGCTATCTTTACTAAAATGCGTTCTGCACAGTCACGGCCTCATCCTGGGTCAGGGTCCCACAGGTGGTCGTCTGACTGGTGGAGCCTAAGCCTCATGTCCATGACCAACTATTGGGGTGACTGGATAGTCCTGTTCCAGGGAGGGAGGTGGTTTCTGCCTCCTCTCAAGACTCTAAGTGTCATAAACCAAAAATAAACTTCAAAGACCCCCGACCCAACCCCAAACATCTTAATGGACACCATCCTCACCTGCGGCACTCAAAATTTAACCGGAAAGACTGATTCAGACCATGATGGGAAGTAGGCATCGAACATTCCTCATTATGTATGTCCTCTTCCCTTTTGGAATTCAGGAAAAGCTGACCAGCATTTAACATCAACACAGACCTTAAATATGATAAGAAACATTTACAATCTAATCTCTCTGAAACCTGCCAACTGGAGGCATCATCTGCATGAGAAAATTTGGTCTCCACAACCTCTTATCGTAACCCAGACGTTCCTTTCTATTGATAACAGCCAATTGCCAAACAGAACATTTTAAAATCTACCTAAAACCTAGACGCTCCCCACCCCAACCCTGATTCAAGTTGTCCTGTTTTCTGGACCAAACCAATGTATATCTTAAATGTATTTGATTGATGTCTCATGTCTTCCTAAAATGTATAAAACCAACCTTGGCCCCAACCACCTTGAGCACATGTTCTCAGGGTCTCCTGAGGACTGTGTCATGGACTGTGGTCACTCATATTTGGCTCAGAATAAATCTCTTCAAATATGTTACAGAATTTGACTCTTTTCATCAACAGTGTGGAATTCTGGTGTAATAAGAGGGTTCAAGTGCTGGAGTGTGAGGGGTGGGAAAAGAATGACAAATTTTAATTCTTGAGCAGTGATCCAAGACAAGAAATTTATCTGGTACCTGGTAGGCATGCAGAGTGGCTGAATGAACCAGTGACTAAGAAATAATATATTTCCACCCATTCCCTTGAAAGTATTTACATCAAGTTTTTGTCTATCCCAGTTTATAGTCTAGATTATTGGGGTGGCATTGTGTGATGGTGAAATGATTATTCAAACATCTTCCCTCAGCATTGTCTCTTACTAGGATTAAAACACCCAGGTTTGTAAGATCTCAGAGGATCTGGGTCCACATCGATGTTTTATATTAATATTTGTATTATCTTGTGTGTGGAAATATTTCTGGGGAGAGAATCTCTAACATTTATTGGTTTTTATGTGACCCTCTCAGAGGCCTAAAAGAAAATCTTAACTTCTAGATTAGAGATAGGGCCACTCCACGTCTGGACAATGAACAGCTGGTTTAGCTGGTTGAACACCTGTGTTTAGCAGACTTAGGGACATGAAATAAATGCTTACATTTTGTTTATCTTTTCCTCTGGGACCAAAGAAGGCAGAGGTGTACTTGCTTACTCTTACTATAAGTTTCTCTCTGTGATGGGGTTTTCCTCCACCCAAATAACTTTCCGATTCTCTAACAGCAGCTGGGAGTCCTAAAGTTCGACTCCATTCTGACACTAACTACCTGGAGTTCACCTCAGGCTCCACAGGTTTAAGGGCTCAGTCCCACAAGACTGTCCTCACTTCAGATGCAAGTCACAAGTATAGGGTCCCAGGTTACCTGCACTTCTGTCTGTCATGGTTGCAAAGTCAGGGGTCTCTAATCTCCCAAGGACTGATAATTCTTAAACTAACTCAAAGAACTCAGGAAGTTGCTATAGTCATGTAAACTAAAAAACGTCTGAGACAGGTCTCAATCGGTTTAGAAATTTATTTTGCCGAGCTGAAGATTAACCTTGGAAGAAGAGACACAAATTGTCGTACCATCTGTGGCCCATGCTTTTTCCTAAGAGGGGTTTGAGGACTGCAATATTTACAGAAGAAAGAGCAGGCAGGAGAGGAAAAAGGAACAGTCAACTATGCTTTCATCTCGTGCTCAGTAAATCTGCATTTTACATACGATAAAGTAAATGTTGGGTAGAGAAGTCAAATATGCGTTTGTCTCCAGGTAGATGGAGGGAAGATTTCTAGTCTTATCTTTGTCTTGTACCTGTGAAGATAAGCTGTTAATTTACATTGGCAGAGTGAAATTAAACAAAACTCAGTTTTAGAGTAAAGATGTTGGGGCCCACAAGGAATTATCTTGTGAGCAATTCTTGAGGGAGGCCATCTGGGGAGATATGTGGTCTTCTGTCTTTGCAGTTATTTGTTTAGGAACAAAAGAAAGGCAGTTGTTAGGAATAACGCTCAAAATCCTAAGGAAATTGAACACTCGAACAAAGGATTCTTAGCAAAGCAATTTTACTTCTTTGCAGAGGGGTGCCTCCTTGGCCAGTTGCCATGAGAGCACACCTGAATAAAGGCACACGAGAGCCTTTATTCCTGATGCAAGTCCTGCCCGGTACCCTTTCCCCGTTGGCTGGGGTCGAGTCGTACAATCTAAACTAATCCCGGTTGGCTAAACATCTGATTTTTTTTAGATGAGATGGGCATGTAAAAGAAAGCAGAGAGGAAAGGGGAAGAGGTGTCTGTAATGAGCTAGAAAGTTAGTCCTCTTTCCAAATAAGGAAAGGAATGTGAGCTAGTACTGATAACGACTGGTACTGTGGTGTGCCTGGGCATCAACAAAGACAAAAGAAAAAAAAAAAAAAGGAGAAAAGGGAAAAAAAGGGGTGCTATGAATTAAAGAATAAAATATTGATTCGGTTATTTGAAGAGAAACCTCATCATAACCCGCAGCTTCCCCCACTTCCTTTTTTTTTTTTTAAATAACTCTTTCTTTTCAAATTTTTCTAGCATAATTTGGTTCTACTTGGTCTTCTAGAAGGAAAAGCTTATTTGAATCAGGGAGAGGAGGATCGTAAGAGGTTTTAGTGGGAGCTGTTTCAATAAGTCTTTGTATTAATCCTCAGGCACAGGGTATGATGCAGCATCCTACGAGAATAAGGAATGCTAATCCAATGGCCAGAGAGATAAGGATTGATGACATAAGTCCCTTCCATCTACTGAACCAATTTTCCAATTAAATTTGTGAAGGGATCATTTAGTCCAGAATTTTTAGCTCACTCGTTTGATAAGGCAGTAAGACACTGTAATGCTTTAGTTATGGTCCTACTGGTAGCAGTATTATTAGGGATATAAGTACAGCATTGGGTCTTGATCATGACACAAACTCTACCTTATTTTGCTAGTGTCATGTCTAATGCTATCCTGTTTTCCCAGGCCATTTGGCTGGTAGGTCCTAATTGATCACCTATTCCTTTAATAGCATCTCTAGTATAATTAATAAATCATTGCTGAATGTAATAAATGTAATTTATCTAATTCACATTTTTATTTACAGTTAACCACTAGAAGAATGTAGATTCAAATCTGGCAGTTATTTGATTTCGGGCCTTAAATTCATTCGGCATTCCTCTTGGGACCTTAATGGCATCTATATAAACATGAGAATCGAAGGACCCATGGGGGGCCTCTTTTGTTTGATGATGTTTGGTTCTTACCCTTTCTGGTTGATGAAATGCCGGGGTGAAAGGGATGGCCAATTGAATTAGAGCACAAATTCCACTACAGTCACTTGGCAGAGTGTCCAGTATTGGTGCACCACAATACCACCACACGTCTCCTCAAGGATGGCTAAGGGCAGACTGATGGATAAGCTCTTGGAAGGGCTTAAGCTCACTGCATCCCGTTAAAGATCCCAGGAACACCAAGTTCTCTCCCTGTCGTGAGAGACACGAAGTAAAATTGCCATTGGGAGATGGACGCTGAATGGTCTTTGGGGGCTGACCCACAGGGTGTTGAACTTTGGGGAACAGCAGAGAAAGAGCTTGACATGATTTGTTGCCCCAGGCTGAGGGGTTTTGGAAGAGAGCGAACATACAGTCCATGCTCGGTCGGTTGGAAGACCATCCAAGTGGGAAGGGGACAATCTGCGCCTCCGATCTACTGTGCGCACAAGGGTAGCATTCACTTTTGTTTAAAGTGCGAAAAGAATATTTAATCCATTCCAGCCAATATTTGCATCTTGGTATCCTGTCTCTAGAGCTATAGTTTGCCTTAAGTTTTCTACCTCCACAATTGTTTCCTTGGTTAGGTCATTCTGGAGATGGGAGGAGGATGTTGGACTCGCTATTCGTGGGGAGAGCATTGGGTTCCACGTGTCTCCAGAACTTTGGGTCTGAACTCCTTTATTAGTGTTAATCAGTGTTTTAACTAACCTTAGGGAGAAGATTCCTATAGGATCCTGTCCTTCAGTGTCTGCTTCTAACCCATACCGTTTGAATATAGAGGGATCTTGGACCATTGTCCAGGGATTATTTATAATCAGCAACAAGGGGTTACAGTGTAATGGCTTACAATTTGGTGGGGTGGGACCACGGACTAGTTGGAGTTTTTGTTTCAGTCCCCATAACTTATTTGAAGCAGGGGGCTTGGCTGTCCACATTTTGTACTTAGTAGTTCACCAAACATCTGCCTAGTCACCACAAGGACTTTTTAAAGCTCCATACTTACCCTTGCTTGATTCTTTGCAGTATGGACATAGATACTTATCAACATGGGATAGCCTCCTTTGAGCTTGCTCGTCTCCACGTGGGATGACTGAACAGGCGTCGAACTGAAGGGTTAAAGGATGACTAGCCTGAGTTACATTGATGACAAGGTGACCTTCTGTTGAAAAGAAAAAAGATAATAAACAAGTGATTATTAAGCTCTTTTTTTTTTTTTTGAAATGGAGTCTCACTCTGTAGTCCAGGCTGGAGTGCAGTGGCGTGATCTTGGCTCACTGCCAGCTCCACCTCCCGGGTTCATGGCATTCTCCTGCCTCATCTTCCGGAGTAGCTGGGACTGCAGATGCCCTCCAGCATGCCTGGCTAATTTTTTTGTATTTTTAGTACAAACGGGGTTTCACCGTGTTAACCAGGATGGTCTTGATCTCCTGACCTCGTGATCTACCCACCTTAGCCTCCCAAAGTGCTGGGATTATAGGCGTGAACCACTGCGCCCTGCCCTAAGCTCGTTTTTAGAGTTGGTTTGGTGGGGGTTGGCCCTGGAGTGACAGTCCATGATTCTGAAGGTGGTGGTGCCTTCTTGAGTTGGGTGCGATGAGTCCATCCTCTTTCCACTGTCCAGACTGCAGTCTCAGTAGTTAGGAGCACTAGGTAGGGTCCTTCCCAGACTGGTTCAAGCTTCCCTTCCTTCCACCCTTTGATGAGAATGTGGTCTCCAAGCTGATGCTGATGTGCTGGAAACTCCAGGGGCAGCGCCTGTGCTAGGAGACCTTTAGTTTTAAGGGAAGAGAAGGTACAGCATAGACCAAGTACATAATTTTTGAGGAACTGATCCTTTGTTTCAAACATAGGGATGTCAGCAGTGGAGTGTAAGTAGGGCATTCCATAGAGCATTTCACAAGGGGAGAGGCCAATATCTTTCCGAGGGGCAGTCCGGATTCTTAACAAAGCAATAGGAAGACATTTAGTCCATGGCAATCGAGTTTCTAAAACTAACTTAGTGAAGTGGTTTTTTAGAGTCTGATTCCTCCACTCTACTCTTCCTGAGGAGGATGGATGCCAAGGGGTATGGTATTCCCAAATTATATCTAGTACCTGGGCTAACTTCTTAATGACATGCGCAGTGAAATGGGTTCCTTTATCTGAATCAATATTTTCTTCTAGTCCAAATCTGGGTACGATGTTTTTTTTTTTTTAACATATTAAGCAACTATCTATAACTTGTTTGGCCAGGGTATAAATTCCTATACACCCATAAACCCAGATAACTGCATCGCACATTGCTTGGGGTCCCCAGTGTGTCCCTTGATGTAATTGAGACAAGACCTCCCTTATGAGAGGTTTTGGCAACATCTCCCTCTGATCGGGTAATATCCATTGCC
The DNA here is from genome assembly GCF_001698545.2 of Rhinopithecus bieti. NCBI lineage: Eukaryota > Metazoa > Chordata > Mammalia > Primates > Cercopithecidae > Rhinopithecus > Rhinopithecus bieti. The sequence continues at coordinate 175,419 of NW_016811043.1, read as the reverse complement.
CTTCCACCTTCTCTTTAGCTCCTATTTTTATCAACTTCTCTTTTTCAATGGAAGAGAAAATGGGGGTTGCAGTAGGAGAAGGAAGGCATGGAGTTAAATGAAAAGCAGACGTTTTGGAAGAAATGGCAACTTGTTCTGCTATTTGATCTGCAAGATTATTCTAACCCTAACCCTTTGGTGCCCTGGGACATGTACAGTAGCTATCTCTTCCAGCAATTGGAGGTTGTTGAGGACATGAGCAATCAGTTCTCTATGAACTAAATCTTGGCCTATACTACTGATAAGACCCTTCTCTATCCAAATTTTCCCATATATGTGTGCCACCCCAAAGGCAGTATAAATAGTTCCTTCTTTGTTTTGTAAATGTCCTAAAGCTTGGCTGAGTGCAAACAGTTCACACATTTGGGCAGACCAATTATTAGGCAGCCTTCCTGATTCTACTTCTTCAAGTGTCTTTCCATCAATCACTGAATACCCATTATGTCTTTTCCCTTCAGTCACCCAGGAGTACCCATCTATGAATAAGTGCCGCCCTGTCTTGAAGGGAGTTTCTCCTAAGTCTGGTCAAACTTTTGTATGGTAATCAATCAGATCTAAACATGCATATTCTCATTTTAAGTTTGGATCCCCCATTAAAAAGCCTGCTGGAGCCGGGCGCGGTGGCTCATGCTTGTAATCCCAGCACTTTGGGAGGCAGAGGTGGGCGGATCATGAGGTCAGGAGATCGAGACCATCTTGGCTAACACGGTGAAACCCTGTCTCTACTAAAAATGCAAAAAAAAAAAATTAGCATTGTGGTGTGTGGTGGTGGGCACCTGTAGTCCCAGCTACTCGGGAGGCTGAGGCAGGAGAATGGCGTGAACCCAGGAGGCGGAGCTTGCAGTGAGCCGAGATCGTGCCACTGCCTCCAGCCTGGGTGACAGAGTGAGACTCCGCCTCAAAAAAAAAAAAAAAAAAAAAGCCTGCTGGATTAAGTGAATTATCAGTAGTTATAATATTAAATAGTCTTGTTCTAGTAAGATAGCCTCATATTTTAAAATTCTAGAGTCAGTGATCCACCTCCCTGCTTTCTGATTTAATATAGTTCTAACTTGGTGGGGCATGCTTACTGTTAACTTTCCTCCAAAGGTTAACTTCTTACTTTCTTCGACTAATACTGCTGCAGCTGTAATGGGTTGGATACGTTGGGGCCACCCACGAGTGACTGGGTCTAAGACCTTTGACAAGAAGGCCATGGGCGGTTGGCAACCTCCATGTTCTTGGGTGAGCACTCCTAGGGCTAACCCATTATTTACATTAACTAAAAGGTGAAATGGCTTTTCTAGGGAGAGTAGAGCTAGAACAGGGGCGGTTATGAGCATCTCTTTTAATGCCTCAATTTGCTGGATTTCCTGGGAAGTCCACAAGAGATGATCAGGCTTCCACTGGGCAAGTTTTTCATATGGAAGTTTACTTTCTAATGCATATGAATCAATCCATAAATGACAATACCCAATTAGTCCTAACAATTTCCTGAGTTCTTGTTTAGTTTGAAGCAGGGGTAGGGAAACAATTCCCTCCACTCTTTCAGGTCCTTTATTTTGTTTACCTGCACTGATTAGGTGGCCTAAGTATTTAACTTCAGGTCCTACATACTGAAGTTTCCATTTTGAGACCCACAACCTCTCTTTTTGCAAGTGATTGAGAATGTGTGTAGAGAAGTCACCTACTTCTTTTATGTCTTTACCAGATATTAGAAGATCATCCACGTACTGAAGCAGACATATTTGTTTAGGAACTGCAACTTTCTCTAGTACTTGTTCTAGGATCTTACCAAAGATGTTGGGGGAGTCTGTAAACCCCTGGGACAAGATTGTCCATCGATATTGCTGTCTCCACCCTGTATAGGGGTCTTCCCACTCAAAAGCAGGTATGTCTCAGCTATCCTCAGCCAAGGGGCTTGCCCAGAAGGCATTCTTCAAGTCTATCACTGTAAACCACTGATGATCATATGGAATTTTGCTAAGAATGGTGTAAGGGTTAAGAACAATGGGGTGAGTGGTCTGGACTATTTGATTAACAGCTCTAAGGTCTTGCACCAATCTATGCGACCCATCTGATTTATTGACAGGCAGGATTGGGGTATTGTAAGGAGACATACAGGGTTCAAGAAGCCTATCTTTAACAAGACCCTCAGTTACAGGCTTTAGCCCTACCCTGCCCTCTGGAATGGAGTATTGCTTTCTCCTTACTATTTCCCCAGAAGTTTTTAGTTTGATACGTGTTGGAGGGATTTGGAGTCTCCCTCTATTTGCTTCTTTTGACCAGACGTTGGGATGAATGTATTTCTCATCCACAGCAGTGAGTAAATGTAGTGAAGTGAGGAATCCTTTAGGGCCCACTTGAAGGCCTATGCCTAGCCTTAACATTAAGTCCCTCCCTAATAAATTAGTTCCTGCTTCAGAAATTAATAAAAACTGAATATGAGTAAATTGATCTTGGTATCTGACTTCTGTGCTTTCTAAAATGTTTGCCTTAAATCCTTCTCTTTTTACCCCAGAGACTAAAAGTTCTTCTGAAGAGCAGGTGAGACCAGGTGGAGGGAAACAGAGGAGCGTGAAGCCCCTGAATCAACTAAAAAGGTGATAAATTCATGTTTAGGTCCCACCTCCAAATTTATCAAGGGCTTCTGGTGGGACTTAAAATAGAAGAGGTGGAGCCCTTGACTCCCCCATTGTTCTTCAGAAGTCCTGAGTGTGAGAGTCTCTCTCTCTCTCTCTCTAGTTCAGGACACTCCCTCTTGAAGTGGCCTGTTCTTCCACATCAGTAACATCTATCTTGTCCCTCTCCCTTCTCAGTCTTAGCATTCTCTGCGCTTGCCCCCCATACCCCTTAGGGGGCTTATGAGTTGAGGTCCTCAGCCCTCCAGATGGAGGCTTGTGTCCTCTCAAGCCCGGTCTAGGCCCCTTATAATCTCTGGCTCCTTGGAAACCCTGCTTAGAGGTATATGGATTTGGAGCCGTCTGCTGGAAGGTAGATAATATAAATTTTGTGTTTTGTTTTTGCTTTTCCTCATCTCTTCTGACATATACCTTTTGAACCTCCCTGAGCAGTTCACTCAGGGGATGGTCCTCCCAATTTTCTATTTTTCATAATTTTCTTGAAATGTCTGGCCAACTTTTAGCAACAAAGTGAAGTTTTAACATTCCCTGTCCAAGGGGTTTTTCCAGATCAAGGCCTGCGTACAGTCTCATTTGTTCCCTCAATCTAAGAATCTAGAGGGTTCCTCATCTTTTTCCTATTGAATATCAAATGCTTTAGAAGGATTTCGAGTTCGGGCTACTGATTCTCAAATTCCTTTTATTATCATCTCCCTTAGATCCTGCATGTTTTCCCAGTGATTTGCATTGTTATTGTCCCACTGGGGGTCTCGGGTGGGAAATTTATAGTCCGCGGGAGGAACATTTTGACTGGGAGGGTGCTCGCCCCAAACCGCCATAGCAGCCCTCCGAATCATACTTCGTTCTTCCCCTGAAAAGAGGATGCCCAAGATGGACACCAACTCGGCCCAAGTGTATACCTGAGGCCCTAAAAATTGATCAATTTGATCTGCTACTCCGCAAGGGTCATCCAGTAATGGCTTAAGCTCCTTTTTAAAATTCCGGACCTCTGAACTAGTGAAGGGAGAGCTTACAAAGCCAATAGTCCCTCAGCCCTGTGGTACCTCTCTTAAAGCAAAGAAAGTTGGATCTGGCTCTTTGGGTGTGGAGGGAAATGGAAAGTTCTGAATATCCTTTTTACATCGCTCTATTTCACACTGAAGCCCTTTTAAAGAGGGATACTTAATAGGTTGGGAGGGGGCAGGTTCCCAAGACGGTAATTCTGCAGAGTTGGGATTATAAGGAGGGGGAGCAACATGAGCAGAAGCACCACAAGCAGAGGAGGGATCCACAGCAGCAGCTGGGGGAATAGAACAGGCTGGGATGCTGCCTGAAATGGCTGGGGAGTAACCCGAAATCACAGCTGGAGGGACAGCACAGCCTGGGGCAGCTGGAAGAGGGACGCAAACGGGGGAGGAACCTGAGACGGGAACCGGAGGGGTGGGATCCGGAGCGCTGAATGAAGGAAGATGATTTAGAAGATCCCACGTGTTAGTAGGTGTAGGTTGTCTAGGCACGGGAACTTTTTCTCTTTCAGAAGGGGTGGCTTCTTTCTCCCTCCGAAGTCTAAAAGGTAAAGGAGACCTAGTCCCTGCTGCCAGCAGAGGGCGCAACCGATTTTTTTTTTTCCCTGGGAGACAGGGCTCTTATCAAAAATATGCTCCATTAAGAGCTGACAAATCTGCTCCTCATTAGACCCAAATTTTGGCCAGAAAAGTGAGGGTTTAAGGATGGGTTCTCGAATCCAAATAAAGCAACAATATTTTATCATCTGCTGTTTTCGTTTATACTTGATTCTCTCATTATCTTTCCAATACTTTGGCATAAACCCCCAAGGGGCTACCAGAAGGAATTCCATCACTCTCTAGACTCTTTGGTTTTCCTGTCTTACTTGAAACCTTTCCCATCTTAGGCGTTATGGGGGGGTCCAACCCCTCCTGTTAGAGATTTCTACCCTCCCCCTTCCTGGAGGCTTACTGAGGCTTTGGGAAAAGGCTCCAATCCCACCTGTTTGGGATTTCTACCCTCCCCCTTCCTCTTTGTCTACTCTGTTCCTGCCTCTAGTAGATAGATGGCAGCAACAGACGGCAAAGAAGACTCACTCACTCTACATAACCACAATACTACTTAGTTCCATTCACACACTCTCAGCCTCCAACTTATCTCGACCACCCAGGAAATACTTAGTGGCCTTTGCAAAGTTTCCTACCTTATTCCATGCACAAGAATTACCTGGTACTCTTATTGCTGCAGTCTTGCAAGCCTCTCCTCTCTGCTTTGCTGAGAATCCAGATTTATTAGTCACAACGGGTGGGCCCTTATCTCCCTCACCCTAGGGCCACCATAACTAGATAGTAGGATGCGTCCCCCTGGGTGGGATGCCCCGAAGGCTCCCTTCCCAAAGGAGAATATTCGATCCCCAAAGTTGGATGCCAGAACTGTTAGGAATAACGCTCAAAATCCTAAGGAAATTGAGCACTCGAACAAAGGATTCTTAGCAAAGCAATTTTACTTCTGCACAGAGGGGTGTCTTCTTGGCCAGTCGCCATGAAAGCACACCCGAAAAAAGGGGCATGAGAGCCTTTATTCCTGATGCAAGGCCTGCCCCTGTACACTTTCCCCATTGGTTGGGGTTGGGTCATACAATCTAAACTAATCCCAGTTGGCTACACATTTGATTGTTTTAGATAAGGTGGACATGTAAGAGAAAGTGGAGAGGAAATGGGAAGGGGTGTCTGTAATGAGCTAGAAAGTTAGTCCTCTTTCCAAATAAGGAAAGGAATGTGAGAAGGTATTGATAATGCCTGGTACTGTGGCGTGCCTGGGCATCTAACAAAGGCAAAAAGGACAAAAAGGAGGGAAAGGGAAAGAAGGGGGGCACTATGAATTAAATAATAAGATTGATTGGGTTATTTGAAGAGAAACCTCATCATATACCACACAGTCTTTCCATCACTCAGTTTCCAAACTTAACTTTTCCCTTTGGTATAGTGAATTTGTTGTCCTGAAATTTTACTTTCCTTTCACACTCAGTATTGCAGTTTATTATTGTTATAGCTTAAATTAGCAGTCCCCAGCCTTTTGGGCACAAGGGACCGGTTTCATGGAAGACAATTTTTCCATGGACCAGTCGGGGGTGGAGGGGAGTGGTTTTGAGATGAAACTGTTCCACCTGAGATGATCAGGCATTAGCGTTTCATAAGGAGCATGCAACCTAGATCTCTTGCTTGCGAGGTCACAGTAGGGTTTGTGCTTCTATGAGAATTGAATTCTGCCACTGATCTGACAGGAGACAGAGCTCAGGTGGTCATGCTCATGCTCTCTCACCCACCCCTCACCTCCTGCTGTGTGGTCTGGTTCCTACTGGGCCAGGAACCTGTACCAGTCTGCAGCTCGGAAGTTAGGGACCCCTGGTTTAAATTATGCCACTATAGTAGAACACCTGAGACTAGATAACTTATAACGAACACAAATTTATTTGGTTCATGGTTGTTGAGGATGGAAATTCCAATATCAAGGGACTGTATCTGGTAGAAAGCAAAAGGGCAAGAGAGGGTAAGAGGTAGGGGGAATAAGAGGTTAGACTCACAGACTCAGATCCTTTTATGATCAGACTTAATTCATTAATGGGGGCAGAGCTCTGATGGTCCAATCACCTCTCAAAGGTCTCACCTCTTAACTCTGTTGCATTGTGGATGAAGTTTCCAGCAGATGCTTTTTTGGGGAAACATTGAAACCACAGCAGTTATAAAGGATACAAATGGGCAGCCAGATGAAGAGGTGCACAGGGTGAGGTCTGGAAGGGCTCTGAGCACAGGAGCCTCTGTCCCCATGGAGATGGGGTTCACCATCCTCCCACCACTTGGACACACAGAGAGCTTCAATTGGGAAACTCTCCAAAACCCACTTTCTAGAGGTTTCTATGGAAGTTTCATTGTGTGGACAAGATTAATTAAATCATCAGCCATTGGTGACCAACCTCAACCTCCAGCCTCTCTTTCCTTCCCAGAGGTAAGAGATGGGGCTGAAAGCTCCAATCCTCTAATCGCAGCTTAGTGTTTCTGACAACCAGCCTCCATCCTGAAGCTATCTAGGAGCTCCTCACCCCATAGTCATCTCATTGCCACATTAAAGTCATGCTTATTACAGAGGAGATTGCAAATGTTTTACAACCTGCTTGTCAGGTAACAGGGACAAAGACCAAATATTATATTGGGCGACAGATCACACCCTGGTCTTTGACCACATTATCTCTTTTTATAATATTTATTTATTTCAGAGGTAATCTCTTGCTCTGTTGCTCAGGGTAGAATGCAGTGGCACAATCATAGCTCACTGTAACCTCAAATTCCTGGACTCAAGTGATCCTTCTGCCTTGGCCTCCTGAGTAGATAGCATTACAGGTGCACACCACCATGTCCAACTAATTTTTAAATATTTTGTAGGAGTGGGTCTCACTATTTTGCCCAGGCTGGTCTCGAACTCCTGGCCTTAAACAATTCTCCTACCATGGCCTCCCAAAGTGGTGGAATTACAAGCGTGAACCACTGTGCCGGGTCAATTACAGATCTCTTATACCAGAAGAATCATAACAGTGAAAAGATCCTGGCACATTACCAGAATCCTTTCTTGTCATTAACAATTATGCCAGTGCAGTTCAAAAATAGGAATAGTCTCAGCAACATATGGCTGCACCCTTTCAGGCATCTGGTAAAATTGAGCTAAGAGACAATATCATCTCTTGCTTATACCTCTTTCGAGTAGTTCATGTAACATTGAATTTTCCTCATTACACAAACCATGTGTTCATTCATTTACCCTCAGCTACTATTTCTTTTTCTCTTCATTTATACCAACATTTCTAGTTTTGGAAAGGACATTAGGCTCTGCTGCTGTGCTGGCTTAGACTGCAGGGACCAATACTGTTCTAGCAATTGTCTCACATCATCCATTCCAGTTCATAGAGGTTAGGGTTATGCAGGTAGAGAACTGGGTGGTTATCTGACTCCAGGCAGTACAGCTGCAGTCAGTGTTAAACCCATCATTGCTAGATTCAGTGAAGGCACAACCTTCTTCCCCAGGCCCTTAGGAATTATTGCATAATGGACGTAAAATATATTTACAGTTTCTTGCTTAGGAATAATTCCTGTTTCTGGACTTTTATTTGCATCCCTAGTCCTGGGACCACTGCATCAGGGATGAGAAAAGCAAGTTGAGGTGAATTACAGTCATCATTCCAGTGTCCTCCCACCATGGGAAGGAATATATGTAGATCACACCAGCACCTTCCCCTGATCCACCAGGAAAAGAGAGGATACTCTCATGTCAAGTGTGAACACACTCATGAAGGTGTGTAAGCCCACCCTTCGTGCTTGTTTCCCCACTCTTGCTTTACACACCCAATGTTTCAGTTGACTATTTTAATTCTCTACAGACCTCTTCCTTTGAGGATGGTATCACTCTGACCATTGTTGGACATTTTGAGCAAGTGCATTTTCTGGTGTAAAGAGATGTGACTCGGTGGTCCACATGGTTGCTGTACCTCCCATTCACGTTCTTTTGTAGCACTCCGTTCATGTGCATCTGAGATAAAGAAGGGACCTCTCTTAGAAGCCTACCAGGACCTCCCAACATGGAAATAAAGGAAAACCTTCAGTTTCTTCAAGAGAAATTCCAGGCACCTAGCCAGCCCGAAAAAGTGAGTGACTTTATAAGTAAGAAGGTAATGATAGCTTAAAACAATAGCCAAGGAAGTGAGAGTCACAAGATGTTTGAATCTCTATACAAACTGACAATAACATCTTAATATATGTCCCTAAGTTGTTTTTCAGAAACATGGAATCCCATCTAATAAATCCACTGCCAGGGAGACCTCAGAAAAGGGGAAACTGAGGACTGAACTCTGACCCCCGTTCTTTGTTCTAAATTATTTCCTGAGGGGCCTGGAGAGAGTCAAGCCCACAGGCCAGGCCTGAACATTCCTCTCTACTGCCCCCAACTATGTAAGGAAGCTTTGCTTCCTTATCAATCACAAATCAGAGAATCTTTAAATCTACCTAAGACCTGTAAGCTCCCTCATCAGGATATTCCGACTTTTAAGGCCAAACCAATGTATAATTTCCATGCACAGTTTTATGATGTCTGCAACTCTGCTTTTCTAATTAGCCCTGCCTTTAAAAACCTTTGCTTGTAACCCATCAAGGAGGTTGGGTCTTAAGTGTGAGTTGCCTGATTCTCCTTGCTTGGCGCCCTACATATAAATGCCCTCCTTTCTCCCACAACAAAATCTCGGTGTGGATGTTTGCTTTTACTGCACCAGGTGAGTGGACCCCATTCAGTTTGGTAACACACCTACCACCAGCTGAACAAGTCCCACTCCACGGTGAGTATCTATTCTTGCCAAGACCCATTTGCTGCCTCTTGGGGTCAAGGTATCTTGGCAACTTAGCAAGTCTAACTTGCCAGCTATGTATTTTCAAGGCCTTCCCGTAAGATAATCTGCCATGTAGCCATATGCTGTCTCTGTCTTTTTTGTTGTTGTTAAAGAAAACACTTCTTATGGGTATTTTGTGCCTGTAAGGTGGGGAATGCAAGAGGAATATGTCTTGATTCCACCTCTCTCTGCATTGCTACAACCCCTAGTGTCTACTTAATTCGTGGACCTAGGTGATCACCACAAGCAAACATATTTTTTTTTTTTTTTTTTTTTTTTTTTAGATGTGGTCTTGATATGTTTCCTTGGCTAGGATCAAATGTTGCTCAGGCTAAACTCTACTCTCTGGACTCAAGCTATGCTTCTGCCTCAGCCACTCTCACAGCTGGAATTACAGGTGCACCTGGCAAACCCTTGGAGGTAAATGCTTGTTGACTGCAATCACCTACCAAACCTGGAAGGGAGTTATTCTGAGCGGCACTGAACAGCACTGAGGGGATGGTGCTAAACCATTTATGAGAAATTGCCCCATGATCCAATCCCCTCCCTCCATGTCCCACCTTTAATGCTGGGGATCACATATCGACGTGAGATTCAGTCAAGAACAACATTCACTCTACATCAGTGATCCACGTGTCTTACATAAATGAACCTCTCAAATTACCATAGTGATTTCCATAAGACTGTGTCTCATACAGGGATTTTTTCATAGGCAACTTTCCCATTGCTCTCCTGATTAATTATATGCCCAGGCCATTAGTCAATGTCTGCAAGTCAGTAAAACCAAAACATAGGAGCTTTATCATTGTTCAGTTCTTCTCCCACTGCTAAGAAAACACCATGCAATTCAGTCCACAAGAGCTGTTCTGTTTTATCTTCTTTGATGAAGTGGTAGACCTCCAAACAGGGTGTTGTCCATTCATCTTGCAAATGCTGGACACAAACCAACCAGCTGTTTGTGGGTCAGTTGACTGATACTGCAGTTCAAATCCCAGCGCTGTCTGCTGCAGAGTTCCATCTTCCTCGAGGAAGGTCAGTGTTTTGTTTAATTTACATCTTCAATGACTTGGATGAACCCCACCCATATTATAGCATCAATCTACTTTACTCAGTCTAGCTATTTATGTGTTAATATTATCCAAGAAATATCCTCACAAATCATCCAGAATAATGCTCGATCACCTATCTGGGCCCCATGGTTCAGCCAAGATCACAAATAAAATTGTTTATGACATTCTTCAATATAAGAATACTCTGAGGAAATTAGCCTTTGACCTAATAAAACAAAGAGCAAACAACTGTCTCTAAAATTTGCAACCAATAGTCAAAAGCCCTCTCTATAGATTGTTGCTCAAGTTCACTCTATAATTGTGGGTGAAAAAAACATGTATTTGTTGAAAACCACAGAAGGAGAGACAATTAAAAAAAAAAACAAAGTGAAAAAAATAATAAAGATGTCAGCAGTTATTTCACTGGAAACAATGCAAATGAGGAGACAGATGAGCAACATCTTTTTTTTTTTTTTTTTTTTTTT
>NW_016811043.1:161450-164543 GCF_001698545.2 Rhinopithecus bieti | reverse complement strand
TTTTTTTTTTTTTTAGATGTGGTCTTGATATGTTTCCTTGGCTAGGATCAAATGTTGCTCAGGCTAAACTCTACTCTCTGGACTCAAGCTATGCTTCTGCCTCAGCCACTCTCACAGCTGGAATTACAGGTGCACCTGGCAAACCCTTGGAGGTAAATGCTTGTTGACTGCAATCACCTACCAAACCTGGAAGGGAGTTATTCTGAGCGGCACTGAACAGCACTGAGGGGATGGTGCTAAACCATTTATGAGAAATTGCCCCCATGATCCAATCCCCTCCCTCCATGTCCCACCTTTAATGCTGGGGATCACATATCGACGTGAGATTCAGTCAAGAACAACATTCACTCTACATCAGTGATCCACGTGTCTTACATAAATGAACCTCTCAAATTACCATAGTGATTTCCATAAGACTGTGTCTCATACAGGGATTTTTTCATAGGCAACTTTCCCATTGCTCTCCTGATTAATTATATGCCCAGGCCATTAGTCAATGTCTGCAAGTCAGTAAAAACCAAAACATAGGAGCTTTATCATTGTTCAGTTCTTCTCCCACTGCTAAGAAAACACCATGCAATTCAGTCCACAAGAGCTGTTCTGTTTTTATCTTCTTTGATGAAGTGGTAGACCTCCAAACAGGGTGTTGTCCATTCATCTTGCAAATGCTGGACACAAACCAACCAGCTGTTTGTGGGTCAGTTGACTGATACTGCAGTTCAAATCCCAGCGCTGTCTGCTGCAGAGTTCCATCTTCCTCGAGGAAGGTCAGTGTTTTGTTTAATTTACATCTTCAATGACTTGGATGAACCCCACCCATATTATAGCATCAATCTACTTTACTCAGTCTAGCTATTTATGTGTTAATATTATCCAAGAAATATCCTCACAAATCATCCAGAATAATGCTCGATCACCTATCTGGGCCCCATGGTTCAGCCAAGATCACAAATAAAATTGTTTATGACATTCTTCAATATAAGAATACTCTGAGGAAATTAGCCTTTGACCTAATAAAACAAAGAGCAAACAACTGTCTCTAAAAATTTGCAACCAATAGTCAAAAGCCCTCTCTATAGATTGTTGCTCAAGTTCACTCTATAATTGTGGGTGAAAAAAACATGTATTTGTTGAAAACCACAGAAGGAGAGACAATTAAAAAAAAAAAACAAAGTGAAAAAAATAATAAAGATGTCAGCAGTTATTTCACTGGAAACAATGCAAATGAGGAGACAGATGAGCAACATCTTTTTTTTTTTTTTTTTTTTTTTTTGAAACAGAGTCTCGCTCTGTCGCCCAGGCTGGAGTGCAGCGGTGCGATCTCGGCTCACTGCAAGCTCCGCCTACCAGGTTCATGCCATTCTCCCGCCTCAGCCTCCCGAGTAGCTGGGACTACAGGCACCCGTCACCATGCCCGGCTAATTTTTTGTATTTTCAGTAGAGACGGGGTTTCACCATGTTAGCCAAGATGGTCTCGTTCTCCTGACCTCGTGATCCGCCCGCCTCGGCCTCCCAAAGTCCTGGAATTACAGGTGTGAGCCACCACCCCCGGCCAACATCTTTAAAAACATAAAAGAAAATGCTGTGAAACTAGATTCTATTCCCAGAAAATAATACCTTTTTCAAACATATATCTGTATAATTTTAAGTGACAAACTATAATACATTCATGAGATATTGGGTGATATACTGATATATGTACACCATATGTAATGATTAAATCAAGTTAACTAACATACCCTGAATATGTCTATCAAAAAATACAGGGATTTTAGACATATAGGTAGTGAAAAACATTATAACCAGCAGACCTAAACTATAATACATGTTTCAGTCCTCCAGGCAAAAAGAAAATTTAGGGACTCATTGGCACAGCATTTAATGATGAAGAGACAACTTCATCGATCCCTCCCACTGAGACAGAGAACACAGGCCTGGGTCCTGGGAATTCCTCAACCCAATCCACCACCTTGGGCACCTGCACACTCCTCTTGGGTACCTGAGGTTGGGTGTTATTACCTTAGCTGTCACCTACATGCAATCACCACCTGTGGGCATCAAGGACTGTTCTTTCCTGAAGAGAGAAACCTGATTGTGTGCTGCAGTGTGTGGGGGTGTTGGTGTGGGAGGAAGGATGGGGGAGGGAGGACCACAAGCAGCACTGCTGAGAAAAGCACAGGCAGCCTCCGTGTCAGTGTGAGGAGACCTTTTGCTGTGGTCACCACAAAACAGCATTTGGCCTGAAGCTATGTTAATAAAGATACTAGCTTTAGAATAGGGAGGTGCTCTACATTGATCATTCATTCAACTGACCTTTGTTGTCAGCCAGACATAGGACAGAGTGGTTCTGCATCTGGGGAACATCACTGAAGTAAAATGAGAAAAATCTCTGACCTTGGGTAGCATGTGTTCCAATGCGAAGAGGCAGACGAAAGTAACCAGAGCAAGGGCAGAAAGTGCTAGAAGGTGGTAAGTGCTGTGAGACAGGTGATCCAGGGTGTGGGCAGTGGGAACAGGGAAGGTGGCTGTTGTGCTGGGGTGGTCAGTGTGTGCCACGTTGCAAAGGTGATCTTTGAGGAAAGATTTGAGGGACATGAGGAGTTGTCCACGAGGATGTCTGGGGAAGTTCTTTCCAGGCAGAGGAACTCCAGTTCAGATGTACCAGGGCAGGAAGGTGTGTGTGTTCCCAGAAGAACAAGGAGGCCAGGAGGGCTGGACAGAGAGAAACTGAGATGAGATCAGAGGTACAGCCAGAGCAAGTGGGCTTGAGGGGAATGGGGAAGCATCTGACCTTTGCTCTGAGTGAGGTGGGAGGTAGAGGACAATTTGGAGCAGAAGAGGGACATGGTAAAACTTCTCTTTTATGTATGTGTGTATGTATGTATTTATGTATTTGAGACACTTCCTTCATCAGTCATCTTCTTGTCTTATGTCTCCATGTTTACATTTTTCTTCTCTTCTACCACTGTAGTTCTGCCTTGATTCTTCTGCCATTGCCTCCCTTTTATTTCTCCTTCACTTATGAAGCTTAGTTTGGCTGGATATGTCATTCTGGGTTGAAAATTCTTCTTTTTAAGAATGTTGAATATTGGT
>NW_016811043.1:128246-161320 GCF_001698545.2 Rhinopithecus bieti | reverse complement strand
TGATGGGCTTCCCTTTGTGGGTAACCCGACCTTTCTCTCTGGCTGCCCTTAACATTTTTTCCTTCATTTCAACTTTGGTGAATCTGACAATTATGTGTCTTGGAGTTGCTCTTCTCGAGGAGTATCTTTGTGGCATTCTCTGTATTTCCTGAATTTGAATGTTGGCTAGGTTGGGGAAGTTCTCCTGGATAATATTCCAAAGAGTGTTTTCCAACTTGGTTCCATTCTCCCCATCACTTTCAGGTACACCAATCAGACGTAGATTTGGTCTTTTCACATAGTCCCATATTTCTTGGAGGCTTTGTTTGTTTCTTTTACTCTTTTCTCTAAACTGCTCTTCTCACTTCTTTTCATTCATTTGATTTTCAATCACTGATACCCTTTCTTCCACTTGATCAAATCAGCTAATGAAGCTTGCGCATGCATCACGTAGTTCTTGTGCCATGGTTTTCAGCTCCATCAGGTCATTTAAGGACTTCTCTACAATGTTTATTCTAGTTAGCCATTCATCTAATCTTTTTTAAAGTTTTTAGCTTCTTTGTGATGGGTTCAAGCATCCTCTTTTAGCTCAGAGAAGTTTGTTATTACTGATCGTCTGAAGCCTTCTTCTCTCAACTCTTCAAAGCCATTCTCCATACAGCTTTGTTCCGTTGCTGATGAGGAGCTGCATTCCTTTGGAGTAGAAGATTTTTTAAAGATTTTTTTGTCAAATTTTTTTGTAATCATTTTTATATCCCTATCAGCACCCCATATTGTGATGAATATGTTAGCTTCATTTGGGCAGAAGGGGCATGACACTGGTCCTTTTGAGCAAGAATTTTCTGGGTCTTTCCATGGGATTCAGTTTCTGCCATGGTGGATAAGGGGAGAGCTGTCGGGGTAAGGTTTAGTCTTCATAATGAACCACGCTGTTTGGGCATCAGATTTATCTCTGGAAACTTGAAGGTTGGGCAAGAGTGCGATCCTCCGCCCCATTCAAAAGGTCAAGGTAGAGCAGGTTCTTGTTCAGGGTGCAGTGAGTGAGAGAAGGGAAAGTAAGAGAACATTCTTTCACCTTTTTGTGACCTGCATGCATCCAAGTCTCTGATGTTTTAAATAACTGAAACTGAGACCTAGATCCACTTGTCTGTAAAGCTGAACTGTGGAGGAGGAAGCATATCATCCCCGCCACTGGAGAGATCTCTGAAGAGTTTGTGAGCCCCCTCTTAATCGAAAATGACACAAAATTTCATCAAAATAAAGTGAAATTATGACTGTAGATGGGGCTTTATTTAGAGCTTCGACTCCACACCTGCTTCCTAAGACATGATCCTTCCCCAGGATACTATAGAATCACAGGACTCACACTGGAGGGGTCAGGCATGATGGTGTTCTTCCTTTTTGGCCAATAGGATGTTTTGGATTGCATGTATTTTCCAAAAGGGCTACAAAATATCTTCCATCACACTTGGTTTTCTTTAGTTTGACCCACCACTCCCTCATCAGGAGGTAAGTTCTCTCCACCCCCTTAAGCATGATCAGATCTGATAAATGTATTAGCCAATAAAATATGGCAGAAGTGTGATTGTGTAAGTTCTGGACACTGCCATTAACCATCCTGCCTGCATCTGGTTCCTTCTGCTTCATTTCCTGAACGATGTAAAACTCCCAGGCCATCATCTGAGCTCAGCCAACACATAGAACATTTTGAGAGATCATAAAAAATTCTTTTTTACTATTTTCATGAATGTCCTTTTCTATCCTTCCAGTTTCAACTAGTATGTGTCCTTAGATGCAAAGTGAGTATCCTGTAGTCAGCATGTGGTTAGATTCTTTTTATTCTATCCATTGTGATAATCTCTGAGTTCTGATTGGGCAGTTTAATCCATTTACCTTTAAAGTAGTTACTGATAAGGAAGGACTTACCTCTGTAATTTTGATGCTGGTTTTATGCATGTCTTATAGCTGTTTCATCCCTCATGTTCTTCATTCCAACCTTCCTTTGTGTTAACTCAATTTTTTTCTAGCAATATATTTTGAATAACTTCTCATTTTCTTTCATGTATAGTTTATGTATGTTTTCTTTGTGATTACTATGGTATTACATGTAACAATACAGTTATAACAATCTCGAATTGAAACCAACTTCAATCATATATGAGAACTCCGCTTTTTTTTGGTTTCGTTTTGTTTTTTTTTAAGAGAGAGAGAATTTCACTCTGTCGCCCAGGCTGGAGTGTAATGGCATGATCTCGGCTCACTGCAACCTCCACCTCCTGGGTTCAAGTGCTTCTCCTGCCTCAGCCTCCCGAGTAGCTGGGATTACAGGTGCCTGCCATCAAGCCATGCTAATTTTTTGTATTTTTAGTAGAGACGGAGTTTCGCCATGTTGGCCAGGCTGGTTTTGAACTCCCAAGCTCAGGCAATCCGCCCGCCTTGGCCTCCCAAAGTGCTGGGATTTCAGACATAAGCCACCACACTTGGCTTGCTTCTTTACATCTTTTTCCAGCCCTCATTTTACGTTATTGATGTCACAAATTACACCTCGGCAGGCTGGCAGGCTGGAAAGTCACACTGTTGCAGGCTTCAGTCTGAAATTTGTAGACCAGGCTGGCAGACTGGAAGCCTAAACTGTAGTTGCTACTGTCAACCTCAGGCAGAATTTTTTCTTCTCTGGGAAGCCTCATATTTTGCCCAAAGGCCTTCAACTGACTCAAAATGTCCCACCCAGATTTTTGAGGGTAATTTCCTTTTCATAAAATCAACTGACATCAGATTTTAACCACAACTGCAAAACACCATCATATCAACATATAAATTAGTGTTTGATTAAATAACTAGGTGCTATGGATTAGTCAAACTGACACATAAGACCCACCATCCCAGCCCATGCTTGTGAACTTGGCACCCATTAACGTTTCCTTAAACCATACTTAGTCTCCAAATAAAAACAACTATAAAGTCACACATTTGCCAAAGATGATACAACTAGTTTGCATCCAACTAAAACACACTAACCCTTTCCTCAGAAAAGAATCAAACTGAATGCATGCATGATATGCACTCTTCTCTTTGATACACTATAACCTCAATACCATGTTTTAAAAGTTTAAAATCATTAATAAAAGGGAACTATTAGCACATCTTATGTTTTATTATAAGACGATCAGGAAAAGATGAAAAGAAAGGTATTTGCTTAATGCATGTACAGATACATACACACAGACATAAATATCTTTATAAAATATAAGAAGGTAATACTCATAACGTTTGCCATCTTTATTTCTATAACAGGTCACATGGTTAGAGCTGATTATTTATTTACTTACTTATTTATTTGAGACAGGGTCTTGTTCTGTTGCCCAGGCTGGAGTGCAGTGGCATTACCTTGGCTCACTGCAATCTCCACCTCCTGAGCACAAGTGATCCTCCTACCTCAACCTCCTAAGTAGCTGGGACTACAAGCACATCACCAAGCCTGACTAATTTTTTGTATTTATTTTCAGTAGAGATGGAGTTTCAGCATGTTGCCCAGGTTGGTCTCACATTCCTAGACTTAAGCAATCCACCCACCTCAGCCTCTCAAAGTGCTGGGATTCAGGCATAAGCCACTGTGCCGGCCAAAACTAATATTTATAAATACTTTTCTCTTTTTTTTACTAAGCATCCTATATTCCCATGGCCTTCAGCAAGTTCCTCAGCTGATTAGGTTTCTTTTCCTGCTTGGATGACTTAAACCTTCATTCCTAAAGGGTATGTGTCATTAGTAGTCCTACCTGACTTGGGTTGTTTTAGTTTTTATTGACTTTAATTATGGCAGAGTATTAGTAAGAGATGCTCTGAAAGATCTTCTGTGTTCCAGACATAGTCTTATTTGCTGCCATTGTGTAGTAGCAGACCAATTCCCCATGAAGACCAGGACCAATCACCCCAGACAGTGCAGTCACTCCTTCCTTTTCTGTTGATTCAGAAGTGTAAGGAGCTGAAGGGATCGGGTGGCTGTCTTAGCTTCCAGTTCAATGGAATCATTTCTGTGTCTCCTGAGGGCATATTCTTCCCTTTAGTAAACCTCTAGAGCCTAATCTTGTTCCTCCTGACGGGGCAAGACCTCCCAACCAAGATCTCTAGCACCTCCTACAGGTGGGTTTGGCCTGCAACAGGTCTGTACCTCCCTGAGACAGAGCTCCCAGAGGAAGGGGCAGACTGCCATCTTGGCTGCTACATAGCCTTCGCTGGTGGTACTTCCAGGTACTGGAAAATCAGAGGCAACTAGGGACTGGAGCAGACTCCCAGCAAACTGCAGCAGCCCTACAGAAAAGTGGCCAGATTGTTAAAAGAGAAAACAAAAGAAGAGAAAAACAAAACCCATTCGAAGGTCAGCAACCTCAAAGATTGAAGGTAGATACGCCCACAAACATGAGAAGGAATCAGTGCAAGAATGCTGAAAACTCAAAAAGCCAGCACGGGTTTGGAACCAGGCTAAGGCTACGATGCCTGAAACAACAGAAGCAGAATTCAGAATATGGATAGGAATAAAGTTCACTGTGCTAAAGGAGCACACTGTAATCCAATGCAAGGAAGCTAAAAATCATGATAAAACATTGCTGGAGTGAATGACAAAATAGCCAGTATAAAGAAGAATGTAACCAATCAGACAGAGCCAAAAAACACACTACAGGAATTTCATAGTGTAGTCACAAGTATTAATAGCAGAATACAGCAAGTGGAGGAAAGAATCTCAGTGCTTGAAGACTGACTTTTTGAAATAAGACAGGAAGATAAGAATAGAGAAAAAAGAATTAAAAGGAATTAACAAAACCTCCCAGAAACATGGGATTATGTGAAGAAACTGAATCTACAAATAATTGGTATACCTGTCATGGGGAGAATGGAACCAATCTGGAAAACATTTCAGGATATCATCCATGAGAACTTCCCCAATCTAGTTAGACAGGCCAACATTCAAATTCAGAAATGCAGAGATGGCAAGTAAGTTACTCCATGAGAAGATCATCCCCAAGACACATAATCATCAGATTCTCCAAGATTGATATGAAAGAAAAAATGTTAAGGGCAGCAAGAGACAAAGGCCAGGTCACCTACAAAGGGAAGCCGATTAGACTAACAGTGGACCTCTCAGTGGAAACCCTACAAGCCTGAAGAGATTGAGGGCCAATATTCAATATTCTTAAAGAAAAGAATTTCCAACCCAAAATTTCATATCCGGCCAAACTAAGCTTCATAAGCAAAGGAGAAATAAGATTATTTTCAGACAAACAAATGCCATGGGAATTCATTACCACTAGACTTGCATTACAAGAATTCCTAAAAGAAGCACTAAACATGGAAAGGAAAGACAGTTACCAGCCACTACAAAAACACACTGAAATACACAGATTAGTGACACAATAAAGTAACCACATAAGCAAGTCTGCAAAGTAACCAGCTAACATCATAATGACAGGATCAAATCCATACATATCAAGACTAACTTTAATGTAAATAAGCTAAATGCCCCATTTAAAAGACACGGATGGGCAAGCTGGATAAAGAACCAAGACCTATCAGTATGCTGTCTCCAATACACTCATCTCACATGCAATGACACACATAGGCTCAAAATAAAGGGATGAAGGAAAATTTACCAAGCAAATAGAAAGCAGAAAAAAATCAGAGTTGTAATCTTAGTTTCTGACAAAACAGACTTTAAACCAACAAAGATGAAAAAAGATTTTTAAAAAGGGGCATATGTATGGGTAAAGGGTTTAATTCAACAAGGAGATCTAACTATCCTAAATATATATGCACCCAATACAGGAGCACACAGATTCATAAGCAGGTTCTTAGAGACCTCCAAAGAGACTTAGAATCTCACACAATAATAATGGAAGACTTGAATTCCCCACTGACAATATTAGACAGATCATCAAGACAGAAAATTAACAAAGGTATTCAGGACCTGAACTCAGCCCTGGATCAAATGGACCTGATAGATATCTACAGAACTCTCCACCCCAAAACAACAGAATATGCATTTTTCTCATTGCCACATGGCACTTACTCTAAAATCGATCACACGATTGGAAGTAAAACACTCCTCAGCAAATGCAAAAGAACTGAAATTGTAATAGTCTCTTGGACCATAGTGCAATCAAATTCAAAATCAAGAATAAGAAATTCACCTAACCATACAATTAAAGAGAAATTGAATAACCTGTTCTTGAATGACATTTGGGTAAATAATGAAATTAAGGCAGAAATCAAGAAGTTCTTTGCAACTAATAAGAACAAAGATACAATGTACCAGAATCTCTGGGAAACAGCTAAGGCAGTGTTAAGAGGGAAATTTATAGCTGTAAATGCCCACATCAAAAAGTTAGAAAGATCTCAAGTTAACAACCTAAAATCACAACTAAGAGAACTTGAGAACAAAGAGCAAACACATCCCTAAGCTAGCAGAGGACAAGAAATAACAACAACCAAAAAAAAATTAACAAAGGTGTTGTCTCCTGAAGGAGACAGAAACACAAAAAAGCATTCAAAAGATCAATGAAGTCAGGAGGTTTCTTTTTTTTTTCTTTTTTTTCTTTTCTTTTTTTTTTTTTGAGACGGAGTCTTGCTCTGTCGCCCGAACTGGAGTGCAGTGGCCGGATCTCAGCTCACTGCAAGCTCCGCCTCCCGGGTTCACGCCATTCTCCTGCCTCAGCCTCCCGAGTAGCTGGGACTACAGGCGCCCGCCACCTCGCCCGGCTAGTTTTTTGTATTTTTTTAGTAGAGACGGGGTTTCACCGTGTTAGCCAGGATGGTCTCGATCTCCTGACCTTGTGATCCGCCCGTCTCGGCCTCCCAAAGTGCTGGGATTACAGGCTTGAGCCACCGTGCCCGGCCCAGGAGGTTTCTAAAAAAAAATACGAAAATATATAGACCACTAGCTAGACTAATAAAGAAGAAAAGGAAGAAAATTCAAATAAACGCAATCAGAAACAATAAAAACATTACCACTGACCCCACAGAAATGTAAGCAACTACCAGAAAATATTATGAATACTTCTATGCACGTAAACGAGAAAATCTAGAAGAAATGGATCAATTCCTGGACATATATACTGCCCCCAAGACTGAACCAAGAAGAAATTCAATCCCTGAACAAATAACGAGTTCTGAACTTAAGGCAGTAATAAACAGCCTACAAACCACAAAAAAGCCCAGGACCAGATGATTGATAGGTGAATAGGCTCAGCCCAAAAGCTTCTTAACCTGATAAGCAACATCAGCAAAGTCTCAGGATACAAAATCAATGTGCAAAAATTACTAGCATTTCTATACACCAACAACAGATAAACCAAGAGCCAAATCAGGAATGAACTCCCATTCACAACTGCCACAAAAAGAATAAAATACCTAGGAATACAGCTAACTTAGGAGGTAAAAGATCTCTACAAGGAGAACTACAAACCACTGTTCAGAGAAATCAGAGATGATGCAAACAAATGAAAAAATTTCCTGTGCTTATGGATAGGAAAAATCAGTATAGTAAAAATGGCCATACTTCCCAATGTAAAGTACAGATTCAATGCTATTCCTATCAAACTACCATTGACATTCTTCACAAAACTCGAAAAAAAAATTTTTAAATGCACATGGGACGAAAAAAGATCCCAAATAGCCAAGGCAATCCTAGGCAAAAGGAGCAAAACTGGAGGTACCCGATACCTGATTTCAACTATACTTCAGAACTACTGCAACCAAAACAGCATGGTACTGGTACAAAAACAGACACATAGACCAATGGAACAGAATAGAGAATCCAGAAATAAGACCACACACCTACAACTATGATCTTGGACAAACCTGACAAAAACAAGCAATGGGGAAAGGATTCCCTATTTATAAATGGTGCTGGGATAACTGGCTAGCCATATGCAGAAGATTTAAACTGAACCCCTTCCTTACAACATATACAAAAATTACCTCAACATGGGTTAAAGACTTAAATGTAAAATCCGAAACTATAAAAACCCTTGAAGACAACGTAGGCAATACCATTCAGGACATAGGCATGGGCAACGATTTTATGACGAAGGTGACAAAAGCAAGTGTAACAAAAACAAAAATTGACAAATGGGATCTAATTAAACCAAAGAGCTTCTGCACAGCAAAAGAAATTGTCAGCAGAGTAAATAGACAACTTACAGAATGAGGAAAATTTTTTGCGAGCTGTGCATTGGACAAAGGTCTAATATCTAGCATCTATAAGGAACTCAAACAAATTTACAAGAAAAAACAAAACAACCCCTTTAAAAGGTGGGCAAAGCGTATAAACAGATGCTTCTCAAAAGAAGACATACATGCAGCCAACAAACATATGAAAAAAAGCTCAACATCACTGATCATTAGAGAAATGCAAACCAAAACCACAATGAGATAACATCTCACACCAGGCAGAATGGCGATTATTAAAAAGTCAAAAAATTAAAGATGCTGGCAAGGTTTTGGAGAAAAAGGAACATTTATACACTATTGGTGAGAGTGCAAATTAGGTCAGCCATTGTGGAAGACTGTGTGGTGATTTCTCAAAGACCTAAAGACAGAAATACCATTATACCCAAAGGAATACAAATCATTCTATTATGAAGACATATGCACACATATGCTCATTGCGGCAACATTCACAATAGCAAAGACGTGGACTCAACTTAAATGCCCATCAATGATAGACCGAATAAAGACAATGTGGTACACATATACCATGGAATACTAAGCAGCAGAAAAAGGAATGAGATCATTTCCTTTGCAGGGACATGGATGGAACTGAAAGTCATTATCCTTAGCAAACTAATGCAGGGACAGAGAAGCAAATACTGCATGTTCTTACTTATAAGTGGGAGCTAAACGATGAGAACGCATGGAGACAGACAGGAGAACAACACATGCTGGGGCCTTTCAGAAGGTGGAGGGTGGAAGGAGAGAGAGGATCAGGAAAAATAATTAATGGGTATTAGGCTTAAAAACTGGGTGATTAATCTGTGCAACAAACTCCTACAACACAGGTTTACCTATATAACAGCCTGTACCTGTACCCCTGAACTGAAAATAAAATTTACAAAAGGAAGTGAACTGCGGATTCTGCCTGTTGCTGAGCAGGTCTATTTCAATTATGCAAACCAGTGCTGAGGAAATAATCACAGGGTGGTCAGGG
Organism: Rhinopithecus bieti; assembly: GCF_001698545.2. Lineage (NCBI taxonomy): Eukaryota > Metazoa > Chordata > Mammalia > Primates > Cercopithecidae > Rhinopithecus > Rhinopithecus bieti. Next base: position 152,142 of record NW_016811043.1, on the reverse strand, counting down.
GCCCACTGGACCTGCTATGAGAATGGTTCATGGATGTTAGGACTTCAGGTTTTCTATTCTTCCTAATTTAGTCTTGCTAGGTTGTATGTTTCCAGGAATTTATCCATATACTCCAGGTTTTCGAGTTTGTCAGTACAGAATTATTCATAATAGTCTTGGATAATCTTTTGTATTTTTGCGGTATCAGTTGTAATGTTTCTCTTTTTTTTCCTGATTTTGTCTGAGTCTTCTCTCTTTGTTTCTTGGTTTGTCTAGTTAGTGGTTTATCACTTTTGTTTATCTTTTTGTAGAACGATCTTTTCACTTTGTTGATCATTTACACGGTTTTTAGAAGTCTTTATTTAGTTATGTTCTGATTTTTATTATTTTTTCTGCTAATTTTGGATGTGGTTTGTTGTTGCTTTTCTAGTTCCTTGAGGTTCATTGTTATATTGTTAATTTGTAGTGTTTCTACTTTTCTAAGGTAGGTATTTATTGCTACAAACGTCCCTTTTAGCCCTGTCTAACTGTATCCCACAGGTTTTGGTATGTTGTGTTTCCATTGTCATTTGCTTCAAGAAACTTTCTGATTTCCAATTTAATTTCTCTACTGACTCAATGGTTATTCAGGAGCATGTTGTTTAATTTCCACGTATTTGTCTAGTTGCCAAAGTTTCTCTTGGTGTATATCTCTAGTTTTATTCCATTGTGACTGGAGAAGATATTTGATATGGTTTCAACTTTTGAAAATTTGTTGAGACTTTTTTGTGGCTTAACATAGGCTCTCTCCCGGAAAATGTTCCATATGTTTATGGAAAGAGTGTAGTATATTCTGTAGTGTTACATAGAATGCTCTGTAAATGTCTGTTAACTTTATTAGGTCTAAAATTTAAATCCAATGTTTCTTCTTGATTTCTGTGTAGATGATCTGTCTAATGCTGAGGGTTGGATGTTGAAGTCTCCACTATTATTATACTGGAGTCTATCTCTCTTATTAGATGTAGTAATTTTACAGGCTGCTCTTTGCTAGAAAAGAAAATGACTTTGGGGCTGCATTTCACTAAAAGGAAAACCTTACTGAGGACTTCCATACCCTCACTATCTGCCTAAATAATTTCTTCTTAACTTCTATATCACTGCCAGCCTCTGAGCCAGAATGAGGTGACACAGAGAGGCTGAGACTGTGCAGAACACATTTTGGCAAAGATAGCTGAGTGACAGTAGTGATGTCCAGTTTCCAGGAACAGCAGTGACATCTCTCCTGGCCTCAGTGTCCAGTGTCCAGCACCAGGGTGTCAGAGGTGTGAGCAGTGGCGTCTGTGCTCAGCAGTAGGGGCAATTTTTCCTAGGAGGGACCTGATCCAGGGTGGCCTGTGGATTCTGTTCCTGGATGTGTAGTTTCCAGCCTGCTTCTGTGGCCATCCCCACGATAAAATTAGCCCCCAATACCATGTATGCTACTGTTTGTGTAAATTAGAGAAATTTGGTTTCCATGGTTTGCTCCAAGAAGTGAGTGGGAAATGAGTCTGTGGGCGGGTGTCAGAGAGCCGCATTCAGAGGTGTTCCTTGTGCAAGAGCCACATCCTGAACTGTCTACCTGGCCTCTACCCCGTGGTGGAGAGAACAACAGGGAATGTCACATCTCATAACTGATGATACACATCCTCCCTTTTCTTCCTGTGAGAAAAATCCTCTTTTAAACTGGGTTTGAAAACCCACCCCACCCACCCACACTGGGCACTCTCTGATCTCTGATCTCAGTGGTTCCCAATCTGGCTGAGCAACAGGATTGCTGGTGGGAGCTTAGAAAATACTCAGGCCACTCCCCAGAAACCCAGTCTCAGAATATTATGCAGAAGACCAAGGAATCACTTATATAACAAGCCCTGTAGGCAAGGCTGATGCTCAGACATGTGGGATCCTGGTGTTTTTGATCTGGAGACCAGCAACATGAGCTCCAGCCTTGTCATAAATCCACAATCTCTTGTTTGACTCTGGAGTTCTTGGATCTCAGCACCACGTCCAGGTGATCCCTGTGCATATGGGAGTTCCTTGTCTAAGTGTTCCCTAGACTTGGGGTCAGAACTGTGCAGTCTGCTCTGGGTGTGCTCTGATCAGATCCCTTAGAACTGGAGGTCCAGGGATCAGTCCTTGTGCTCATTCTTTTCCATAGTCAACCACTCCCTTGGCGCTTCGTCCATGCTTGAGATTTTAAGTATCATTAATATAGTGTGACCTCCTAAATCTATTTCTCCAGCCTGCTCTATTTCTCCTTTCCCCTAAACTCTGGAGTTGTCTGTCCAAATTCCACCCCATCTCCCCCACCTGCATTCCTAGTAGACATCTCCACTGAGTGCCTGTGATGCTTCCTCCTCAGTATGCTCCTGCCAGAGTCTCCCCATCTCCACTGACAGCAGCTCCACCCTTCTACTCACTCTTTTTACAACTATGGTGTACTTGATTCATCTTTCTCACATCACAGATACAATCCATTGGCAAATGCTGTGAGTCCATCTTCAAATGCATCCAGAATCCCCTGACGTCCCACTCTTTCCCCTGCTCACACCCTAGTCAAGGTCACCGACATCTCCAGCCTGGAATACTGCACTCGCTTCCTACTGTTTTCCCTTCTGCTTCCCTGGTGCCTTGCCTCTCAGTTCTGTTCTCAGCACAGCAGTCAGAGATTCTTTTAAAAGAGAATTTGTGGCCAGGCTCGGTGGCTCAAGCCTGTATCCCAGCACTTTGGGAGGCCAACACGGGCAGATCACTTGAGGTTGGAAGTTTTGAGACCAGCCTGGCCAACATGGCGAAACCCTGACTCTACTAAAAATACAAAAATTAGCTGGGTGCCAGAGTGAGACTCCATCTCAAATACATACATACATACATTGCCTCCCTTTTACATGCATGTGCTTCAACCAGTTCTCTAGGAAGACATTCCAGACAGCTCTTTATCATTTGTTACTATGTTTATTTGACTGCAGAGCTTTCAAGATTTGTAACATTTTATTTTATATTTTAGTGTAAAATAATTCATGCTCACAATAGGAAATGAAACAATCAAAATATACATAAATATACTTTTAAATCTCTCCTGTCACTAAATCCAAACCCACTTTACTAAGGTGATTACTATTGTATCAGCATTCTCGCTGCGTGTCTACTTTCTTCACTTGCATGCAAACCATACTGAGTGTTTTTATCTGGTAGCTTTTGTTGAACTGCAATGACTGTAAATTTTACATGTAATTTAATCATTTGCCAGACAACTTCTGATATAACTTAAATAGTATAAAATCCACACATTCAAAATATACAATTCGGTGGTTTTTAGAATATTCACAGTTGTGCCTCCATTACCACAATCAATTACAGATCCTTTTATCTCCTCCCAGCCCTGCAGAAAAATCCGTATCCAAAGCCCAGGCCTAAGAAACTACCAACTTATGTTTTAGCTCTACAGATTTACCTATTCTGAACATTTTATGTAATGAAATTATACAACATGTGGCCGTTTGTGTCTGTCTTCTTTTACTTACTGGAACGTATTCAAAGTTTGAATGAGTCGTAGCTTGTATCAGTACTTAACATCTTTTTCATTGCTTAATTATATTCCATTGTATGGATATATCACAATTTATTTATTAGTTGGCAACATTTTGGTCCTTCTCATTTGGATTATGATGAATAATGCTGCTACTAACGTGGTATATAAGTTTTTATGTGAACTTATGTTTTCATTTCTCTTGGGTGTACTGTATACATAGGAGGGGATTGCTGGTTCATGTAATAACTTAATGTTCAACAATTTGAGCTACTGATAGCCTGCTTTCTAAAGGGGCTCTGTCTCTTAAATCCCCACCAGCAAAGTGTGAGTGTTCTAGTATCTCCACATTCTCATCAACACTATTACCTTTTTAATTATGGCCATTCTAGTGGGTGGGAAATAGTATCTCATTTTTGGGTTGATGGTCATTTCCCTGATGGTTAATGATGTTGAACATGTTTCTATGTGCTTATGAGCCTTTTGTATATTATTTGTCTTATTATTATTTTATTTATTGTTTATTATTATCTTATTATTACTAATATTATTATATTGAGTTACAACCATTCTTTATATATTCTAAATACAAGTCCTTTCCTTGCCAGATGTAAGATTTGCAAAACTTTTCTCCCATTCGATGAATTTCTTTTCACTTTCTTGGTGGTGTCCTTAGACTCACACATTTTTAATTTTGATGATGTTCGATTTATCTTTTATTTCCCCTTTTTGCTTGTGCCTTTGGTATCATTTAAGATCAGGTATTTTTACCTAATCCAAAGTCATGAAGATATATACCTATGTTTTCTTCTAAGAGTTTTCTAGTGTTAAGTCTCACATTTAGGTCTTTGATACACTTTGAGGTAATTTTTATATGTAGTGTGAAGTAGGGATCCAGCTTTATTCTTTTGCATATAGATAGCCTGTTGTCTCAGCACCACTTGACGAAAAGATAATTTCTTCCCCCACTGAATTATATTAGCACTGTTTTCAAAAACCAATTAACCATAGAAGTGAAGAGTATTGCTGGGCCCTCAATTTTGTTCTGACTTCATTCTTTTAATGCTGTTGTAAGTTGGATTTTAAATAACATTTGTATTAATGCATTGATACTCTATAGAAGCACATTCAATTTTTGTGTTTTGATCTTGTAGCCTACCAATGTGCTAAACTCATTTAGTATTAGTAGTTTAGTAGTTGCTAAACTCATTTAGTGTCCAGATAAAATATGCACACTGCTTAGATGTGCAGAGTTCAGGAAAACAGGCAGTGCTTGAGCGTCCGTGAAGAGCATTGGGACTGCATGGAGCACTCCCAAATTTGAGGTGATGACTACAGACTCCCGGTTGCAATAGACAGTAACAAACTCTGCTTCTTTGTATTCAAGAGATGTTCTGGACTCACACAGGGAAACTCGGGCTAGGGAATGAAAATAATTTTAAATGCAACAACTCAGACTAACAGATCCATAGTCTGGGAAAGTAAAACTTAGAAGCTTTGAGAGTTTAATTGTAATGCTGTTTTGACACAGGTCTTTTACAAATTGGAATTCTAATCATTCAGGGATTACCAATATTGTGCTACCTACTGTATTAATAAACAAAAAGGAAACTGGTCTCTATGAGAATCTCTATGTGGTGCCTTCAGACAAAACTTCACCAGGTTTAGAGAGAAAACCCCTGTCTCTACACCTCCATTCCCAGGGCGAGCTCACTCCACATGAAGTTCCCCGTGGTCAGTTTCCCTGTACAAAGGTCCAAGGGGAGAGGTAGGGAGTGGGAGGCAGGGAGTCCAGTTCAGGGTCGGGGATTCCAGGACGAGTAGGGAAGGGGAAGGGGCTGGGTGCAGCCTGGGGGTCTCTCCCTGGTTTCCACAGACAGATACTTACTTGTCCAGGAGTCAGGCAGACAGGGTGTCAAAGAGGCTTGGTGTAGGAAAAGAGGGATCAGGACGAAGTCCCAGGTCCTGGGCGTGGCTCTCAGGGTCTCGGGCCTTATCTGCATTGGGGAGGCGCAGAGTTGGGGATTCCCCACTCCCCTAGTTTCACTTCTCCCAACAGGTGTCGGGTCCTTCTTCCAGGATACTCGTCATGCGTCCCCAGTTCCCACTCAAATTGGGTGTCGGATGTTTAGAGAAGCCAATCAGCGTCGCCGCGGTCTCAGTTCTAAAGTCCCCAGGCACTCACCCGGACTCAGAGGCTCCTCAGACGCCGAGATGCGGGTCATGGCGCCCCAAACCCTCCTCCTGCTGCTCTCGGGGGCCCTGGCCCTGACCGACACCTGGGCCGGTGAGTGCGGGGTCGGGAGGGAAATGGCCTCTGCGGGGAGGAGCGAGGGGACCGCAGGCGGGGGCGCAGGACCTGGGGAGCCGCGCGGGGAGGAGGGTCGGGCGGGTCTCAGCCTCTCCTTGCCCCCAGGCTCGCACTCCTTGAGGTATTTCAGCGCCGGCACGTCCCGGCCTGGCCGCGGGGAGCCCCGCTTCATCTCCGTGTGTTACGTGGACGACACGCAGTTCGTGCGGTTCGACAGCGACGCCGCGAGTCCAAGGATGGAGCCGCGGGCGCCGTGGGTGGAGCAGGAGGGGCCGGAGTATTGGGAGGAGCAGACAGGGCTCGCCAAGGACTTTGCACAGACTTTCCGAGTGAGCCTGAGGAACCTGCGCGGCTACTACAACCAGAGCGAGGCCGGTGAGTGACCCCGGCCCAGGGCGCAGGTCACCACCCCTCCCCACCCCCCACGGACGGTCCGGGTATCCCCGAGTCTCCGGGTCCGAGATCCGCCCCGAGGCCGCGGGACCCGCCCAGACCCTCGACCGGGGAGAGCCCCAGGCGCCTTTACCCGGTTTCATTTTCAGTTGAGGCCAAAGTCCCCGCGGGGTGGTCGATGCGGGGCGGGGCTCGGTGGGCGGGGCTGACCGCGGCGGCGGGGCCAGGGTCTCACACCCTCCAGAGGATGTCTGGCTGCGATCTGGGGCCCGACCGGCACCTCCTCCGCGGGTATCACCAGATCGCCTACGATGGCAAGGATTACATCGCCCTGAACGGGGACCTGCGCTCCTGGACCGCGGCAGACACGGCGGCAGACACGGCGGCTCAGATCACCCAGCACAAGTGGGAGGCGGCCCGCGAGGCAGAGCAGTGGAGAGCCCACCTGGAGGGGACGTGCGTGGAGTGGCAGCGCAGACACCTGGAGAACGGGAAGGAGACACTGCAGCGCGGGTACCAGGGACAGTGGGGAGCCTTCCCCATCACCTCTAGATCGCCCGGGATGGCCTCCCATGAGGAGGGGAGGAAAATGGGATCAGCGCTAGAATGTCGCCCTCCCTTGAATGGAGAATGGCATGAGTTTCCCTGATTTCCTCTGAGGGCCCCCTCTGCTCTCTAGGACAATTAAGGGATGACCTCTCTGAGGACATGGAGGGGAAGACAGTCCCTGGAATACTGATCAGAGGTCCTCTTTGACCCCTGCAGCAACTTTGGGCACCGTGAATTTTTCTCTCGGACCTTGTTCTCTGCCTCACACTCAATGTGTTTGAAGGTCTGATTCCAGCTTTTCTGAGTCCCTCGGCCTCCACTCAGGTCAGGACCAGAAGTCCCTGTTCCTCCCTCAGAGACTAGAACTCTCCAAGGAATAGGAGATTATCCCAGATGCCTGTGTCCAGTCTGGTGTCTGGGTTCTGTGCTCCCTCCCCAACCCCAGGTGTCCTGTTCATTCTCAGGATGGTCACATGTGTGCTGCTGGGGTGTCCCATGAGAGATGCAAAGCCCCTGAATTTTCTGACTCTTCCCATCAGATCCCCCAAAGACACACATGACCCACCACCCCGTCTCTGACCATGAGGCCACCCTGAGGTGCTGGGTCCTGGGCTTCTATCCTGCGGAGATCACACTGACCTGGCAGGGGGATGGGGAGGACCAAACTCAGGACACCGAGCTTGTGAAGACCAGGCCAGCAGGAGATGGAACTTACCAGAAGTGGGGAGCTGTGGTGGTGCCTTCTGGAGAAGAGCAGAGATACACGTGCCATGTGCAGCATGAGGGGCTGCCGGAACCCCTCACCCTGAGATGGGGTAAGAAGGGGGATGAGGGGTCATGTCTCTTCTCAGGGGAAACAGGAGCCCTTCCGGAGCCCTTCAGCAGGGTCAGGGCCCCTCACCTTCCCCTCCTTTCCCAGAGCCATCTTCCCAGTCCACCATCCCCATCGTGGGGATTGTTGCTGGCCTGGCTGTCCTAGCAGTTGTGGTCACCGGAGCTGTGGTCGCTGCTGTGATGTGGAGGAGGAAGAGCTCAGGTAGGGAAGGGGTATGGGGTGGGGTCTGGGTTTTCTTGTCCCTCTGGGGGTTTCAAACCTCAGGTAGAAGTGTTCACTGCCTCATTTCTGGGAAGCAGCATCCACACAGGGGCTAACCCAGCCTGGAAGCCGGTGTGCCAGCACCTACTCTTTTGTGCAGCACATGTGACAATGAAGGATGGATATATCACCTTGATGGTTGTGCTGTTGGGGTCCTGATTCCAGCATTCACAAGTAAGGGGAAGGTCCCTGCTAAGGACAGACCTTAGGAGGGCAGTTGGTCCAGGACACACACCTGCTTTCCTCCTGTTTTCTGATCCTGCCCTGGGTCTGTAGTCATAGTTTTGGAAATTTCTTTTGGGTCCAAGACTAGGAGGTTCCTCTAAGATTCTCATGACCCTGCTTCCTCCCAGTCCCCTCACAGGACATTTTCTTGCTACAGGTGGAAAAGGAGGGAGCTACTCTCAGGCAGCGTGTAAGTGATGGGGGTGGGAGTGTGGAGGAGCTCACCCATCCTGTAATTCCTCCTGTCCCACGTCTCCTGCGGGCTCTGACCAGCTCCTGTTTTTGTTCTACCCCAGCCAGCGACAGTGCCCAGGGCTCTGATGTGTCTCTCACGGCTTGAAAAGGTGAGATTCTTGGGGTCTAGAGTCGGGGGCGGAGGAACAGAGGGGAAAGGCCTGCGTAATGGAGATTCTTTGATTGTGACGTTTCAAGTGTGTGGTGGGCTGTTCGGAGTGTCATCACTTACCATGACTGACCTGAATTTGTCCATGACTGTTGTTTTCTGTAGCGTGAGACAACTGTCTTGTGTGGGGCTGAGATGCAGGATTTCTTCACGCCTCCCTTTTGTGACTTCAGGAGACTCTGGCATCTTTTTCTGCAAAGGCATCTGAATGTGTCTGCGTCCCAGTTAGCATAATGTGAGGAGGTGGAGAAACAGCCCACCCCTGTGTCCACCGTGAGCCCTGTTCCCATGTTGACCTGTGTTTCCTCCCCAGTCATCTTTCCTGTTCCAGAGAGGTGGGGCTGGATGTCTCCATCTCAGTCTCAACTTTATGTGCACTGAGCTGCAACTTCTTACTTCCCTACTGAAAATAAGAATCTGAATATAAATTTGTTTTCTCAAATATCTGCTATGAGAGGTTGATGGATTAACTAAACAAGTAAACCCTAGAATTTGAGAGATCAAATAAAGACCTGAGAACCTTCCAGAATCCGCATGTTCTCTGTGCTGAGTCTGTTGCAGGTAAGTGTGGAGAAGGCTGTGAGGAGCCCAGTGTGGACTGGGCCTGTGCCTAGTTGCTGTTCAGTTCGTCATGGGCTTTATGTGGTCAGTCCTCAGCTGGGTCACCTTCACTGCTCCGTCGTCCTTGTCCCTTCAGTGGAAACTTGTCCAGCGGGAGCTGTGACCACAGAAACTCAGACATCACCGAGGGTGGCCCCTGCACACGGGGGTCTCTGTGCATTCTGAGACAAATTTTGAGAGCCATTCACCTCCTGCCCTGCTTCTAGAGCTTCTGTTCTGCTCTGCTCTCCTGCCCTCTCTCCCTGCCCTGGTTCTCGTGATCTTGGTGCTGAATCCAATCCCAACTCATGAATCTATAAAGCAGAGTCTAATTTAGACTTATGTTTGTCTGTGAAATTGGACCCATCATCAAGGACTGTTCTTTCCTGAAGAGAGAACCTGGTTGTGAGCTGCAGTGTGCTGGGGGGGTGGGCACCAAGGGAGTGATTGACTGTGGAAAAGAATGAGGGCAAGGACTGAACCCTGGATCTCCAGTTGTAAGGGATGTGATCAGAGCACACCCAGAGCAGACTGCACAGTTCTGACCCCAAGTCTATGGAACACTTAGACAAGGAACTCCCGTGTGTACAGGGATCACCTGGACGTGGTGCTGAGATCCAGGAAGTCTGGAGTCGAGCTACAGATTCTGTATTTATGACAAGGCTGGAGTTCATGTTACTGTTCTCCAGATTACACTTGGAGTATCACGAACACCGGGATCCCACATGTCTGAGCATCAGCCTCACCTCTAGAGCCTGTTATATAAACGATTCCTTGGTCTTGTGCATAAAACTCTGACACAGGGGTTCTGGGGAGTGGCCTGAGTTTTCTAAGCTCCCGCCAGCAATCCTGTTGCTCAGCCAGATTCAGAACCACTGAGATCAGAGAGTGGCCAGGGTGGGTGGATGGGGTGAGTTTTCAAACCCTGTTTAAAAGAGGATTTTTCTCACAGAAAGGAAAAGGAGGATGTGTATCATCAGTTATGAGATGCGACATTCCCTGTTGTTCTCTCCACCATGGGGTAGACGCCAGGTAGACAATTCAGGATGTGGCTCTCGCACAAGGAACACCTCTGAATGCTGCTCTCTGACACCCGGCCACAGACTCATTTCCCACTCACTTCTTGGAGCAAACCATGGAAAACAAATTCCTGTAATATACACATAAAGTCGTATATCTGGTATTGGGGGCTAGTTTTATTGTGGGGAAGGCCACAGAAGCAGGCTGGAATCTACACATCCAGGAACAGAATCCACAGCCCACCCTGGATCAGGTCCCTCCTAGGAACAACTGCCCCTGCTGCTGAGCATAGACGCCACTGCTCACACCTCTGACACCCTGGTGCTGGACACTGGACCCTGAGGCCAGGACAGATGTCACTGCTGCACCTGGAAATTGGACATCACTACTGCCACTCAGCCATCTTTACTAAAATGTTTTCTGCACAGTCCCAGCCTCTCTGTCACCTCATTCTGGCTCAGAGTCTGGCAGTGATATAGGAGATAAGAAGAAATTATTTAAACAGGTAGTGAGGGTACAGAAGGGTTTTAATGAAAAGCGGGCTCCAAATTATTTTCTTTTCTAACAAGGAGCAGCCTGTAATATCAAGCTTCAGACACAGACAAGTAAGCTGGAAGCTTGCACGGGTGAATGCCGGCAGCTGTGCGAATAGGAATCGGACACCTGGGACTGGGCATGATCACAATGGCGACTCTATCTTCCCTTCTCTTTGCCAGGCTCCTTCCTTACAGTAAGGAGCAGATAACATGGCACTGGCCAAGTGGCAAGCCCATTTGCATAATAGGATGAGGGTGGGGTGAACAGCCTTCCAGTTGCACTATGTAAATATCACACCTGGTCCAACCAACCTGTGGGCCCTACATAAATCAGACACCATCTCCTCAAGCCTGCCTGTAAAATCTGATGCACTCCCACTCCAGGCCGGAATTCCCTTCTGGGTGCCCCTCTCTCTCACAAGAAGAGAGCTGTTCCCCTTTGTCTTTCTTTTGCCTATTCAACCCTTTGCTACTAAACTCACTCCTCATATGTCAGTGTCCTTCATCTTCTTGGCATGAGATGACAAACCCTTAGTATTTACCTGAGACAATGACACCTCTTCAGCAGGTGGTCATCGGACTGGTGGAGCTTAAGACTCATGTCCATGATCAACTGCAGGGCGACTGGAGGGTTGTCCTCTTCCAAGGAGGGAGGTACTGTCTGTCTTCTCTCAACATTTCGCATGTTGTAAACCAAAAATAAACATCAAAGCCACCCTCTCCTAACAGTCTCAATTGACACCCTCAGCCAGGGTGCTCAAAAGTTAACCTGAAAGACTGGCTGAGGCCACTATGGGAAGCAGGTGTTGAACATGCCTCATTATGCCCTCTTCCCTTTTGGAATTCAGGAAAAGCTGACCAGCATTTACCACCAACACAGACCTTCAATCTGATCAGAAACATTTACAATCTATTCTCTCTGAAGTCTGGCACCTGGAGGTGTCATCTGCATGAGAAAATTTGGGACTCCACAACCTCTTATCATAACCCAGACGTTCCTTTCTATTGATAGTAACTCAACCAACTGCCAATCAGAAAAATTAAAAATCTAATTATAACCCAGAAGCACTACCCCACAACCCTTGCTTGCTTCAAATTGTCCCAACTGTCTGGATCGAAACAATGTATAGCTTATTGATGTCTCATATGTTCCTAAAATGTATAAAACCAACCTGTGCCCCAACCACCTTGATCACACGTTCTCAGGGTCTATTGAGGACTGCGTCATGGGCTGTGGTCCCTCATTTTTGGCTCAGAATTAATCTCTTCAAATATGTTATCGAGTTTGAGTCTTTTCATTGACAGTGTGGAATTCTGGTGTAGTAAGAGGGTTCAAGTGCTGGAGTGTGAGGGGTGGGAAAAAGTGACAAATTTTAATTATTGGAGCAGTGATCCAGGAAGAGAACTTTACCTGGTACCTGGTAGGCACGCAGAGTGGCTGAATGAGCCAAGACTAATAAATAACATATTTCCACCCATTCCCTTGAGGATAGATTATTACATCAAGTTTTTGTCTATCCCAGTTAATAGTCTAGATTACTGGAGTGGCATTGTGTGATGATGAAATGATTATTCAAACATCTTTCCTCAGCATTGTCCCTTACTAGGATTAAAACACCCAGGTTTGTAAGACCTCAGAGGTTCTGGGTCCACACCGATGTTTTATGTTAATATCTATATTTTCTTGTGTGTGGAAATATTTCTGAGGAGAGAATCTCTAACATTTATTAGTTTTTATATGACACCCTCAAAGGCCTAAAAAATCCTAACTTCTAGGTTAGAGGTAGGACCACTCCACGTCTGGACAATGAACAGCTGGTAGTAACCTGTGTTTAATAGATTAGGGACGTGAAGTAAATGCTTACATTTGGTTTATCTTTTCCTCTGGGACCAAAAAGATAGAGGTGTACTTGCTTACTCTTACTGTAAGTTTCTCTCTGTGGGATAGTGATGGGGTTTTCCTCCACCCAAACTTCTGATTTTCCAACAGCAGCTGGGAGCCCTAGAGTTCGACTCCATTCTGACACTAACTACCTGGAGTTCACCTCGGTCTCCACAGGTTTAAGGGCTCAGTCCCACAAGACTGTCCTCACTTCAGATGCAAGTCACAAGTATTGGGTGCCAGGTTACCTGCACTTCTGTCTATCATGGCTGCAAAGTCAGGGGTCTCTCACCTCCCAAGGTTTGAGAATTCTTAAACTAACTCAAAGAACTCAGGACGTTGCTATAGTCATGTAAACCAAAAAACGTCTGAGACAGGTCTCGGTCAATTTAGAAGTTTATTTTGCCGAGCTGAAGATGCACCTTGGAAACAGAGACACAAATCATTGTAGCATCTGTGGTCCATGCTTTTTCCTAACAGGGTTTTGAGGACTGCAATATTTATAGGGGAAAGAGCAGCCAGGAGAGGAAAAAAACAGTCAACTATGCATTCATCTCGTGCTCAGTACATCTGCATTTTACATAAGATAAAGTAAACGTTGGGTAGAAAAGTCACCGGGTGGGTGAAGGGATGATGTCTAGTCTTGTCTTTGTCCTGTACCTGTGAAGAAAAGCTGTTAATTTACACTGTCAGGGGGAAATTCAACAAAACTCCGTTTTAGAGTAAAGATGTTGGGGCCCACAAGGAATTATCTTGTGAGCAGTTTGTGAGGGAGGCCACCTGGGGAGATATGGGGTCTTCTATCTTCGCAGTTATTTGTTTAGGAACAAAAGAAAGGCAGTTTTTCCATCATTCAGTCTCCAAACTTAACTTTTTCCTTTGGTATAGTGAATTTGGAGTCCTGAAATTTTACTTTCCTTTCACACTCAGTATTGCAGTTTTTTTATTTTTATAGCGTAAATCCCCACCTTTTTGGCACCTGAGACCAGTTTCATGGAAGACAGTTTTTCCATGGACCAGTGGAGGTGGCAGAAGGCAGAAGGAAATGGTTTTGGATGAAACTGCTGCACCTCAGATGACCAGGCATTAGTGTTTCATAAGGAGCATGCAACCTACATCTCTCACATGCAGAGCTCACAATAGGGTTCGTGCTTCTATGAGAATCTAATTCAGCCACTGATCTGACAGGAGGCGGGACTCTGGTGGTCATGCTCATGCTCTCTCGCCCATTGATCACCTCCTGCTGTGCGATCTGGTTCCTACCAGGCCAAAAACTTGTACCAGTCCACAGCCCGGGGGTTAGGGACCCCTGGTTTAAATTATGCCACTATAGCAGAACACTTGAGACTGGATAACTTATAACAAACAGAAATTTGTTTCATTCATGGTGTCAAGGATGGGAATTCCCAGATCAAGGGACTGTATCTGGTAGAAAACAAAAGGGCAAGAGAGGGTGAGAGGTAGAGGGAAAAGGAGGTCAAACTGACAGCCTCAGGTCCTTTTATGTTGAGCCCTAATGCATTAATGAAGGCAGAGCTCTGATGGTCCAATCACCTCTCAAAGGTCCCATTTCTTAAAAATGTTGCACTCGGGAAGAAATATCCAACAGATGCTTTTTTGGGGAAGCATTCAAACCACAGCAGTTATAAAGGATACAAATGAGCAGCCAGATGAAGAGGTGCACAGGGTGAGGTCTGGAAGGGTTCTGAGCACAGGAGCCTCTGTCCCCATATAGATGGAGTTTACCACCTTCCCAGCATGTGGACACATGGATGTGCTCACCAGTTGGGAAGCTCATGCAACCTCATTACAATCTCTAGAGGTTTCTATGTAAATTTCATTGTGCAGGCAAGATTAATTAAATCACTGGACATTGTGTGACTGAACTCAACCTCAAGCCTCTCTTTCCTTCCCAGACTTTAGGGATGGGGCTAAAAGTTCCAATCCTCTAATCGCAACTTCGTGTTTCTGACAACCAGCTCCCATCCTGAAGCTATCTAGGAGCCCCTCACCCCACAGTCATCTCATTGCCATATTGAAGTCATGTTTATCACTGAGGAGGCTGCATATGTTCTAGAACCCGGTTGTCAGGAAACAGGGACAAAGACCATATATTTTTATTGGACCACAGATCACACCCTGGTTTTGACCACATTGTCTCTTTTTATAATATTTATTATTTTATTTTAGAGTTAATCTTTTGCTCTGTTGCCCAGGGTAGAATGCAGTGGCACAATCATAGCTCACTGTAACCTCGAATTCCTGGACTCAAGTGATCCTTCTGCCTCAGCCTCCTGAGTAGATAGCATTACAGGTGCACACCACCATCCCAACTAATTTTTAAATATTTTATAGGAATGGGTCTCACTATTTTGCAGAGGCTGGTCTCAAATCATGACCTTAAACGATGTTCCTACCATTGCCTCCCAAACTGATGGAATTACAAGCATGAGCCACGTGCCTGGCCAATCACAGATCTCCTACACCAGAAGAATCATAACAGTGAAAAGATCCTGGCACATTACCAGAATCCTCTTTGGTCATTAACAATTATCCCAGTGCAGTCCAAAAATAGGAATAGTCTCAGCAACATATGGCTGCACCCTTTCAGGCATCTGGTGAAATCGAGCTAAGAGACAATACTCTCTCTTACTTATACCTCTTTCGAGTAGTTCATGTAACATTGGATTTTCCTCATTACATAACCCATGTGTTCATTCATTTACCCTCAGCTACTATTTCTCCTTCTCTTCATTTATACTAAACATTTACAACTTCGGAAGGAACACTAGGCTCTGCTGCTGTGCTGGCTTAGACTGCAGGGACCAATACTGTTCTAGCAATTGTCTCGCATCATCCATTCCAGTTCATAGAGGGTAGCGTTATGCAGGTAGAGAACTGGGTGGCTATCTGACCCCAGGCAATACAGCTGCATTCAGTGTTAGCCCCAACTTTGCCAGACGCAGTGAAGGCAAAACCTACTTCTCCAGGCCCTTAGGAATTATTACATAAAGGACATAAAATATATTTACAGTTTCTTGCTTAGGAATAATTCCTGTTTTTGGACTCTATTTGCATCCCTAGTCCTGGGACCACTGTATCAGGGATGAGAAAAGCAAGTTGAGGTGAATTACAGTCATCATTCCAGTGTCCTCCCACCAGGGGAAGGAATATATGTAGATCACACCAGCACCTTTCCCTGATCCACCAGGAAAAGAGAGGGTACTCTCATGTCAAGTGTGAGCACACTCATGAAGGTGTATAAGCCCACCCTTCGTGCTTGTTTCCCCACTCTTGCTTTATATACCCAATGTTTCAATTGGCTATTTTAATTTTCTATGGAACTCTTCCTTTGAGGAAGGTGTCTCTCTGACCATTGTTGGACATTTTGAGCCGGTGCATTTTCCGGTGTAAAGAAATGTGACTCAGTGGTCCACATGGTTGCAGTACCTCCCATTCAAGTTCTTTGTAGCACTCCGAGCATTTGCATCTGAGATAAAGGAGGAACCTCTCTTAGAAGCCTGCCAGGGCCTCTGACCTGGAAATAAAGAAAAGCTTTCAGTTCCTTCAAGAGAAATTCCAGGCACCTAGCCAGCCCTAAAAAGCAAGTGAGTGACCTTATGAACAAGAAGGTAATGATAGCTTAAAACAATAGCCAAGGAAGTTAGAGTAACAGGATGTTTGATTCTCTACAGAAACTAAAAACATCTTAACATACGTCCCTGAGTTGTTTTTCAGAAACACAGGATCCCACCTAATAGATCCACTGACAGGGAGACCTTATAAAGGGGAAACTGAGGACTGAACTCTGACCGCCGTTCTTTGTTCTAAATTTCTTCCTGAGGGGACTGGAGAGAGTCAAGGCCACAGGCCAGGCCTGAACATTCCTCCTACTCCCCCAATTGTGTAAGGAAGCTGTGTAAGGAAGCTTTGCTTCCTTATCTGTCACAAATCAGAGAATCTTTAAATCTACCTAAGACCTGTAAGCTTCCTCAACAGGATTTTCCACCTTTTAAGGCCGAAGCAGTGTATCACTTCTATGCATTGATTTATGATGTTGCCTGTAACTCTGCTTTCCTGAAATTTGCCCCTGCCTTTGAAAATCCTTGTTTGTGAGCCATCAAAAAGATTGGGAGGTAAGCGTGAGTTGCCCGATTCTCCTTGTTTGGCGCCCTGCACATAAATGCCCTCCTTTCTCCCACTACAGTCTCAGTGTGGATGTTTGCTTTTATTGCAACATCCCAGGTGAGTGGACCCCAGTTTAGTTTGGTAACACACGTACCACCAGCTGAACAAAGCCCACTCCAGGGTGAGGATCTATTCCTGTCAAGACCCATTTGCTGCTTCCTGGGGCTAATGGTTTCAGTCTAACTTGCCAGCTATGTATTTTCAAGGTCTTCTCATAAAAGAATCTACCACATAGCCATATGCTCTCTCTTTTTTTTTTTTTGTTCAAGAAAGCCCTTCTTATGTGTATTTTGTGCCTGTGATGTGTGGAATGCAAGAGGAATATGTCTTGATTCCACCTATCTCTGCATTGCTAAGGCCCCAATGTCTACTTATTTCACGGACTCAGGCGATCACCACAAGCAAACATGGATTTTTTGTTGTTGTTGCTTTTGAGATGTGGTCTTGATATGTTTCCCACTTTATGAATTGCTCATATTTCCTGTCCCTTCGCTATTGATAAACAATTGTGTTGTATCCAGATTTTACAAGTCGTGCTGCTATGAATAATATTTGCATATATTTTGGCACACACATACAAGCATTTCTACTGGTTGATAACTAAAAGTGCTATTGCTGGGTCATAGGTGAGTAGATGCTTGGCTTAGTCTCTGGTTAACAAATTTCTAGTAGTAAACAAACAGTAGAGGAGCGTGAATCTCTTACTTAGAAATTATTCGGATAATAATTAAGGAAGGAATGAGAGACCGAGACTATAATAACTCTTTTGCAAACCATCATGAGTTAACGAATTTAACCATTGAACAGCAATGGCAATTAACAACACAATAAAACAAAAAACTAATGTCAGGTTCTTCCTCTTGATGGAAGAACACATTACAGTACCATCAAACAAGTACAAGTGACAAAGAAACCAAGCCTGAATATAAGCTAGCCTCCATAGCCAATTACCAATTTAGAGGCAATACAGATAATAAAAATACATATTAAACAATGGCTTGGGGAGCAATCAGCAAACTGCACACTATGGGAAGCTCTACCATACAATATAAATTCAAGAAAGAATCTATAGAATAACAGAACAAAAGCATATTTCTAAAGGTAAAACTAAATTATAATTTTGGATGATAAAAATATAAAATAGAACAAAGAAGTGATGATCATGAAAGTCAGGATGTATTTTCATTTGGGGGAGGAAAGAGTTTATTGCTGAGCTGGGGCAAATGATGGGGCTTCTGGTTTGCTCCACAAACGTCTATCCCTGGTGGTTAATGGGTGTTCACTTTTTATTCAAGGACACAAATTTTAGACCGTTTCTTTTTCCTTCTGGAGTCCTACATTTTATTTTATGACACAAAGATTAAGGAAAAAATAATTTATAGAGTATGGTTACTGTTTTGCACAGAGCCCCCTCCCCATCTTCCCTCTGAGCACCCAGAACAACCAGCAGACCTAGGACCCCCAGCAGGGGTGACCTCACTTCTAGGTGTGTGTGCAGCTCACATCAGCAGAGGCAAATGCAGGTCTACTCCTTGACTCTTGGAAAAGCCTGATAGGACACAGCTGAGGGGAAGCCTTCCCCGCCGTCTGCAGGCTCTTGGCCATCAGTGTAGAGGGAGCGGGTCCTCACCTCTCCCACAGGCACCTTCACAGCCACAGCCTCCTCTCTGCATGGGGAGTTCATGGCCCTTCCCTTGAACACGGTGACATGGATCTCGCCAAAGGTGGAGATGACACCATTCCTCCCCCCACCATCTTTTGCTATAGAGCAGCTGGAGGATGTTCCACCCACACACAGGACAGGGAGCTGACAACCAAGGAGGGGAGGAGCAATCCTCCAGCTTTCTCTACTTGTAATAAGTTCTCCCCATTGACATAATCTTGTTCATAGTCTCAAAATTATTTAAACTGCTACTATATCTTTAGTGGCATATTTATCTATCATAATGTTATTTTATTCTTAATTACCATTCCCTGTTTTATTTCTCCGTCCAAAATAAAACAGCTGCTTTTGGTTGGCTGGACCCTCAGCAGTGGCAGCTGCCAGGTCAGCCTTGGTGAGTGGTGGCTCAATTGCTGTGCCCATGCAGTGTCCATCGCAGCCCCCACGGCCACTTTGTGCAGGGACTCCATGAGCAAGCCCTGTGCGCTTCTCTTGCTTTACAGGAAACTTGACTCAGGCTGGTGTCCAGTGAAGAAATCCCAGGTGCATGGAAAGGAGAGGAGGGTCTCAGGGCTGTGAGTGATCTGCAAAGGGAAGCGTATGACCACCAGGTGGCGCTGCTGCGCTGCCCCTTCTCCCAGGAGGTGAATGCTCAGGAGGAGCTTTGAGGTGGAGAGAGAGGTGTCATTGCTCATCCTCCAGGTTCAGAGTAAAAACCTTCCGGTCAATCTTGGCCGCGCGTTCTTGTGTAGCGAGCGGACTCGGAGGTGCTCACCGCTGCTGTCATGGTTCGTTTGCTAAACTGCATCGTCGCTGTGTCCCAGAACATGGGCATTAGCAAGAACGGGGACCTGCCCTGGCCGCCGCTCAGGAATGAATTCAGGTATTTCCAGAGAATGACACAGACTCTTCACTAGAAGGTAAACAGAATCTGCTGTTACGTGTAGGAAGATCCGGTTCTCCATTCCTGAGAAGAATCGACCTTTAAAGGATAGAATTAATTTAGTTCTCAGCAGAGAACTCAAGGAACCTCCACAAGGAGCTCATTCTCTTGCCAGAAGTCTGGATGATATCTTAAAACTTACTGAACAACCAGAATTAGCAAATAAAGTAGAGATGATTTGGATAGTTGGTGGCAGTTCTGTTTATAAGGAAGCCATGAATCACCCAAACCATCTTAAACTATTTGTGACAAGGATCATGCGGGACTTTGAAAGTGACACAGTTTTTCCAGAAATTGATTTGGAAAAATATAAACTTCTGCCAGAATACCCAGGTGTTCTCTCTGATGTCCAGGAGCAGAAAGACGTTAAGTTCAAATTTGAAGTATATGAGAAGAATGATTAATATGAAGGTGTTTTCTGGTTTATTTTAAGTTGTTTCCCCTCCCTCTGGAAAAAATTATGTATTTTACACGAGAAGAAAAGACTTTTGTTGACTTTGGATCTATGAATAATTATTTCTAAGCAACATGCTTTTATCCCACACTAGTCTTGAATATATTAGATACCATTTATGAAACATTCTTGCTGTAACTAAGTGCCTCTCCAAGACCCCAACTGAGTCCCCACACCTGCTACAGTGAGCTGCCATTCCACACCCATCGCACATGGGACTCTGGCCAGTCCTTGACATTGTCGGGCTTTTCAAATGTCGGTAGTATTTATTAAAGATGAAGATGCACATACCCTCCAACTGAGCAGTTTCACTAGTGGAAAATACTGAAATCTTCCTACGTGTATATCTAGAGGTTTGTAGACAAATGTTGCAGCCTTGTTTGTAACAGTGGAAAATTGAAAACAACCTGGAAGTCCAGTGATGGGAAAATGAATATATTTCTGTCTTTTGGGGAACCCAAAGCAGGTTCCAAGACTGAAATTTCAGTGAAAGCAGTTTATTTCCTAGGTCTTACCAGAAATCATCAATTGAGGTATGGAGAAATGAAACTCAGAAGGTAAGAAAAGCAGTTTAAAGTCAGTGAGCAGGTTCTCATCGGTATCAAGCTCCGTACTGCTGAGATACAGGGAAACGGAGGGGAGAAAGCTGGAGTATTGATCCTCCACTCCTTGGTTGTCAGCTCCCTGTGCTGTGTGTGGGTGGAACGTACTCCAGCTGCCCTATAGCAAGTCCCAGGTGTTTGCAGTAAGAAGCTGCTGGCATGCCTGGGAACAGTGAATGGCAAACACTTAAAGCTATTCCATGTTTAAGTATATAACCTCTTCATATCTTTTTTTTTTTTTGGAAGAGTTTCACTCTTGTTACCCAGACAGAGTGGAATGGCGCGACCTCAGCTCACTGCAACCTCCGACTTCCCGGGTTCAAGCGATTCTCCTGCCTCAGGCTCCCAAGTAGCTGGGACTACAGGCGCGTACCACGACACCCAGCTAATTTTGTGGTTTTGGTGGAGACGAAGTTTCACCATGTTGGTTAGGCTGGTCTTGAACTCGTGACCTCAAGTGATACGCCCGCCTCAGCCTCCCAAAGTGCTGGGATTACAGGCGTGAGCCACCGCACCTAGCAGACCTTTATTCTTTTTATGTAGTAAAAAGTATAAAGCCACATATGGTTTATTTGAAATATTTTATGATTTAAAAAAATACAGAAGCAGGAAAACCAATTCTAAGTTAAAGTGAGAGATCGTGGTAGTTTGAACCAGAAGGTTGCCTGTAGTAAGACACTGTGATTTAAGATATATTTTAAGGTTGGAAGTAGCAGGATATTCTGGTGGAGTTTGACTTTGGTTTTGGGCCTATTGAGTTTGAGATGCCTTTGAGAAATGAAGGAAGAAGAGAGAGAGTAAAAGAAAAACTGGCCAGGCACAGTGGCTCACGCCTGTAACACATTGGCTCAGCATTTTGGGAGGCAGAGACAGGCAGATCCCTTGAGACCAGCTTGGGCAACATGGTGAAGCCCCGTCTCTACAAAAAATACAAAAGTTAGCTGGGCACTGTGGTGCCCACCTGTAGTCCCATCTGCTCAGGGGCTGAGGTGGATGAATTGAGCCTGCGCGGTCACGGCTGCAGGGAGTTGTGATTGTGCCACTGCACTCCAGCCTGGGTGACAGAAGAGACCCTGCCTCGAAAAAGAAGCTGAAAACAATGGAAGCATGCCTTCAGAATTCTAGAAAGAAAGTTATTTTCAACAGATAAATCTATATTCAGCCAAATAATCAAGGGTGAAGGTAAAATCATACATTTTTAGGCAAGCAAAGACTCAGGGGTTACCTCCATGGACCCTTTCTTGGGAAACTATTGGAGAAAATACTCCCGCAAAGTGAAGGAGGAGACAAACCAGAGAATGACACGGATCCAGCAAATAGGATCCAACACAGGAAATATTCCAGCTATGGAGCTGGCTTAAAAAAAAAAAAACAAAAAACGATAAAAATATTAATAGGTTAGGTGGGTGGAATGGCTCATGTCTGCAGTCCCAGCTACTCAGGAAGCTAAAAGCAAGAGGTTGGCTTGAGTCCAACATTTCCAGACCAGCCTGGCCACCACAGTGAGGTCCCTTCTCTTAAAAATAATAATAGGTTATTGCCAGATTTGGGGCATTTGGAGAGAAGTTCATTGAAGATAAAGCAAAAGTGAAAAAAACAAGAGGGAAGGCTGGTTAGGCAATCATTAATTTCAGGGCAGAAGGAAGTACAGGATAGGAAGTAAGAGCACATTACGCTGTTTTTCTCAACAATGAGCAATATGTACATAGTGATAATGATGCGGTGGCTGCTTAGCCCCTAACTCTGGTAACTACTTTGGGACAATACGGGAGGAAAAGTAAAGATAGTGATGGTGTAAGAGCTAAATCCTCATCTGTCATTCAAGAAATCACTATAAAATGTATAAAATAATCAAGAAATGACTAAGTTATTATGTGAGGAGAAAGAAGACATTGCTAAAAGAGTTAAAAGTCATTGCTTTGAAAGATTAGGAGGGATGGGGCAGGGAACTGTTAGGATGCATTGTAAACAGAAGAGGCTTTTAAAAATTACATGTATTAATATATGCACCCACTTGAAAACTGAAAAAAATAATAATTTGGAAAACCCATGAAGGCAGCTACCAGAAGGAAAAGCTGAGAGAATGAAAAGTGCTTGCTTGTCTCTGGAGAGAATAAATGGAAGGACTGTTGCTTTCATTGTAAGACTTTTAGAGCCATTTGATTTTACTTAACCATTTTCATCTATTTCTTTAATAAAACAACTCTATCATAATAAAAAGTTACATTCATTCATAGAAAACAAACAAACAAACAAAAACCCTTCGTGCCCAGCCCATCTCATTCTCGGAGGGTGTGAGGGATGAGGGCAGAGGGAAGGGCTGGGGAAGCAGGAGGTGAGGACAAGGAGCAGGGGAAAGGACTCCAAAGCAGTGGAGGACCTAGCAGGGGGTTCTCTGCATTCGGAGTTTCTGTACTGGGCAGTGTGGTAGTTACACGACTATAAATAATTACCAAAATTCACCAAAAAGCGCATCTAAAAGTGGTGAATTTTATTACACATAAATGCCCTAAAAGCAAAAAAAAAAAAAAAAAAAAAAAAAAAAAAAAAAAAAAAAAAAAAAAAAAAAAAAAAAAAAACCGGGGGGGAGGCAAAAATAAAGACATTTTTAGATCATCAAAGCCATAGAATTCATTTCCTAGGGATCCTGTACTATATTTAATTTTAAAGGAAGTTCTTCAGGGTGAAGGGAAATGATACTAGATGGTGACCCGGATACACAGAAAGGAACAATTAACAACAGGAATGATGCACACACACGTGTCACATTCACACTCATTTTCTTAATTTCCTGAAGACATATGGCTGCTTGTCTAAAACAAAAAGTATTACACTGTATCATTGAGTTTATAATATAGATTGACGTAATATATAAAACAGTAATAGCATAATGGTAGGTTAAATGAAACTACACTGTTACAAGTATCCTTTATTTTGCCAGATGTAGTTTAATAGAACCTGAACTTCACTGTGAGAAGTCAAGAAATTGGGTTTCCATTCTTACAACAATAAAAAACTAGTGTAAAGAAATATAGCTAAAAGCCACTAGCAGAATTAAAACTATAAACTAAAAACTGTTTATTTGACACATAAGAAAGTAGCAAAGGAGGAACAGAAACAAAAAGATATGAGACAAATTGAAAACATTTAGCAAAATTGTAGACCAAAATCCAACCATTGTAAGTGAAGAAATGACACGACCTTGCTCACTTTAGCAGGACCGCTGAGCACTGTGGGGAGAACACACATGGGCAGGAGGTGAGGGACCGTGTTAGTGCCACAATTCAGGAGTGACAGGGTAGCGGGGACTAAGGGGAAGGGGGGGTGTGAGGGATGAGAGGGGCAGAGAGAATGGCTGGAGAAGCAGGAGGTGAGGAAAAGGAGAGAGGAAAGAATTCTAAAGCAGTGGAAGAGCCTAGCAGGGGGTTCTTTGCATTCAGTATTCAATACATTTTGTTGGACTCCCTAAAACTAATTGGCTCCTTATGATAAAAAAAAAAAGAGTTAC
>NW_016811043.1:123293-126961 GCF_001698545.2 Rhinopithecus bieti | reverse complement strand
TCAGTTCTAAAGTCCCCACCCGCCCATCCGGACTCAGAGTCTCCTCAGACGCCGAGATGCGGGTCATGGCGCCCCGAACCCTCCTCCTGCTGCTCTCGGGGGCCCTGGCCCTGACCGAGACCTGGGCCGGTGAGTGCGGGGTCTGGAGGGAAATGGCCTCTGCGGGGAGGAGCGAGGGGACCGCAGGCGGGGACGCAGGACCCGGGGAGCCGCGCGGGGAGGAGGGTCGGGCGGGTCTCAGCCTCTCCTCGCCCCAGGCTCGCACTCCTTGAGGTATTTCCACACCGCCGTGTCCCGGCCCGGCCGCGGGGAGCCCCACTTCATCTCCGTGGGCTACGTGGACGACACGCAGTTCGTGCGGTTCGACAGCGACGCCGAGAGTCCGAGAGAGGAGCCGCGGGCGCCGTGGGCGGAGCAGGAGGGGCCGGAGTATTGGGAAGAGCAGACACCGAGAGCCAAGGCCAACGCACAGACCTACCGAGTGAACCTGCGGAACCTGCTCCGCTACTACAACCAGAGCGATGCCGGTGAGTGACCCCGGCCCGGAGCGCAGGACACGACCCCTCCCCATCCCCACGGACGGCCCGGGTGGCCCCGAGTCTCCGGTTCCGAGATCCGCCCCGAGGCCGCGGGACCCGCCCAGACCCTCGACCGGGGAGAGCCCTAGGCGCCTTTACCCGGTTTCATTTTCAGTTGAGGCCAAAATCCCCGGGGTTGGTCGGGGTGGGGCGGGGCCCGGTGGGCGGGGCTGACCGCGGGGCGGGGCCAGGGTCTCACACCCTCCAGACGATGTATGGCTGCGACCTGGGACCCGACGGGCGCCTCCTCCGCGGGCATGAACAGTACGCCTACGACGGCAAGGATTACATCGCCCTGAACGAGGACCTGCGTTCCTGGACCGCCGCGGACATGGCGGCTCAGAACACCCAGCGCAAGTGGGAGGCGGCCCGTGCGGCGGAGCAGGACAGAGCCTACCTGGAGGGGACGTGCGTAGAGTCGCTCCGCAGATTCCTAGAGAACGGGAAGGAGACGCTGCAGCGCGCGGGTACCAGGAGCACTGGGGAGGCTTCCCCATCACCTCTAGATAGCCCGGGATGGCCTCCCATGAGGAGGGGAGGAAAATGGCATCAGCGCTAGAATGTCGCCCTCCCTTGAATGGAGAATGGCATGAGTTTCCCT
The DNA here is from genome assembly GCF_001698545.2 of Rhinopithecus bieti. Lineage (NCBI taxonomy): Eukaryota > Metazoa > Chordata > Mammalia > Primates > Cercopithecidae > Rhinopithecus > Rhinopithecus bieti. Next base: position 125,782 of record NW_016811043.1, on the reverse strand, counting down.
GATTTCCTCTGAGGGCCCCTCCGCTCTCTAGGACAATTAATGGATGACATCTCTGAGGAAATGGAGGGGAAGACAGTCCCTAGAATACTGATCAGGGGTCTCCTTTGAACCCTGCAGCAGCCTTGGGCACCGTGAATTTTCTGTCAGGCCTTGTTCTCTGCCTCACACTAAATACATTTGAAGGTCTGATTCCAGCTTTTCTGAGTCCCTCGGCCGCCACTCAGGTCAGGACCAGAAGTCGATGTTCCTCCCTCAGAGTCTAGAACTCTCCAAGGACTAGGAGATTATCCCAGATGCCTGTGTCCAGGCTGTTGTCTGGGTTCTGTGCTCCCTTCCCCACCCCAGGTGTCCTGTTCATTCTCAGCGTGGTCACATGGGTGCTGCTGGGGTGTCCCATGAGAGATGCAAAGCGCCTGAATTTTCTGACTCTTCCCATCAGATCCCCAAAGACACACGTGACCCACCACCCCATCTCTGACCATGAGGCCACCCTGAGGTGCTGGGCCCTGGGCTTCTACCCTGCGGAGATCACACTGACCTGGCAGCGGGATGGGGAGGAGCAAACTCAGGACACCGAGCTTGTGGAGACCAGGCCAGGAGGAGATGGAACCTTCCAGAAGTGGGGAGCTGTGGTGGTGCCTTCTGGAGAAGAGCAGAGATACACGTGCCATGTGCAGCATGAGGGGCTGCCAGAACCCCTCACCCTGAGATGGGGTAAGGAGGGGATGAGGGGTCATGTCTCTTCTCAGGGAAAGCAGGAGCCNCAGCGGGATGGGGAGGAGCAAACTCAGGACACCGAGCTTGTGGAGACCAGGCCAGGAGGAGATGGAACCTTCCAGAAGTGGGGAGCTGTGGTGGTGCCTTCTGGAGAAGAGCAGAGATACACGTGCCATGTGCAGCATGAGGGGCTGCCAGAACCCCTCACCCTGAGATGGGGTAAGGAGGGGATGAGGGGTCATGTCTCTTCTCAGGGAAAGCAGGAGCCCTTCTGGAGCCCTTCAGCAGGGTCAGGGCCCCTCATCTTCCCCTCCTTTCCCAGAGCCGTCTTCCCAGTCCACCATCCCCATCGTGGGCATTGTTGCTGGCCTGGCTGTCCTAGCAGTTGTGGTCACCGGAGCTGTGGTCGCTGCTGTGATGTGGAGGAGGAAGAGCTCAGGTAGGGAAGGGGTGAGAAGTGGGGTCTGGGTTTTCTTGTCCTTCTGGGGTTTCAAGCCCCAGGTAGAAGTGTTCCCTGCCTCATTACTGGGAAGCAGCATCCACACAGGGGCTAACCCAGCCTGGGACCCTGTGTGCCAGCACTTACTCTGTTGTGTAGCACATGTGACAATGAAGGACGGATGTATCACCTTGATGATTATGGTATTGGGGTCCTGATTCCAGCATTCATGAGTCAGGGGAAGGTCCCTGCTAAGGACAGACCTTAGGAGGGCAGTTGGTCCAGGACACACACCTGCTTTCCTCCTGTTTCCTGATCCTGCCCTCGGTCTGCAGTCAGAGTTCTGGAAATTTCTCTTGGGTCCAAGACTAGGAGGTTCTGCTAAGATCTTCTGGCCCTGCATCCTCCCAGTCCCCTCACAGGATATTTTCTTCCCACAGGTGGAAAAGGAGGGAGCTACTCTCAGGCTGCGTGTAAGTGGTGGGGTGGGAGTGTGGAGGTGCTCACCAACCTCATAATTCCTCCTGTCCCACGTCTCCTGCGGGCTCTGACCAGCTCCTGTTTTGTTCTACCCCAGCCAGCGACAGTGCCCAGGGCTCTGATGTGTCTCTCACGGCTTGAAAAGGTGAGATTCTTGGGGTCTAGAGTGGGGGGCGGGGGGGCAGAGGGGAAAGGCCTGCGTAATGGAGATTCTTTGACTGTGACATTTCAAGTGTGTGGTGGGCTGTTCAGAGTGTCATCACTTACCATGACTGACTTGAATTTGTTCATGACTGTTGTTTTCTGTAGCCTGAGACAACTGTCTTGTGTGGGACTGAGATGCAGGATTTCTTCACGCCTCCCTTTTGTGACTTCAAGAGACTCTGGCATCTCTTTCTGCAAAGGCATCTGAATGTGTCTGCTTCTCTGTTAGCATAATGTGAGGAGGTGGAGAGACAGCACACCCCGTGTCCACCGTGACCCCTGTTCCCATGCTGACCAGTGTTTCCTCCCCAGTCATCTTTCCTGTTCCAGAGAGTTGGGGCTGGATGTCTCCATCTCAGTCTCAACTTTATGTGCACTGAGCTGCAACTTCTTACTTCCCTACAGAAAATAAGAATCTGCTGGGCGCGGTGGCTCACGCCTGTAATCCCAGCACTTTGGGAGGCCGAGGCAGGCTGATCACGAGGTCAGGAGATCGAGACCATCCTGGCCGACACGGTGAAATCCTGTCTCTACTAAAATACAAAAAATTAGCCGCGCGTGATGGCGCAGTAGATCGTGCCACTGCGCTCTAGCCTGGGCAACAAAGCAATACTCCATCTCAAAAAAAAAAAAAAAAAAAAAAAAAGGA
>NW_016811043.1:101008-119749 GCF_001698545.2 Rhinopithecus bieti | reverse complement strand
CTCACCAGCATCTGTTGTTTCTTCACTTTTAATAATTGCCATTCTGACTGGCAGGAGATAGTACATCATTGTGATTTTGATTTGCTTTTCTCTAATGATCATTAATATTGAGCTTTTTTTCATATGCTTCTTCTTCTGAGAAGTGTCTATTCATATCTTTTGCCAATTTTTGATAGTGCTGTTTTTTTTTTTCTTGTAAATTTGTTTAAGTTCCTTGTAAACAAACATGTGAGCTCTCATCGTTCTTGTTTAAACACCTAACAGGCATCCTAACCAGTGCAACATGGCAAGAAAATGAAATGAGACCAACAGAAGGACAGGGCACGGTGGCTCATGCTTGTAATCCCTGCATTTTGGGAGGCTGAGGTGAGATTATCACTTGAGTTCAGGAGTTTGAGACCAGCCTGATAGTGAGATCTCATCTCTACCAAATAAAAATAATTTTAAAAGAAAAAAGATCAATAGATAGGAAAGGAAGAAACAAAAGTCTTTCTTAGTCACCAGCTTCATTGCATATGTAGAAAACACTAGGAGATTCTGAAAAAGTCACTGGAATTAATCATTGAATTTGCAAAATAGTTCATAAAATATATGTAATAACTCACTTAGATGAACATGAAAAGATAGCAAACAATACTAGTCATCTAAGAAGTGCAAGTTGAAACCACAACGAGAAACCATCACATATCACCCAGAATAGGTAAAGTTGAAAAGACATTTGATAAGTCTAAATACTGTAAAGACTATGGAAAAATAGGAATGTCTGATATCGCTGGTAGGAATGCAAAAAATGTGGCAGTCAGCTTGTAAAGTGGTATGGTAATTTCTTATACAGTTACCCATCCATTACCACATGACCCAGCAATTCCACAAATATGTATTTATCCAAAAGAAATAAAAATGTAAGGCCACACTTGTAAGCAGTTATTTCTAGTGGTTTCATTAATAACAAACCCTAGCTGAAGTGATCCACATGTCAATCAACTAGAGAATAGAGAAAGCAATGCATAAACTGGGATTCCAGCAATACTCATTAGTTGCTCAGCAACAAAAAGGAGTGAATGGCATCATCTCAAACATCATTATGCTAAGTGAGAGACCAAACGAAGGACTACATAACATACGATTGCATGTCCATTAAATTCTAGAAATTTCACTATTGCAGTGACAGAAAACAGAGCGGTGAGTGAGTGAAGGGAAGGGGTGAGGGTGGGAAGCAAGGATTAAACAGAAAGGGGCATAAAGAAAGTTTTTAGGGAAAAGAAACTGTTCTCTACAGTGCCACAATTCAGGAGTAACTGGGTGGTGGAACTAAGGGGAGAGGAGGGTGTAAGGGGAGAGGAGGGTGTGAGGGATGAGGGCAGAGAGAAGGGCTGGAGAAGCAGGAGGTGAGGACAAGGAGCAGGGGAAAGGACTCCAAAGCAGTGGAGGAGCCTGGCAGGGGGTTCTGTGCATTCGGTGTTTCTGTACTGGGCAGTGTGGTAGTTACACGACTATGAATAATTACCAAACTTCACCAAAACCGCAGCTAAAATGGTGAAATTTATTACATGTAAATGCCCTAATAAGCAAAAAACAAAACAAAACAAACAAAAAACGGGAGGGAGGCAAAATAAAGACTTTTAGATCATCAAAACCATAAAATTCATTTCCTAGGGGTCCTGTACTACATTTAATTTTAAAGGAAATTCTTTAGGGTGAAGGGAAATGATACTAGATGGTGACCCAGATACACAGAAAGGAATAATTAACAACAGGAATGATGCACATACACGTGTCACATTCACACTCATTTTCTTAATTTCGTGAAGACATGTGGCTGCTTGTCTAAACAAAAAGTATTACACTGTATCATTGAGTTTATAATATAGATTGATGTCATATATAAAACAATAATAGCATAATGGTAGGTTAAAGGAAACTACACTGTTGCAAGTGTCCTTTATTTTGCTGGATGTAGTTTAATAGAACCTGAACTTCACTGTGAAAAGTCAAGGAATCGGGTTTCCATTCTTACAACAATTAAAAAACTAGTGTAAAGAAATATAGCTAAAAGCCACTAGGAGAATTAAAACTATAAACTAAAAACTGTTTATTTGACACACAAGAAAGTAGCAAAGGAGGAACAGAAACAAAAAGATATGAGACAAATTGAAAACATACAGCAAAATGGCGGACCAAAATCCAACCATTGTTAAGTGAAGAAATGACAGGACTTTGCTCACATTAGCTGAACTGCTGAGCACTGTGGGGAGAACAGACATGGGCAGGAGGTGAGGGGCAGTGTCAGTGCCACAATTCAGAAGTGACAGGGTGGCGGGGATTTAGGGAAAGGGGGGGGTGTGAGGGATGAGAGGGGCAGAGAGAAGGGCTGGAGAAGCAGGAGGTGAGGAAAAGGAGAGAGGAAAGAATTCTAAAGCAGTGGAAGAGCCTAGCAGGGGGTTCTTTGCATTCGGTATTCAATACATTTTGTTGGACTTCCTAAAAACTAATTGGCTCCTTATGATTAAAAAAAAGAGTTACAAAACACTTGGCTCCTTATGATTAAAAAAAAGAGTTACAAAAATACCAAGTGTCCAGATAAAATATGCACACTCCTTAGATGTGCAGAGTTCAGGAAAACAGGCAGTGCTTGAGCGTTGGTGAAGAGCATTGGGACTCCATGGAGCCCTCCCAACTTTGAGGTGATGACTACAGGCTCCTCGTTGCAATAGACAGTAACAAACCCTGCTTCTTTGTATTCAGGAGATGTTTGGACTCACACAGGGAAACTCAGGCTAAGGAATGAAGATAATATTTTTTTTTTTTTGAGACGGAGTCTCGCTCTGTCGCCCAGGCTGGAGTGCAGTGATCTCCGTTCACTGCAAGCTCCGCCTCCCGGGTTCACGCTATTCTCCTGCCTCAGCCTCTCCAGTAACTGGGACTACAGGCACCCGCCACCGCGCCCGGCTAATTTTTTGTATTTTTAGTAGAGGCGGGTTTTCACCGTGTTAGCCAGGATGGTCTCGATCTCCTGACCTCGTGATCCGCCCGCCTTGGCCTCCCAGAATGAAGATAATTTTAAATGCAACAACCCAGAGTCACAGATCCATAGTCTGGGAAAGTAAAACTTAGGAGCTTTGTAATGCTGTTTTGACACAGGTCTTTTACAAATTGGAATTCTACTCATTCAGGGATTACCAACATTGTGCTACCCACCGTATTAATAAACAAAAAGGAAACTTCCTTTGTATTAGAATCTCTACGTGGTGGCTTCAGACAAAACTTCACCAGATTTAGAGAGAAAACACCTGTCTCTACACCTCCATTCCCAGGGCGAGCTTACTCTCTGGCAGCAAGCTCCCCGTGGTGAGTTTCCCTGTACAAAGGTCCAAGGGGAGAGGTAAGGAGTGGGAGGCAGGGAGTCCAGTTCAGGGTCGGGGATTCCAGGACGAGCAGTGAAGGGGAAGGATCTGGGCGCAGCCTGGGAGTCTCTCCCTGGTTTCCACAGACAGATCCTTGTCCAGGACTCAGGCAGACAGTGTGACAAAGAGGCTTGGTGTAGGAGAAGAGGGATCAGGACGAAGTCCCAGGTCCCGGGCGTGGCTCTTAGGGTCTCAGGCTCCGAGAGCCTTGTCTGCATTGGGGAGGCGCAGAGTTGGGGAAACTCCCCTAGTTTCACTTCTCCTCCCAACCTGTGTCGGGTCCTTCCTCCAGGATACTCGTGACGCGTCCCCAATTCCCACTCTCACTGGGTGTCGGATGTCTAGAGAAGCCAATCAGCGTCGCCGCGGTCTCAGTTCTAAAGTCCCCTCGCGCCCATCCGGACTCAGAGTCTCCTCAGATGCCGAGATGCGGGTCATGGCGCCCCGAACTCTCCTCCTGCTGCTCTCGGGGGCCCTGGCCCTGACCGAGACCTGGGCCGGTGAGTGCGGGGTCGGGAGGGAAATGGCCTCTGCGGGGAGGAGCGAGGGGACCGCAGGCGGGGTGCAGGGCCGGGGAGCCGCGCGGGGAGGAGGGTCGGGTGGGTCTCAGGCTCTCCTCGCCCCCAGGCTCGCACTCCATGAGGTATTTCACCACCGCCGTGTCCCAGCCCGGCCGCGGGGAGCCCCGCTTCATCTCCGTGGGCTACGTGGACGACACGCAGTTCGTGCGGTTCGACAGCGACGCCGCGAGTCAGAGGATGGAGCCGTGAGCGCCGTGGGTGGAGCAGGAGGGGCCGGAGTATTGGGAAGAGCAGACACGGAGAGCCAAGGGCCACTCACAGACTGACCTAGCGGGCCTGGGGAACCTGCGCGGCTACTACAACCAGAGCGAGGCGGGTGAGTGGCCCCGGTCCGGGGCGCAGGTCACGACCCCTCCCCATCCCCACGGACGGTCCTGGTGCCCCAGAGTCTCCCGGTCCGAGATCCGCCCCGAGGCCGCGGGGCCCGCCCAGACCCTCGACCGGGGAGAGCCCCAGGCGCCTTTACGCGGTTTCATTTTCACTTGAGGCCAAAATCCTCGCGGGTTGGGCGGGGTGGTCGGGGCGGGGCGGGGCGGGGCTCCGGGGACTGGCTGACCGCGGGGATGGGGCCAGGGTCTCACACCTACCAGAGGATGTCTGGCTGCGACCTGGGACCCGACGGGCGCCTCCTCCGCGGGTATTACCAGCGCGCCTACGACGGCAAGGATTACATCGCCCTGAACGAGGACCTGCGCTCCTGGACCGCCGCGGATATGGCGGCTCAGAACACCCAGCGCAAGTGGGAGGCGGCCCGTTATGCGGAGCAGCTGAGAGCCTACCTGGAGGGCGAGTGCGTGGAGTGGCTCCGCAGATACCTGCAGAACGGGAAGGAGACGCTGCAGCACGCGGGTACCAGGGGCAGTGGGGAGCCTTCCCCATCACCTCTAGATCGCCCGGGATGGCCTCCCATGAGGAGGGGAGGAAAATGGGATCAGCGCTAGAATGTCGCCCTCCCTTGAATGGAGAATGGCATGAGTTTCCCTGATTTCCTCTGAGGGCCCCCTCTGCTCTCTAGGACAATTGAGGGATGACGTCTCTGAGGACATGGAGGGGAAGACAGTCCCTAGAATACAGATCAGGGATCCCCTTTTACCTCTGCAGCAGCCTTGGGCACCGTGAATTTTTCTCTGAGGCCTTGTTCTCTGCCTCACACTAAATACATTTAAAGGTCTGATTCCAGCTTTTCTGAGTCCCTCACCCTCCACTCAGGTCAGGACCAGAAGTCCCTGTTCCTCCCTCAGAGACTAGAACTCTCCAAGGAATAGGAGATTATCCCAGATGCTTGTGTCCAGGCTGGTGTCTGGGTTCTGTGCTCCCTTCCCCACCCCAGGTGTCCTGTTCATTCTCAGGGTGGTCACATGGGTCCTGCTGGAGTGTCCCATGAGAGATGCAAAGCCCCTGAATTTTCTGACTCTTCCCATCAGACCCCCCAAGGACACACGTGACCCACTACCCTGTCTCTGACCATGAGACCATCCTGAGGTGCTGGGCCCTGGGCTTCTACCCTGCGGAGATCACACTGACCTGGCAGCAGGATGGGGAGGACCAAACTCAGGACACTGAGCTTGTGGAGACCAGGCCAGGAGGAGATGGAACCTTCCAGAAGTGGGGAGCTGTGGTGGTGCCTTCTGGAGAAGAGCAGAGATACACGTGCCATGTGCAGCATGAGGGGTTGCTGGAGCCCCTCACCCTGAGATGGGGTAAGAAGGGGGATGGGGGGTCATGTCTCTTCTCAGGGAAAGCAGGAGCCCTTCTGAAGCCCTTCAGCAGGGTCAGGGCCCCTCATCCTTCCCCTCCTTTCCCAGAGCCATCTTCCCAGTCCACCATTTCTATCATGGGCATTGTTGCTGGCCTGGCTGTCCTAGCAGTTGTGGTCACCGGAGCTATGGTCGCTGCTGTGATGTGGAGGAGGAAGAGCTCAGGTAGGGAAGGGGTGAGGGGTGGGGTCTGGATTTTCTTGTCCCACTGGGGGTTTCAAGCCCCAGGTAGAAGTGTTCCCTGCCTCATTCCTGGGAAGCAGCATCCACACAGGGGCTAACCCAGCCTGGGACCCTGTGTGCCAGCACTTACTCTTTTGTGTAGCACATGTGACAATGAAGGACGGATGTATCATCTTGATGATTATGGTATTGGGTCCTGATTCCAGCATTCACGAGTCAGGGGAAGGTCCCTGCTAAGGACAGACCTTGGGAGGGCAGTTGGTCCAGGACACACAGCTGCTTTCCTCCTGTTCCCTGATCCTGCCCTAGGTCTGCAGTCATAGTTCTGGAAATTTATCTTGGGTCCAAGACTAGGAGGTTCCTCTAAGATCTTATGGCCCTGCATCCTCCCAGCCTCCTCACAAGACATTTTCTTCCCACAGGTGGAAAAGGAAGGAGCTACTCTCAGGCTGCGTGTAAGTGGTGGGGGTGGGAGTATGGAGGAGCTCACCAACCCCATAATTCCTCTTGTCCCACGTCTCCTGCGGGCTCTGACCATGTCCTGTTTTTGTTCTACCCCAGCCAGCGACAGTGCCCAGGGCTCTGATGTGTCTCTCACGGCTTAAAAAGGTGAGATTCTTGGGGTCTAGAGTTGGGGGGGCGGGGGCAGAGGGGAAAGGCCTGGGTAATGGAGATTCTTTGATTGTAACGTTTCGAGTGTGTGGTGGGCTGTTCAGAGTGCCATCACTTACCATGACTGACTTGAATTTTTTGTTCATGACTGTTGTTTTCTGTAGCCTGAGACAACTGTCTTGTGTGGAACTGAGAAGCAGGATTTCTTCACGCCTCCCTTTTGAAGACATTCTGGCATCTCTTTCTGCAAAGGCATCTGAATGTGTCTGCGTCCCTGTTAGCATAATGTGAGGAGGTGGAGAGACAGCCCACCCCCGTGTCCACCGTGAGCCCTGTTCCCATGTTGACCTGTGTTTCCTCCCCAGTCATCTTTCCTGTTCCAGAGAGGTGGGGCTGGATGTCTCCATCTCAGTCTCAACTTTATGTGCACTGAGCTGCAACTTCTTACTTCCCTACTGAAAATAAGAATCTGAATATAAATTTGTTTTCTCAAATATCTGTTATGAGAGGTTGATGGATTAATTAAATAAGTCAATTCCTAGAATTTGAGAGAGCAAATAAAGACCTGAGAACCTTCCAGAATCCACATGTTCGCTGTGCTGAGTCTGTTGCAGGTGGGGGTGGAGAAGGCTGTGAGGAGCCCAGTGTGGACTGGGCCTGTGCCTAGTTGCTGTTCAGTTCTAAATGGGCTTTATGTGGTCAGTCCTCAGCTGGGTCACCTTCACTGCTCCATCGTCGTTGTCCCTTTAGTGGAAACTTGTCCAGCGGGAGCTGTGACCACAGAGGCTCAGACGTCGCCAAGGGCAGCCCCTGCACACGGGGTCTCTGTGCTTTCTGAGACAAATTTTCAGAGCCATTCACCTCCTGCCCTGCTTCTAGAGCTTCTGTTCTGCTCTGCTCTCCTGCCCTCTCTCCCTGCCCTGTTTCTAGTGATCTTGGTGCTGAATCCAATCCCAACTCATGAATCTATAAAGCAGAGTCTAATTTAGACTTACATTTGTCTCTGAAATTGGACCCATCATCAAGGACTGTTCTTTCCTGAAGAGAGAACCTGGTTGTGAGCTGCAGTGTGCTGGGGTGGGGGGCATGCGGGGGGCGTTGCTGTAGAAAGAGGGATGGGGGAGGGAGGGCACACAAGCAGCACTGCTAAGAAAAACATAGGCGGCCTCTATCTCAGTGTGAGGGGACCTTGTGCTGTACCTGCCACAAAGCAGCATTTGGCCTAAGGCTATGTTAATAAAGATACTGCCTTTAGAATAGGGAGGTCCTCCACAGTGATCATTCGTTCAACTGACCTTTGTCATTGGCCAGACATGGGACAGAATGGTTCTGCATCTGGGGAACACCATTGAAGTAAAATCAGAAAAATCTCTGGCCTTTTGTAGCATATGTTCCAGTGGAAGGAGGCAGACGTTAGATATGCTATAACCAGAGTAAGGAAGGAAAGTGCTAGAAGGTGGTAAGTGCTGGGAGGCAGGTGACCCAGGATGTGGGCAGTGGGGACGGGGTAGGTGGCTGTTGTGCTGGGTGGTCAGTGCGTGCCTTGTTGCAAAGGTGACCTCTGAGGAAGGATTTGAGGGACGTGAGGATGTCTGGGGAAGTTCTTTCCAGGTAGAGGAACCTCCAGTCCAAATGCACTATGGCAGGAAGGTGTCTGTGTTCCCAGAAGAGCAAGGAGGCCAGGAGGGCTGGACAGAGAGAAACTGAGGTGAGGTCAGAGGTGCGACCAGAGCAGGTGGGCTTGAGGAAAATGGGGTTGGATCTGACCTTTGCTCTGAGTGGGATGAAGAGTTAAAGGACAGTTTTGAGCAGAAGAGGGCCATGATATAGCTTCTCTTTTAAAAGGATCTCTCTGACTGCTGTGCTGAGAACAGAATTGAGAGGTGAGGGACGAGGGAGGCAGAAGGGAAAACAGTAGGAAGCGAGTACAGTATTCCAGGCTGGAGATGTCGGTGACCTCGACTAGGGCATGGGAAGGGGAAAGAGTGGGACCTGAGGGGATTCTGGATGCATTTGAAGATGAACTCACAGCATTTGTCAATGGATTGTATCTGTGGTGTGAGAAAGACGAATCAAAGACACCCATAGTTGTAAAATGAGTGAGTAGAAGGAAGGGTGGAGCTGCTGTCAGTGGAGATGGGGAGACTCTGGCAGGAGCATACTGAGGAGGGGGCATCACAGGCACTCAGTGGAGATGTCTACTAGGAATGCAGGTGGGGGAACTGGGGTGGAATTTGGACAGACAACTCCAGAGTTTAGAGGAAAGGAGAAATAGACTAGGCAGGAGAAATAGATTTAGGAGCTCATACCATATAAACGATACTTAAAACCTCAAGCATGGATGAGGAGGGCACCAAGGGAGTGATTGATTGTGGAAAAGAATGCGGGCAAGGACTGAACCCTGAACCTCCAGTTCTAAGGGATGTGATCAGACCACACCCAGAGCAGACTGCATAGTTCTGACCCTAAGTCTAGAGGACACTTAGACAAGGAACTCCCGTGTGCACAGGGATCACCCGGACGTGGTGCTGAGATCCAGGAAGTCTGGAGTCGAACAAGAGATTCTGTATTTATGACAAGGCTGGAGCTCATGTTGCTGTTCTCCAGATGACACTTGGAGTATCAAGAACATGAGGATCCCACATGTCGGAGCATCTGCCTCACCTCTAGGGCTTGTTATATAAACAATTCCTTGGTCTTGGGTGTAATACTCTCAGACTGGGGTTCTGGGGAGTGGCCTGAGTATTTTCTAAGCTCCCACCAGCAATCCTGTTGCTCAGTCAGATTGGGAACCACTGAGATCAGAGATCAGAGAGTGTCCAGGGTGGGTGGGTGGATGGGTGGGTTTTCAAACCCTGTTTAAAAGAGGATTTTCCTCACAGAAAGAAAAGGGAGGATGTGTATCATCAGTTATGAGATGTGACATTCCCTGTTGTTCTCTCCACCATGGAGTAGACACCAGGTAGAGAATTCAGGATGTGGCTCTCACACAAAGAACACCTGTGAATGCCGCTCTCTGACACCCACCCACAGAATCATTTCTCACTCACTTCTTGGAGCAAACTATGGAAACCAAATTTCTGTAATGTACACAAAAAGTCGTATATCTGGTATTGGGGCTAGTTTTATTGTGGGGAAGGCCACAGAAGCAGGCTGGAATCTACACATCCAGGAACAGAATCCACAGCCCACCCTGGATCAGGTCCCTCCTAGGAACAACTGCCTCTGCTGCTGAGCACAGATGCCACTGCTCACACCTCTGACACCCTGGTGCTGGACACTGGACCCTGAGACCAGGAGAGACGTCACTGCTGCACCTGGAAATTGGACATCACTACTGTCACTCAGCCATCTTTACTAAAATGTTTTTTGCACAGTCCTAGCCTGTCTGTCACCTCATTCTGGCTCAGAGTCTGGCAGTGATATAGGAGTTAAGAAGAAATTATTTAGACAGGTAGTGAGGGTACGGAAGGCTTTTAATGAAAAGCAGGCTCCAAATTATTTGCTTTTCTAACAAGGAGCAGCCTGTAATATCAAGCTTCAGACATAGACAAGTAAGCTGGAAGCTTGCACGGGTGAATGCCGGCAGCTGTGCCAATAGGAACAGGACACCTGCAACTGGGCATGTTCACAATGGCAACTCCATCTTCCCTTCTCTTTGCCAGGCACGTTTACAGTAAGCAGACAGCATGGCACCGGCCAAGTGGAAAGTCCATTTGCATAATAGGATGAGGGTGGGGTGAACAGCCTTCCACACGCACTGTGTAAATATCACACCTGGTCCAACCAACATGTGGGCCCTACATAAATCAGACACCATCTCCTCAAGCCTGCCTGTAAAATCTTATGCACTCTCATTCCAGGCCGGAATTCCCTTTTGGGTGCCCCTCTCTCTCACAAGAAGAGAGCTGTTCCCCTTTGTCTTTCTTTTGCCTATTCAACCCTTTGCTCCTAAACTCAATCCTCGTGTGTCGGTGTCCTTCATCTTCTTGGCTTGAGATGACAAACCCTTAGTATTTACCTGAGACAATGAACCTCTTCAGCAGGTGGTCATCGGACTGGTGGAGCTTAAGACTCATGTCCAAGATCAACTGCAGGGGTGACTGGAATGTTGTCCTCATCCAGGGAGGGAGATGGTGTCTGTCTCCTCTCAATATTTTACATGCTGTAAACCAAAAATAAAAATCAAAACCACTCCCTCCCAATCATTTTAATGGACACCCTCAGCCAGCGTGCTCAAAAGTTAACCTGAAAGACTGACTCAAGCCATCATGGAAAGCAGGTGTTGAACATGCCTCATTATGCTCTCTTCCCTTTTGGAATTCAGGAAAAGCTGACCAGGATTTACCATCAACAGAGACCTTAAATCTGATCAGAAACATTTACAATCTATTCTCTCTGAAGCCTGGCACCTGGAGGCTTGATCTGCATGAGAAAATTTTGGACTCCACCACCTCTTATCATAACCCAGACATTCCTTTCTATTGATAATAACTCAACCAATTACCAATCAGAAAAATTAAAAATCTACTTATAACGCAGAAGCACAACACCACAACCCTTGCTTGCTTCAAATTGTTCAAATTGTTCCAATGTTTTGGACCGAACCAATGTATAGCTTAAATGTATTTGATTGACGTCACACATCTTCCTAAAATGTGTAAACCCAACCTGTGCCACAACCACGTTGAGCACATGTTCTCCTGAGGACTGTGTCATGGGCTGTGGTCACTCATTTTTGGCTCAGAATAAATCTCTTCAAATATGTTACCGAGTTTGACTCTTTTCACCGACAGTGTGGAATTCTGGTGCAGTAAGAGGGTTCAAGTGCTGGAGTGTGAGGGGTGGGGAAAAGTGACAAATTTTAATTCTTGGAGCAGTGATCCAGGACGAGAACTTTATCTGCTACCTGGCAGGCACGCAGAGTGGCTGAATGAACCAGTGACTAATAAATAACATATTTCCACCCATTCCCTTGAGGATAGATTATTACATCTAGTTTTTGTCTATCCCAGTTCATACTCTAGATTATTGGAGTGGCATTGTGTGATAGTGAAATGATTATTCAAACAGCTTCCCTTGGCTTTGTCTCTTACTAGGAGTAAAACACCTAGGTTTGTAAGATCTCCGAGAATCTGGGTCCACACCGATGTTTTATATTAATATCTATATTTTCTTGTGTGTGGAAATATTTCTGGGGAGAGAATTTCTAACATTTATTAGTTTTTATGTGACAGCCTCAAAGGCCTAAAAAATCCTAACTTCTAGGTTAGAGGTAGGGCCACTCCACGTCTGGACAATGAACAGCTGGTAGTAACCTGTGTTTAGTAGATTAGGGACATGAAATAAATACTTACATTTTGTTTATCTTTTCCTCTGGGACCAAAAAGATAGAGGTGTGCTTGCTTACTCTTACTCTAAGTTTATCTCTGTGGGATGGTGATGGGATTTTCCTCCAACCAAATAACTTTCTGATTCTCTAATAGTAGCTGGGAGTCCTACAATTCGACTCAATTCTGACACTAACTACCTGGAGTTCACCAGGTAGACCCTAACTACCAGGGCTCCACAGGTTTAAGGGCTCAGTCCCACAAGACTGTCCTCACTTCAGATGCAAGTCACAAGTATCGGGTCCCAGGTCACCTGCACTTCTGCCTATCACGGCTGCAAAGTCAGGGGTCTCTCACCTCCCAAGGACTGATAATTCTTAAACTAACTCAAAGAACTCAGGAAGTAGTTGCTTTAGCCATGTAAAGCCAAAAGAAAAAAAAAAGCCAAAAGTGTCTGAGACAGGTCTCAGTCAGTTTAGAAGTTTATTTTGCCGAGCTGAAGACGCACCTTGGAAATAGAGACACAAATCATTGTAGCATCTGTGGCCCATGCTTTTTCCTAACAGGGTTTTGAGGACTTCAATATTTATAGGGGAAAGAGCAGCCAGGAGAGGAAAAGAACAGTCAACTATGCATTCATCTCCTGCTCAGTAAGTCTGCATTTTACATAAGATAAAGTAAACTTTGGGTAGAAAAGTCAGGGGGATGGGGGCGGGGTGAAGGGATGATGTCTTTGTCTTTGTCTTGTGCCTGTGAAGATAAGCTGTTAATTTACATTGTCGGGGGAAAGTCAACAAAACTCTGTTTTAGAGTAAAGATGTTGGGGCCCACAAGGAATTGTCTTGTGAGCAGTTTGTGAGGGAGGCCACCTGGGGAGATAGGTGGTCTTCTGTCTTTGCAGTTATTTGTTTAGGAACAAAAGAAAGGCAGTTTTTCCATCACTCAGTCTCCAAACTTAACTTTTCCCTTTGGTATAGTGAATTTGGAGTCCTGAAATTTTATTTTCTGTTCACACTCAGTATTGCAGTTTTTTTTATTGTTGTAGTTTAAATCCGCACTTTTTTGGCACCCGGGACCAGTTTCATGGAAGATAGTTTTTCCATGGACCAGTGGAGGTGGCAGAAGGCAGAGGGAAATGGTTTTGGATGAAACTGTTGCACCTCAGATGATCAGGTATTAGTGTTTTATAAGGAGCATGCAACCTAGATCTCTCGCATGCAGAACTCACAATAGGGTTTGTGCTTCTATGAGAATCTAACTCGGCCACTGATCTGACAGGAGACGGAACTCTGGTGGTCTTGCTCATGCTCTGTGGCCCACCAATCACCTCCTGCTGTGTGGTCTGGTTCCTACCAGGCCAGAAACTTGTACCAGTCCACAGCCCGGGGGTTAGGGACCCCTGGTTTAAATTATGCCACTATAGTAGAACACCTGAGACTGGATAACTTATAACAAACAGAAATTTGTTTCATTCATGTTGTCGAGGATGGGAATTCACAGATCAAGGGATTGTATCTGGTAGAAAACAAAAGGGCAAGAGAGGATGATAGGTAGGGGGAAAAGGAGGTCAAAGTGACAGCCTCAGGTCCTTTTATGATGAGCCTTAATCCATTAATGAAGGCAGAGCTCCGATGGTCCAATCACCTCTCAAAGGTCCCATTTCTTAAAAATGTTGCATTCGGGATGAAATATCCAACACAGGCTTTTTTGGGGAAACATTCAAACCATAGCAGTAATAAAGGATACAAATGGGCAGCCAGATGAAGAGGTGCACAGGGTGAGGTCTGGAAGGGTTCTGAGCACAGGAGCCTCTGTCCCCATGGAGATGGAGTTCACCACCTTCCCAGCACGTGGACAGAGGGATGTGCTCACCAGTTGGGAAGCTCTCCGAAACCCAATCTCTAGAGGTTTCTATGTAAATTTCATTGTGTAGGCAAGATTAATTAAATGACCAGCCATTGTGTGACTGAACTCAACCTTGAGCCTCTCTTTCCTTCCTAGACTTTAGGGATGGGGCTAAAAGTTCTAATCCTCTAATCACAGCTTCGTGTTTCTGGCAACCAGCCCCCATGCTGAAGCTATCTAGGAGCCCCTCACCCCATAGTCAACTCATTGCCATACTGAAGTCATGTTTATCACTGAGGAGATTGCAAATGTTTTAGAACCTGGTTGTCAGGAAACAGGGACAAAGACCAAATATTTTTATTGGACCACAGATCACACCCTGGTTTTGACCACATTATCTTTTCTTATAATATTTATTATTTTATTTTAGAGATAATCTCTTGCTCTGTTTCCCAGGGTAGAATGCAGAGGCACAATCACAGCTCACTGTAAGCTCAAATTCCTGGACTCAAATGATCCTTCTGCCTTTGCCTCCTGAGTAGATAGCATTACAGGTGCACACCACCATCCCAACTAATTTTTAAACATTTTGTAGGAATGGGTCTCACTGTTTTGCAGAGGCTGGTCTCAAATCCTGACCTTAAATGATGTTCCTACCATTGCTTCCCAAACTGATGGAATTATAAGCATGAGCCACTGTGCCTGGCCAATCACAGATCTCCAACACCAGAAGAATCATAATAGTGAAAAGATCCTGGCACATTACCAGAATCCTCTTTTGTCATTAACAGTTATCCCAGTGCAGTCCAAAAATAGGAATAGTCTCAGCAACATATGGCTGCACCCTTTCAGGCATCTGGTGAAATCAAGCAAAGAGACAATACTCTCTCTTGCTTATACCTCTTTCAAATAGTTCATGTAACATTGGATTTTCCTCATTACATAACCCATTTATTCATTCATTTACCCTCAGCTACTATTTCTCCTTCTCTTCATTTATACTAAACATTTACAATTTCGGAAGGAACACTAGGCTCTGCTGCTGTGCTGGCTTAGACTGAAGGAACCAATACTGTTCTAGCAAGTGTCTCCCGTCATGCATTCCAGTTCATAGAGGGGAGGGTTATGCATGTAGAGAACTGGGTGGCTATCTGATCCCAGGCAATACAGCTGCATTCAGTGTTAGCCCCAACTTTGCCAGGTGCAGTGAAGGCACAACCTACTTCTCCAGGCCCTTGGAAATTATTACATAAAGGACATAAAATATATTTACAGTTTCTTGCTTAGGAATAATTCCTGTTTCTGGACTCTATTTGCATCCGTAGTCCTGGGACCACTGCATCAGGGATGAGAAAAGCAAGTTGAGGTGAATTACAGTCATTATTCCAGTGTCCTCCCACCATGGGAAGGAATATATGTAGATCACACCAGCACCTTCCCCTGATCCACCAGGAAAAGAGAGGATACACTCATGTCAAGTGTGAGCACCCTCATGAAGGTGTATAAGCCCACCCTTCGTACTTGTTTCCCCACTCTTGCTTTATACACCCAATGTTTCAATTGGCTATTTTAATTCTCTATGGAACTCTTCCTTTGAGGAGGATGTCTCTCTGACCATCGTTGGATATTTTGAGCAGGTGCATTTTCCGGTGTAAAGAAATGTGACTCAGTGGTCCACATGGTTGCAGTACCTCCCATTCAAGTTCTTTGTAGCACTCCGAGCATTTGCATCTGAGATAAAGCAGGGACCTCTCTTAGAAGACTGCCAGGGCCTCCCAACCTGGAAATAAAGAAAAGCCTTCAGCTCCTTCAAGAGAAATTCCAGGCACCTAGTCAGCCCTAAAAAGCAAGTGAGTGACCTTATAAACAAGAAGGTAATGATAGCTTAAAACAACAGCCAAGGAAGTTAGAGTCACAACATCTTTGATTCTCTACAGAAACTAAAAATAACGTCTTAACATATGTCCCTGAGTTGTTTTTCAGAAATATAGATTCCCACCTAATAGATCCACTGACAGGGAGACCTTATAAAGGGGAAACTGAGGACTGAACTCTGACCGCCGTTCTTTGTTCTAAATTTCTTCCTGAGGGGACTGGAGAGAGTCAAGGCCACAGGCCAGGCCTGAACATTGCTCTCTACTCCCCCCAACTGTGTAAGGAAGCTGTGTAAGGAAGCTTTGCTTCCTTATCTATCACAAATCAGAGAATCTTTAAATCTACCTAAGACCTGTAAGCTTCCTCAACAGGATTTTCCACCTTTTAAGGCCGAAGCAGTGTGTCACTTCTATGCATTGATTTATGATGTTGCCTGTAACTCTGCTTTCCCGAAATTTGCCCCTGCCTTTAATAATCCTTGCTTGTGAGCCATCAAAAAGTTAGGTTTTAAGCGTGAGCTGCCCGATTCCCTTTGTTTGGCTCCCTATACATAAATGCCCTCCTTTCTCCCACTACAATCTCAGTGTGGATGTTTGCTTTTACTGCCCCAGGTGAGTGGACCCCAGTTTAGTTTGGTAACACACCTACCACCAACTGAACAAAGCCCTCTCCAGGGTGAGGATCTATTCCTGTCAAGACCCATTTGCTGCTTCCTGGGGCTAATGGTATCAGTCTAACTTACCAGCTATGTATTTTCAAGGCCTTCCCATAAAAGAATCTGCTACATAGCCATATGCTATCTCTCTTTTTTTTGAAGAAAGCCCTTCTTGTGTGTATTTTGTGCTGTGATGTGTGGAATGCAAGAGGAATATGTCTTGATTCCACCTATCTCTGCATTGCTAAGGCCCCAATGTCTACTTATTTCACGGACTCAGGTGATCACCACAAGAAAATGTGGATTTTTTGTTGCTGTTGTTTTTGAGATGTAATCTTGGTATGTTTTCCCGATTGGTCTTAAATGTTGCTCAGGCTAAAATCTAACTCCTAGACTCAAGATATCCTTCTGCCTCAGCCGCTATCATAGCTGGAATTTCAGGTACACCTGGCAAACACTTGGAGATAAATTCTTGTTGATTTCAATCACCTTCCAAACCTGGAAGGGATGTATTCTGAGGGGCCCTGAACAGCACTGAGGGGACGGTGCTAAATGATTCATGAGAAACTGACCTCACGATCCAACCACCTCCCTCCCTCCAGAACCCACCTATAATGTTGGGGATCACATCTCGACATGAGATCTGCACAAGAACAACATCCAATCTTTATCAGGAATTAACAGATCTTGCATTAATGAACTCCTCAAATTATCATAGTGATTTCCACAGGACTTGCCTCATATGGGCATTCTTTTCATAGGTAACTTTCCCATTGGTCTCCTGATTAATTACACAGCCAGGCCATTAGTCACTCCCTGTAAGTCAGTAAAAACTAAAACATAGGAGCTTTATCATTGTTCAATTCTTCCACCACTGCTAAGAAAACACCATGCAATTAAGTCCACAAGAGCTCTTCTGTTTTTACCTTCTGTGATAAAAGAGGTGGACTTCCAAACAGGATGTTGTCCGTTCATCTTGCAAACGCTGTACACAAACCAACCCGCTGTTTGTGGGTCAGTTGACTGATACTGCAGTTCAAATCCCAGCGCTGTCTGCTGCACAGTTCCATCTTGCTCGAGGAAGGTCAGTGTTTTCTTTAATTTACACCTTCAATGAATTGAATGAAGCCCACCCACATGATAGATATCAATCTACTTTATTCAAAGTCTAGCTATTTATATGTTAATCTCATCCAACAAACATCCTCACAAATCATCCAGAATAATGCTTGACCACCTCTCTAGGCATCATGCTTTAGCCAAGATGACCAATTTCTTTTTTATTATTATACTTTAAGTTCTAGGGTACATGTGCACAACGTGCAGGTTTGTTACATATGTATACATGTGCCATGTTGGTGTGCTGCACCCGTTAACTCGTCATTTACATTAGGTATGTCTCCTAACGCTATCCCTCCCCACTACCCCCACCTCATAACAGGCCCCGGTGTGTCATGTTCCCCACCCTGTGTCCAAGTGTTCTCATTGTTCAATTCCCACCTATGAGTGAGAACATGCAATGTTTGGTTTTCTGTCCTTGCGATAGTTTGCTCAGAATGATGATTTCCAGCTTCATCCATGTCCCTACAAAGGACATTTGGGTTGCTTCCAAGTCATTGCTATTGTGAATACTGCCGCAATAAACATACATGTGCATGTATCTTTATAGCAGCATGATTTATAATCCTTTGGGTATATACCCAGTAATGGGATCACTGTTCAAATGGTATTTCTAGTTCTAGATCCTTGAGGAATCGCCACACTGTCTTCCACAATGGTTGAACTAGTTTACAGTCCCACCAACAGTGTCAAAGTGTTCCTATTTCTCCACATCCTCTCCAGTACCTGTTGTTTCCTGACTTTTTAATGATCGCCATTCTAACTGGTGTGAGATGGTATCTCACTGTGGTTTTGATTTGCATTTCTCTGATGGCCAGTGATGATGAGCATTTTTCAGGTGTCTGTTGGCCACATAAATGTTTTCTTTTGAGAAATGTCTGTTCATATCCTTTACCCACGTTTTGTTTGATTTTTTCTTGTAAATTTGTTTTTAAGTTCTTTGTAGATTCTGGATATTAGCCCTTTGTCAGATGAGTAGATTGTAAAAATTTTCTCCCATTCTATAGGTTGCCTGTTCACTCTGATGGTGGTTTCTTTTGTGGTGCAGAAGGTCTTTAGTTTAATTAGATCCCATTCGTCAATTTTGGCTTTTGTTGTCATTGCTTTTGGTGTTTTAGACATGAAGTCCTTGCCCATGCCTATGGCCTGAATGGTATTGCCTAGGTTTATTTCTAGGGTTTTTATGGTTTTAGGGATGACCAATAAAATGAATTATGACATTATTCAGTATAAGAATACTCTGAGGAAATTAGCCTGTGACCTAATAAAACAAGTAGCAAACAACTGTTTCTACTAATTTACAACCAGTAGCCAAAAAGTCCTCCCTATACATTGTTTCTCAAGTTCACTCTATAATTCTGGGTAAAAAAAAAAAAAAAA
>NW_016811043.1:65810-99884 GCF_001698545.2 Rhinopithecus bieti | reverse complement strand
AAAAGCCCCAAAGGAACACAATAGATCTTAATCAAAAAGAAATTTTCAAGATTCCAGATAAAGGATTAAAAACATTTATTTTACAGAAGTTCAGTGAGATACAAAAGAATTCTGAAAAAAATACAAAGAAAACATACAAATAATTCAGGATATGAATAAGAAGTCCACAAAAGATATAGATTTAAAAAAAAAACAAACAAACAGAAATTCTGGAATTAAAGAATTCATGACATGGAATTCCAAATACATTTGAAAGCTTCAACAATATACTAGGTCAGGCAGAAGGAAGAATTCCAAAACTTGAAGATATACATTGCGAAATAATTCAATAAGACAAAAACACACAAACAAAAAAAGAATGAGCAAAGCTTTCGTGACATTTGGTACAATATAAACAACCAAATATTCAAATTATTGGTATCCTCAAGAGAAAAGAGACAAAGAACAGATTAGAAAACCTATTTAATGAAAAAATAGATGAATAATTCCCAAGTCTAGCAAGTGATTTAGACATTCAGATACAAAATGTTCAACAATTCTGAGAAAATACAGGCAAAAGTTCTTCTCCATGGCATGTAATCAGACTTTCTATAGTCTAAGGTAAAACACAAATCCTAAAAATAGCAAGAGAAAAGCATTTAGTCACCCATAAAGGAAACCCCGTTAGATAAACTAACAGCAGATTTGTTTTCTTTTTTCTTTTTTCTTTTTCTTTTCTTTTTTTTTGAGACAGAGTCTTGCTATGTTGCGAGGCTGGAGTGCAGTGGCGCAATCTCGGTTCACTGTAACCTCCGCCTCCTGGGTTCAGGTGATTCTCCTACCTCAGCCTCCCAAGGAGCTGGGATGTCAGGCACATGCCACCACACGCAGCTAGTTCTTTGTGTGTGTGCGTGTGTGTGTGTGTGTGTGTTTAGTAGAGATGGGATTTCACCATGTTGGCCAGGATGGTCTCTATCTCTTGACCTCATGATCTGCCCACCTCAGCCTCCCAAAGTGCTGGGACTACAGGTGTGAGCCATGGTGCCCAGCTCTAACAGCAGATTTCTTAGCAGAAATCTTACAGGCCAGAAGAGAATAGGATAGTATAATCAAAGTCCTGAAAGAAAAGAACTGCCAAGCCAAGAGTAATAAACCAAGCATAATTATTCTTCATAACTGAAAAGGAAATTATCTTTCCAAGACAAGCAAATGCTGAAAGGCTTCATTACCACTAGACAGGGCCTATAGGAAATGCTCAAGAAAGTCCTAAACCTGGAATTGAAAGGACAACATTTTCAACATTTCCTCATTATTACCAGAAACATACACAATATAAAATCCGGTAAAGCTCCAACAAAAGGAAGAGAAAGGTCTCAATGGTCTACTACACGAAATCTACCAACATAATGACAAAGCAATATGAGAAAAGACAGTAACAAAGGACAATATAAACCCAGAACAACATGTGACAGGAACAAAGCTGTTGGGAACAGGCCCCCAAAATCTGGCCATAAACTGTCCCCAAAACTGGCCATAAACAAAATCTCTGGAGCACTGCGACATGTTCGTGATGGCCATGACGCCCACGCTGGAAGGTTGTGGGTTTACCAGAATGCGGGCAAGGAACACCTGGCCCACCTGGGGCAGAAAACTGCTTAAAGTCGTTCTTAAACCACAGATCGCTAAACAATAGCATGAGCGATCTGTGCCTTAAGGACATGTTCCTGCTGCAGATAACTAGCCAAACACATTCCTTTATTTTGGCCCATTCCTTTGTTTGCCATAAGGAATACTTTTAGTTAATCTATAATCTATAGAAACAATGCTTATCACTGGCTTGAGTTAATAAATATGTGGGTAAATCTCAGTTCAAGCCTGTCTGCTCTGAAGGCTGTAACACTCCTGATTTCCCACTTCACACCTCTATATTTCTGTGTGCATATCTTTAATTCCTCTAGCGCCACTGGATTAGGGTCTCCCCGACAGAGCTGGTCTCGGCACAAAGCCTCACATATTAATAAAAATATGGAATGTAAACAGATTAAATTATCCACTTATAAGATTTAGAATGGCTGAATGGATACAAAACATGATCTAAGTATATTCTGCTTACAAAAAAACTTACCGGTAATACTACCTCATGACAATCCATAGACACAGAAGGTAAAAGAATGCCAAGAGGATATCTATACAAATGGAAACCAAAAGTAAGCAGGAGTAGCTATACTTATAGCAGACAAAATAAACTGTAAGTCAAGAGCAATTTTTTTAAGAAATAAGGAATGTCATCACATAATCACAAAGAGATCCATCCAAGAAGAGAATATAGCAATTCTAAATACATATTCACTAAACACTGGAGCACCTAGATTCATAAAACAAATATTACTATATCTAACAAGAGAGATAGACTCCAACACAATAAGAGAAAGGGGACTTCAACATCCCAGCCCTCAGCATGAGACAGATCATCTACACAGAAAATCAAGAAAGAAACATTGAATTTAAACTGAATTTTACACCAAATAAAGCTAACAGATATTTACAGAGCATTCTATCTAACACTACAGAATATACACTCTTTTCATGAACACAGGGAACATTTTCTAGGAGAGAGCCTTTGTTAAGCCACAAAACAAGTCTCAACAAATTTTCAAAAATTGAAATCGTATTAAATATCTTCTCTGGCCACAGTGGAATAAAACTAGAACTATACACCAAGAGAAATGTTGGCAACTAGACCAATACATGAAAATTAAAGAACGTACTCCTGAATAACCATTAAGTAAACAGAGAAATTAAGACGTAAATCAAAAAGTTTCTTGAAACAAATGAAAATGGAAACACAACATACCAAAACCTGTGGGATACAGCTAAACAGGGTTAAAAGGGAGATTTATAGCAATAAATACCTACCTAAGAAAAATAGAAACATTACAAATTAACAATATAACAATGAACCTTAAGGAACTAGAAAAACAAGAAAAAAACTCATCCAAAATTAGCAGAAAAGAAATAATAAAGATCATAGTAGAATTAAATAAAAGCTTTTAAAACCATGTAAATGATCAACAAAATGAAAATTGTGTTCTTCAAAACACAAAGAAAATTGACAAATCGCTAGCTAAACAAACCTTGAAAAAAAAGAGAGAAAATTTGTTAAGAATAAAGTTCCTCTTCAAAGTTTCCCTTGTTCTTCATACTAACAAATCTTCTATTTTACTAATGACTCCTTATTGTGCCCCTAAGTAGTTGTTACATACAGTAAAGAAATAAATACATTCTATGTTCTTGTACTTGAACCAAGGCCTAACTCCTTTGTTTCTGGGGGCTCATCCAGGATTCCCATTCTCCTTTGGTAAGGGGTCTTTGGTCACCCCATCTAGGCGAAGTGCACCCCACTGCTCCACTACAGTGGCCCCAGGGACAGGGGATTGGGACTACCCATAGTGACGAATAAATCCAGACTCTCAGCAATGTGGAAGGAGAAGGCCTGCAAGTACCATGACGACCAGGTAACTCTGTGCACAGACCAAGGTGAAAAAAAAGTCATAAGGGCAACAGTATTTCCTTGGTGGTCAGGATATTCTGGAGGTTAAAGGGCATGAAAGGTAACAAGCACTACTGTAGTGCAGGGTGAGTGAGTCCAATCTGTGGCTCTGTGGGCACCTCTTACGGCTTATGGTGGCCCTCTTGTAGGGATCCTGATCTTGGGGTTTATACAGTCCTGCTGATGGTAAGGGGAGCCTAATTTCCTCTGGGAAACCAATCAGAGTGGACGAAGCAAAAGCAGAAGAGTGCAAGGAACCTCCAGGGTAGGGATTAAACCTCCAAGGAAGGATAGGTGAGACTATCTCTAGTTCGAGGGACTGAGCCTAACCAGTATTCAACATGGGAAATACCCTGAGTAAGATAGAAGGTAAAAAGGAAAAGGCAGACAGTGAAATCACCTCTGATAGTCCTTTAGGACTCATGTTAAAATATTGGAAGGATACGAGAGGACTAAACGTAAGAAAAAGCAACAGATGATAAAGTATATTGTTTCATTTGGACCAAGGAACCTATTCTAAAGCTTTCCATTTTCTGGCCAAAATTCGGGTCAAATGAGGATTGAACTTGCCAGCTTTTAATAGAATATGTAAATGATAAGAGTCCTGTTTCCCAGGAGAAAATACATTATGTCCTGTGTTAGCGGCAAGGGCCCATTCTCTCAAAGTTTTCCTTTTTGGTTTAGAATGAAAAGTGTTAAGAAAATAGTTCCTCTTAAAAGCTTCCTATAAGTTTCTCTTGCTCTTCATACTAACAAATCTTCTATTTTACTAATGACTCCTTATTGTGCCCCCAAGTAGTTGTTACATACAGTAAAGAAATAAATACATTCTATGTTCTTGTACTTGAACCAAGGCCTAACTCCTTTGTTCCCTAGTCTGCCTGGATCTGCTTGGACATGCCCAGTCGTGTCCCAGCTTGCAGCCTATGCTCTTTCCTTATCTGGAAATATTATTGTCTTCCTGGTTTCCCACAAGCAATCCCCTCCTTTGCTTTGTTCCCCACTGGGCCTTTACCTTATTTGGGAAAGTTTAAGTTTTCAGCCAACTGGGATCAGTTTAGATTGTGTGGTCCAGCTCCAGCCAGTGGAGACAAGACACAATAGTAGAAACAACTTGCATTAGGAATAAAACCCCTGCTTTCCTTTGTTCTGGGGGCTCTTGTGGCAATCAGGCTTATGGGTAGCACCCTTCTGAAGAAGTAAAAATTGCCTTGCTGAGATATCCTTTGCAAGTGTTCATTTTCTTTGTGACTCCGAGCTTTATTTCTAACAATTTTCTGATGGCTCATACAGGATTCCCATTCTTCTGTGGGAAGTGGGCTTGGCCTCCCCATCTAGGGGAGGTGCACCCCACTGCCCCACTACGGTGGCTCCAGGGACGGGAGATTGAGATTACCCATTGTGACGAAGAAATCCAGGCTCTCAGCAATGTGGAAGGAGAAGGCCTGCAAGTACCACAACGACCAGGTAACTCTGTGCACAGACCAAGGTAAAAAAAAAAAAAAGGTCACAAGGGCACCAGTATTTCCTTGGTGGACAGGATATTCTGGAGGTTAAAGGGTGTGAAAGGTAGCAAGCACTACTGCTGTGCAGAGTGAGTGAGTCCAATCTGCGGTTCTGTGGTCACCTCATACGGCTTATGGTGGCTCTCTTGTAGGGATCCTGATGGGGTTTATACAGTCCCGCTGATGCTAAGGGGAGCCTAATTTCCTCTGGGAAAGCAGCCAGAGTGGAGGAAGCAAAAGGAGAAGAGTGCAAGGAACCTCCAGGGTAAGGATTAAACCTCCAGGGAAGGATAGGTGAGAAATCTCTAGTTCGAGGGACTGAGCCTAATTCAACATGGGAAATACCCTGACTAAGATAGAAGGTAAAAAGGAAGGGCAGACAGTGAAATCACCTCTGATAGTCCTTTAGGACTCATGTTAAAATATTGGAAGGATACGAGTGGACTAAACATAAGAAAAAGCAACAGATGATAAAGTATATTGTTTCATTTGGACTAAGGAACCTATCCTAAAGCCTTCAGTTTTCTGGCCAAAATTCGGGTCAAATGAGGATTGGACTTGCCAGCTTTTAATAGAATATGTAAATGATAAGAGTCCTGTTTCCCAGGAAAAATACATTATGTTCTGTATTGGCAGCAAGGGCCCATCCTCCTTTGTCATCTAAAAACTAAAGGAGACAAGCCAGAAACTACTTCTCATTAAATTAATACTCCTTACTCCAAGAACCCCACCAACACGTGGGACCCCTTAGACCATCTTCCCCAACCAAACCTTCTTCCCCCCACCATGTAGACCAACATCCCCCAACTCCCACTCCAGTAGATGTAACAGTCCCAGACCTTTCCTCTACTCAGATTTTTTTCCCTGCTTATAACCCTGATTCTTGGGGTCATCCCCAGCTTGAATGCCCTCCCTCAGGAAGACTTCAACGTGAGTTAGAACACTGTAAGAAGGATATCCAAAACTTCCCTTTTCCCCCTTCCTCTAGGGGTTCGGCTATAAACCTCTTCCTATTAAGGGAAATGCCTCTAGGAGGAGGGGGCATCGGCTTTGTAAATGCTCCCCTGACCAGTTCAGAAGTCCGGAGCTTGAAGAGGGAACTCAAGCCACTCTTAGACGATCCCTATGGAGTGGCAGACCAAATTGATCAATTTTTAGGATCCGAGTTGTATACTGGGGCTGAGTTAATGTCCATCATAGGCATCCTTTTTTCAGGGGAAGAAAGGAGCAGGATGCATAGGGCCGCTATGACCATTTGCGAGTGTGAGCATCCTCCCGGTCAAAACGTCCCTGCAGCCAAACAGAAATTTCCTGCTCAAGATCCCCAGTGGGATAACAACGACATAGCTCATAGGAGGAATATGACAGACCTGCAAGAAATGATAATAAAAGGAATTAGAGAATTGGTACCCCGCACCCAGAATATGACCAAAGCTTTTAATATACAGCAAGAAAAGGATGAGGGGCCTATGGAATGTTTTAATAGACTTAAGGAACACATGAGGAAATATGCTGGTTTGGATGGAGGAGACCCACTTGGACAAGGAATGCTAAAGCTTCACTTTGTCACAAATAGCTGGCTACACATTACCAAGAAATTACAAAAGATAGAAAATTGGAAGGACCATCCCATAGGGGAACTCTTAAGGGAGGCCTGGATGGTGTGTGTACGAAGGGATGAAGAAAAGCAAAAGCACAAAGCAAAGATTCTGTTGTCCTTACAGCAGGGAACTCCCCAACAGGCAGCTCAAAGAATTGTTGCTGGTAAATCTTTTAGGTACCCAAACTGCCAGACCGTACAACAGAGGTAAAGGAATCAAACCAGGGAACAAGGGAATAAAAAGAGGAATAGGGCAAAAGAAATGCTTCAAGTGTCGGAAGGAAGGTCACTTTATAAGAGAATGCCCTGAATGGAAAAAAGAAAAAGAAATCACCCCACTTATGATCTTTGAGGAGGAATGAGGGGCCAGGGGCTCTACTCTTTTTACCTCGAGTCCCACCAAGAGCCCCTGATAAATGTAGAGGTGGGACCCAAACCTGAGAATATCACCTTTTTAATTGACTCAGGAGCTGCTCATTCCTCAGTTTGTTATCTTCCCCCTGGTGCAACTTGGTCACAAGAAAAACTTTTTATTTTGGGAGCAAAAGGAGAGGGGTTTAAAGCAAAAGTCTTAGAAGAAACAAAAATTAAATATGAGAAACACTCAGTAAATATTAATCTTCTGTTAATCCGGAGGCAGGCATAAACCTACTAGGAAGAGATTTATTGCTAAAATTAAACCTAGGCCTTTATGTTAATGAAGGAAAATTCCTCCCCTCTTTAAATTTGCTCGCTACTCTAAATGAGGGACACATTCATCCAGATGTATGGTCAAAGGAAGGAAACTGAAGAAAATTACGAATTTCCCCAATCCAAGTTAAATTGAAAAACCCAGGGGAAGAAGTAAAAAGAAAATAATATCCAATTCCCTTAGAAGCTAAGATCAATTTAAAGCCCGTAATAGAAAGCCTCCGTGAGAGACTCATTGAACCCTGTATGTCTCCTTATAATACTCTGATACTGCCTGTGAAAAAGCCAGATGGGTCCTATCCGCTAGTGCAAGATCTTCGAGCTGTTAACCAAATAGTTCAAACAACTCACCCTGTTGTTCCTAATCCTTACACTATTGTTAGTAAAATTGCATACAACCATGAGTGGTTCACAGTAATAGATCTAAAGGATGCCTTCTGGGCTTGCCCACTAGCAGAAGATAGCCAAGACCTGTTTGCCTTTGAATGGGAGGACCCTCACTCCAGTAGAAAATAACAGTATTGATTGACAGTTTTCCCCCAGGGATTTACAGAATCTCCAAATTTGTTTGGTCAAGTACTACAATAGATCATAGAAAAGTTTTACAGACTGCCATATATATGCCTG
This sequence comes from Rhinopithecus bieti, assembly GCF_001698545.2. Lineage (NCBI taxonomy): Eukaryota > Metazoa > Chordata > Mammalia > Primates > Cercopithecidae > Rhinopithecus > Rhinopithecus bieti. Next base: position 91,933 of record NW_016811043.1, on the reverse strand, counting down.
CTCCAATACATGGACAATATCCTTATTTCAAGGGAGGATAGACAAAAAGTAGAATGATTTTCAATAGGTTTTTAAAATAATTTACAACTGGAGGGATTACGAGTGTCAAAAAAGCAAACTTTGGTTTGTAGAACCTGAAGTCAAGTATTTAGGGCACTTAATCAGTAAGGGCAAACGGAGAATTGGATTTGAATGGATTGAAAGCATCATATCCTCACCTCTGCCTGAGACGAAGAAGGAACTTAGAAAGTTTTTAGGGTTAGCAGGGTATTGTCACTTATGGATAGACTCATGCTTTAGTAACCAAACCTCTATATAAAAGAACTTACACAGGATGAATCGGACCCCCTTATATGGTTTTTACCAGAAATACAGCAGACAAAAAAATTAAAAGAGTTACTAGTGACAGCCCATGTTCTAGCCTTACCCTCTTTAGAATTGCCCTTTCATCTTTTTGCTAATGTAGGTAATGAAGTAGCCTTAGGGGTACTTACTCAAACACATGGAGGCCATTGGCAACCCATAGCCTTCCTCTCAAAAATCCTTGACCCAGTAGCCCACGGATGGCCCGAGTGTGTCCAATCAGTGGCAGCAACAGCCTTGCTCAGAGAAGAGAGCAGAAAATTAACCTTTGGTGAAAACTTATCACTAGTTCTCCTCACCAAGTGAGAAAAATTCCCAATCAGAAGGTGGGAAGGTGGCTTACTGATTCAAGAATTTTTAAATATGAAGCCACCTTGTTAGAAAGAGATGATCTATCTAACCTTAACCCTGATGACTCAATTAATCCAGCTGCTTTCTTAACACGAAACCCCAACCCACAGACCCCTGAGCTTTGTCCAGAACACAGATGTTTAGATTTAATTAGTTATCAAGCAAAAGTCAGACCTGATCTAAATGAAACATCCTTTCAGACTGGGAAACACCTGTTTCTAGATGGTTTCTCCCAAGTAATCAAAGGAAAAAGGCATAACAAGTATTCAATGATAGATGGAGATACCCTCACAGAAACAGAGTCTGAAAGGTTACCAAATGACTGGTCTGCACAAACTTGTGAGTTGTTCACATTAAATCAGGCCTCAGGTTGGGCACGGTGGCTCACGCCTGTAATCCCAGCACTTTGGGAGGCCGAGGTGCGCAGATCACGAGGTCAGGAGATCAAGACCATCCTAGCTAACACGGTGAAAGCCTGTCTCTCCTTAAAATAAAAAAAAAAAATTACCCGGACGTGGTGTCCGGCGCCTGTAGTCCCAGCTACTCCAGAGGCTGAGGCAGGAGAATGGCATGAACCTGGGAGGTGGAGCTTGCAGTGAGCCGAGATGGTGCCACTGCACTCCAGCCTGGGTAACAGAGTGAAACTCCATCTCAATTAAAAAAAAAAAAAAAAAAAAAAATCAGGCCTTTAAATTTCTGCAAATCAAGAAGGAACAATCTATACAGACCCCAAGTATGCCTTTGGGGTAGTCCATACTTTTGGAAAAATTTGGACTGAGTGGGGCCTGATTAAGAGCAAAGGTCAAAATTTACTCCATAAGGACCTAATAATACAAGTACTGGAAAATTTACAATTGCCAAAAGAAACAGCTGTTGTACATGTCCCAGGACATCAAAGGAATCCTTCATTTGAAGGCCAGGGAAATAATCTCACTGACCAAATAGCTAAGTAAGCTGCCTCTTCTCCAGAAGAACCTATTTTTCGACTAACCCCTTGTCTTCCATCTCCAGCTGCACTCTCTGTCTTCTCTCAAGTAGATCAGAAAAAACTAAAAAAAATTAGGAGTTGAGGAAACTCAAGGAAAGTGGTTACTACCAGATGGAAGGGAAATGTTATCCAAACCTCTTATGAGGGAAATACTGTCACAGCTTCATCAAGGAGCTCACTGGGGTCCTCAAACCATGTGTGATGTAGTCCTTAGGGTTTATGGGTGCATAGGAATATACACCCTCACCAAGAAAATAGTGGGAAGTTGTATAGTGTGCAGAAAATCTCATAAGCAGACCCTAAAAAGACAACCTCCTAGAGGGAGAAATCCTGGGTTAAGGCCATTTCAAAGTGTCCAAGTCGACTATACTGAAATGCCCCCTATAGGCCACCTTAAGTATTTACTGGTAATAGTAGATCATCTTACCCACCCATCTATCCACCCACTGGATAGAAGCCATCCCTTTTCCAAGTGCAACAGCCAGTAATGTGGTCAAAGCCCTGTTAGAACATAGCATACCCAGGTTTGGAATAATAGAGAATATTGATTCAGATAATGGGACCCACTTTACCACACACATTATTAAAGGACTAATCCAAGTATTAGGGATAAAATGGGAATATCATACTTCCTGGCCTCCACCTTCATCAGGGAGAGTAGAAAGAACGAATCAAACTTTAACGAATCATCTAACCAAATTAATTTTAGAAACTCGGTTACCATGGACAAAATGTCATCCCATTGCTTTACTAGGAATCCAAACTGCCCCTCAGAGGGATCTTGGCCTGTTTCCTTATGAAATGCTTTATGGGTTACCTTATCTAAACACTACTACTGACCTTCCTACGAACAAAACAAAAGATCAGTTCCTTAGAAATGATGTATTTGGTCTGTCTTCCACTCTTTCTTCCCTCAGGACTCAAGGTCTCCTAGCACAGACTCCACCCCTTGAATTCCTGGCCCACCAGCATCAACCTGGAGATCAAGTCCTTATCAAAGGCTGAAAAGAGGGAAAGCTCAGGCCTACCTGGGAAGGACCCTATCTGGTGCTCACAACAACTGAAACAGCACTTCAGACCACTGAGAAAGGGTGGACCCATTATACTCGAGTCAAGAAGGCATCACCGTCTCCAGACACATGGACCATTACTCCGTCAACTCCCACCAGAGTAACGATAAAAAGAAAACGTAATCTATCTCTTTTTCTTCTTTCTTTCCGTTAACTGCCCCCATCTCATCATTAATGTAACTAGATCAAGTTTGCCCAAAATTACTACCTTTGATGCTTGTCTAGTCATGTCTTGTGGAAATTTACAGGACGAAAGACAGCTGACTGCCTCAGATAAATATCTTTGTCCCTCTTGGACTTCCTCAGATTGGAAAGATACAGCAAATTCTTGTAAAGATCATGATAACCCCAAAAATAGTAGTTGTATTAACTGGTGGGAATGGGACTCTTGTCCCCTTAAAACAGAGTCCCTATGCTATACTTGATCTCATGTCCTATGGAACACCAAAGCTCCAGGCTGGACTGCTCCCACCAGTCTGCCAGTCCTTAAAGCCATATGTCCATTTTACAAAAGGGAATGCCTCTTCTAATTGTCCATATAACCAATGTAACCCTATTCAGCTTAATATTACTATTGCAACATCCCAAAACTCTTCCCCTTCATTAAGTCGTATTTATGGCATATGGGCCAACATCTCAGGAAAGGATCCAAGGGGAATTTTTGAAATCTGCTTTATTGCCCCTTCCACCTCTCTACCACATCTTCCTCAAACCATCACCCCACCTACACCCAGTGACAAAACCAAAGTAGCGATAGTAGAAGTAAAAGACCTGAGGCAAACTCTAGCCATTGAAACAGGGTCTCAGGATGCAAATACCTGGCTGGAATGGATTAAATATTCCATCCACAGTCAAAATAAGAATGATAGTCATGCTTGGGCGCACAGCCGACCAGAGGCCCAAATTGTCTCCTTTCCATTCAAATGGTCTTGTAATAGACCAGAAATGGACTGCATGGTAGCTCTGCTCCAAGACCCCACAGCCTGGGGCAATAAATCATGTCAAACACTTTCTCTGCTATTCCCTGAAGTCCAGCACTCTACAGATCAGCCCCCAAAGGCCATTCAGCCTCCATCTTCTGGAACTAAATTTGCTTCGTATCTCTCACAACAGGGAGAAAATTTGGCTTTCTTTGGAAACCTGATGGGATGCAGTGAGGTCAAGCACTTCCAAGAGCTAAGCCATCAGTCTGCCCTTACCCATCCCCAAGCAGATGTATGGTGGCATTGTGGTGGACCTTTGTGGGATACTCTGCCAAATAACAGGAGTGGTACTTGCGCTGTAATTCAATTGGCTAGCTCTTTCACCCTGGCATTTCATTCACCAAAAAAAAAAAAATTAACAAAATGGCATTTTCGTTAACATTTTAAAAGGCATCATAGTACAAAAAGTGTTCCTGTGAGTCTTTTGATCCCAACATTTATACATATGCTACCAGAGTACCAGATGAATTTAAAGCTTGAAACCAAATAACTGCAGGATTTAGGTCATTATTCAGGTGGGTGACTATCAATAAAAATGTAGATTGGATAGCCGGGCGCAGTGGCTCACGTCTGTAATCCCAGCACTTTAGGAGGCCAAGGCGGGCGGATCACGAGGTCAGGAGTTTGAGACCAGCTTGACCAACATAGTGAAACCCTGTCTCTACTAAAAATACAAAAATTAGCTGGGCATGGTGGCATGCACCTGTAATCCCAGCTACTCAGGAGAGAGTTGCTTGAACCTGGGAGGCAGAGGTGGCAGTGAGCCAGGATCACACCACTGCACTCCAGCCTGGGTGACAGACTGAGACTCCATCTTGAGAAAGAAGTGTAGATTGGATAAATTATATTTACTACAATCAGCAATGATTCATTAATTGCACAAGGGATACTATGAGTGAATAGCTGTGCAACTAGGACCCACCAGTCAGATGACTTGGGAAAATAGAGTAGCACTAGACATGATACTAGCAGAAAAATGCAGGGTTTGTGTTATGATTGGAACTCAATGTTGTACTTTTATCCCTAATAATACTGCCCCTGATGGAACTATAACAAAAGCACTACAACGTCTTACTGCTTTATCAAATGAACTAGTTAAAAACTCTGGAATAAATGATCCTTTCACTAGCTTAATGGAAAGGTGGTTTGGTAAGTGGAAAGGACTCATGTCCTCAATTCTCACCTCACTGACTCTCATAATCAGTGTACTGATCCTTGTAGAATGTTGTATTATACTTTGCATTCGTGGATTAGTGCAAAGGCTTATAGCAAAGGCTCTTACCAAAACCCCTTTCAATTCTCCTCCCCCTTACTCAGATAAGTTGTTCCTTCTAACTGATCAAGAAGAGCAACAAAGTCAAGATATGTTAAGGAGATTTGAAGAGGAAGAACTGTAAAATCAAGAGGAGGAAACTGTAAAGAATAAAGTTCCTCTCCAAAGTTTTCCTTTTTGGTTTAGCATGATCAGTGTTAGGAAGATAGTTCCTCTTAAAAGCTTTCTTTAAGTTACCCTCGTTCTTCATACTAACAAATCTTCTAATTTACAAATGACTCTTTATTACGCTCCAAGTAGTTGTTACACACAGTAAAGAAACAAACGCATTCTATGTTCTTGTACTTGAACCAAGGCCTAACTCCTAGTCTGCCTGAATCTGACCAGATATGCCCAGACATGTCCCAGCTTGCAGCCTATGCTGTTGCCTTATTTGGAAATATTATTGTCTTCCTGGTTTCCCATAAGTGACCCCCTCAATTCCTTTGTTCCCCATTGCACCTTTACCTTATTTAGGAAAGTTAACATTTTTAGCCAACTGGGATCAGTTTAGATTGTGTGGCGCAGCTCCAGCCAAAGGACACAGGACACAATAGCAGAAACAACTTGCGTTAGGAATCAAAACCCCTGCTTTCCCTTGTTCCGGGTGCTCTCGTGGCAATCAGGCTTATGGGTAGCACCCTTCTGCAGAAGTAAAAATTGCCTTGCTGAGAAATCCTTTGTTCAAGTGCTCATTTTCTTTGTGACTTCAAGCTTTATTTCTAACAGACTCAAACAAAATCAGGAGAGAAAAGAGAAACATTGCAACTGATATTGCAAAAATACAAAAGACCATCAGAGACTATTATGTACAATTCTGTACTGACAAACTGGAAAACCTAGAGGAAATGGATAAATTCCTGGAACCAAATAACCTACCAAGATTAAATTAGGAAGAATAGAAAACCTGAAACCCTAACATCCATGAACCATTCTCACAGCGGGTCCAGTGGGCCCCTGACCACCCTGTGATTTTTTCCTCAGTGCTGGTTTGCATAATCGAAATAGACCTACTCAGCAACAGACAAAATCCACAGATCAGTTCCTTTTTTTAACTTTTATTTTCAGTTCAGGGGTACAAGTGCAGGCTGTTTTACAGGTAAACTTGAGTTGTGGGAGTTTGGTGCACAGATTATTTAATCACCCAGATTTTAAGCCTAGTACGCATTAGCTATTTTCCCTGATCCTCTTCTTCCTCCCCACCTACACTTTCTGAAAGGCCCCAGTGTGTGCTATTCCCCTCTATGTCTCTATGCATTCTCATCATTTAGCTCCCACTTGTAAGTGAGAACATGAACTATTTGGTTTTCTGTTTTTGCATTAGTTTGCTAAGGATGATGGCTTCCAGCTCCATCCATGTCTCTGCAAAGGACATGATCGTGTTCCTTTGTCTGGCTGCATAGTATTCCATGGTATCTATGTATGACATTTTTTTATCCAGTCTATAATTGATGGGCATTTAAGTTGATTCCATGTCTTTGCTATTGTGAATAGTGCTGCAATGAACATATGTGTACCTATGTCTTTAAAATAGAATCATGTATAATCCTTTGGGTATAATGGTATTTCTGTCTGTAGGTCTTTGAGAAATCATCACACTGTCTTCCACAATGGCTGACCTAATTTGCACTCCCACCAACAGTGTATAGGTTTTCCTTTTTCTCTACAACTTTGCCAGCATCTGTTTTTTGACTTTTTCATAATGGCCATTCTGACTGGTGTGAAATGGCATCTCACTGTGGTTTTGATTTGCATTTCTCTAATGATCAGTGATATTGAGCATTTTTTCATGTTTGCTGGCTGCAAGTATGCCTTCTTTTGAGAAGTGTCTGTTCTTATGCTTTGCCCACTTTTTAATGGGGTTGTTTTGTTTTTTCTTGTAAATTTGTTTAACTTCCTTATAGATATTACACTTTTGTCAGATGCATAGTTTGCAAAAAATCTTCCCCCATTCTGTAGGTTGTTTACTCTGTTGATAGTTTCTTTTGCTGTGCAGAGCTCTTTAGTTGAATTAGACCCCATTTGACAATTTTTGCTTTTGTTGTACTTGCTTTTGGCATCTTTGTCGTGAAATCGTTGCCCATGCCAATGTCCTAAATGGTATTGCCTAGGTTGTGTTAGGGTTTTTACAGTTTTGGATCTTAAATGTAAGTCTTTAATCCATTTTGAGGTGATTTTGGTGTATGGTGTAAGAAAGGGGTTCGGTTTTCATCTTCTGCATATGGCTAGCCAGTTATCCCATCACCATTTATGAATAGGGAATCCTTTCCCCATTGCTTGTTTTTGTCAGGTTTGTCAACGATCATAGTTGTAGGTGTGTGGTCTTATTTCTGGGTTCTCTATTCTGTCCCATTGGTCTTTATGTCTGTTTTTGAACCAGTATCATGCTGTTTTGGTTACTGTAGACTTGAAATGTAGTTGAAATCAGGTAGCATATGCTGGACATGGTGGCTCACACCTGTAATCCCAGCACTTTGGGAGGCAGAGGCAGGTGGATCATGCGGTCAGGAGTTTGAGACCAGTCTGGTCAACAAGGTGAAACCCCATCTCTACTAAAGATACAAAATATTAGCTGGGTGTGGTGGCATGTGCCTGTAATCCCAGCTACTTAGGAGGCTGAGAAAAGGAGAATCACTTGAACTCAGGAGGCGGAGGTTGCAGTGAGCCAAGATCTCACCATTGCACCCCAGCCTGGACAACAGGGTGAGACTCCATCTCAAAAAAAAAAGAAAAAAAAAAAAATTTCAGGTAGTGTAATGCCTCCAGGTTTGTTCCTTGTGTTTAGGATTGCCTTGGCTATTCAGGCTCTTTTTTGGTTCCAGGTGAATTTTAAAATAGTTTTTTCTAGTTCTGTGAAGAATGTCAGTGGTAGTGGCTGGGCGTGGTGGCTCACACCTGTAATCCCAGCACTTTGGGAGTCTATTCCTTCACTAAACTATTATTGAGAGTTTTAAACATGAATAGATGTTGAATTTTATCAAAAGCCCTTTCTGGCCGGGCGCAGTGGCTCAAGCCTGTAACCCCAGCACTTTGGGAGGCTGAGACGGGTGGATCACAAGGTCAGGAGATCGAGGCCATCCTGGCAAACACGGTGAAACCCCGTCTCTACTAAAAAATACAAAAAACTAGCCAGGCGAGGTGGCAGGCACCTGTAGTCCCAGCTGCTCAGGAGGCTGAGGCAGGAGAATGGCGTAAACCCGGGAGGCGGAGCTTGCAGTGAGCTGAGATCAGGCCACTGCACTCCAGCCTGGGCGACAGAAGGAGACTCCGTCTCAAAAAAAAAAAAAAAAAAAAAAAAACAAAAGCCCTTTCTGCATTTACTGAGATAATCATGTGGTTTTTTGTCTTTAGTTCTGTTTACATAATGAGGCACATTTATTAATTTACGTATGTTGAGGAAATGTTGCATACTGGCAATGAAGTCTACTTGATTGTGATGGATAAGCTTTTTGATATGCTGCTGGATTTGGCTTGCCAGCATGTTGTTGAAGATTTTTGCATCAATGTTCATCAAGAATATTGGCTTGAAGTTTTCTTTTTTGTTGTTGTATCTCTGCCACATTTTGGTATCAGGATGATGCTGGCCTAATAGGATGAGTTAGGGAGAAGTCTCTCCTCCTCATTTTTTTTTTTTTTTGGAATAGTTTCAGTAGTAATAGTACCAGCTCTTTTTTGTACATCTAATAGAATTTGCCTGTCAATCATCTGGTCCTGGGTTTTTTTGGTTGATAGGCTGTTTATTACTGCCTTGATTTCAGAACTCATTTTTAGTCTGTTCAGTGATTCAATTTCTTCCTGGTTCAGTCTTGGAGGGGGCAGGTGTATGTGTCTAGGAAATTGATCCTTGTCTTCTAGATTTTCTAGTTTATTTGCATAGAGGTGTCATAATATTTTCTGGTGGTTGCTTGAATTTCTGTGTGGTCAATGGTTATGTCCCTCTTATTGTTTCTAATTGTGTTTATTGGAACCTTCTCTTTTCTTCTTTACTAGGCTAGCTAGGGGTCTATTGATTTTATTAATTAAAAAAAAAAAAAACAAAACCTAGGCCAGGAGCGATGGCCTCACCCCTGTAATCCCAGCACTTTGGGAGGCTGAAGCATGTAGATCACCTGAGGTCAGGAGTTCAAGACCAGCCTGACCAACGTGGATAAACCCCATCTCTCTTGAAAATACAAAAAATTAACGAGGCATGGTGACATATGCCTACAATCCCAGCTACTTGAAAGACTGAGGCAGGAGAATCACTTGAATCCGGGAGGCAGCGGTTGCAGTGAGCTGAGATCGCGCTACTGCACTTCAGCCTGGGTAACAAGAATGAAACTCCATCTCAAAAAAAAAAAAAAAAACCTCCTGAATTCGTTGATCTTTTGAGTGGTTTTTCATGTCTCTGCCTCCTTCAGGAGACAATGCCTTTGTTAATTGTTTTATTATGTCTTGTCTTCTGCTAGCTTTGGGATATGTTTGCTCTTTGTTCGCCAGTTCTTTGGGTTGTGATTTTAGGTTGTTAACTTGAAATCTTTCTAACTTTTTGATGTGGGCATTTAATGCTATACATTTCTTTCTGAACACTGCCTTAGCTGTTTCCCAGAGATTCTGATACATTGTATCTTCGTTCTCATTATCTTCAAAGAACTTTCTGATTTGTGCTTTAATTTCATTGTTGACCCAAAAGTCGTTCAAGAACAGATCATTCAATTTCTATGTCATTGTATGGTTTAAGTGAATTTCTTAGTCTTCATTTTGAATTTCATTGCACTGTGGTCCGAGAGACTATTTGTTGTGATTTCAGTTCTTTTGCATTTGCTAAGGAGTGTTTTACTTCCAATCGTGTGATCGATTTTAGAGTAAGCGCCATGTGGCAATGCGAAAAATGTATATTCTGTTGCTTTGGGGTGAAGACTTCTGTAGATATTTATCAGGTCCATTTGATCCAGGGCTGAGTTCAGGTCCTGAATATCTTTGTTAATTTTCCGTCTTGATGATCTGTCTAATATTGTTAGTGGAGTATTAAAATCTCTTACTATTTTGTTGAGATTCTAAGTCTTCTTTGAGGTCTCTAGGACCTACTTTATGAATCGGTGTTCTGTGTTGGTGCGTGTATATTTCAGTTAGATCTTGTTGAATGAAAACCCTTTACCATCTGCAATGCCTTCTTGTGTTTTTCATCTTTTGTTTTTAACACCTGTTTTGTCAGAACAAGGGTTCAACCCTGCTTTTTTTTGCTTTCCATTTGCTGGTAAGTTTTTTCTTCTTTTATTTGAGCTTGTGGTATTGCATGTGAATGGGTGTATTGAAGACAGCACAGTGATAGGTCTTGGTCTTTATGCCAGCTTGCACTCTATGTCTTTTAAATTGGGGCTTAGCCCTTTAATTTAAGTTAGTATTGATATGTGTGGATTTGTCCTTATTCATTGTTTGTACTTTGAGACTTGTTATGTGGTTGGCTTTTTGTGTCACTAGTGTGTATCATTTGTGCTTTTGTGTGGTGGGAACGTCTTTCCATGTTTAGTGCTTCTTCAGAGTTCTTGTAATGCAGTCTGGTAGTATGATTCCCTTGGGCATTGTTTGCCTGACAAGATTATTGCTCCTTGCCTTTAGAAGCTTAGTTTGTTGGATATGAATTATGGGGTTGGAGACTCTTTTTTAAGATGTTGAATATTGGCCTCAATCCATCGGGCTTGTAGGATTTTCCACTAGATCCACTGTTAGTCGATGGGCTTCCTTGTGGTGATCTGCCTTCTCTCTGGCTACGCTGACTTTTTTTCTTTACTTTTCTTTCATTTTAACCTTGAAGCATCTGATGATTATTTGTCTTGGGGATGATGGATGATCTTCTCATGGAACAACTTACTGGAATCCTCTGCATTTCTGAATTTGAATGTTGGCCTGCCTAGCTAGGTTGGGGAAGTTTTCATGGATGATATCCTGAAATGTTTTCCAAATTGGTTCCATTCTCCCCATCTCTTTCAGGTACGCCAATCATTCATACATTCAGTTTCTTTACATAATTCCATGTTTTTCAGACATTTTGTTCATTCCTTTTCATTCTTTTTTCTCTAGTCTCATCTTCTTATCTTATTTCAGAAAGCCAGTCTTCAAGCACTGAGGTTCTTTTCTCCACTTACTCTATTGTGCTATTAATACTTGTGAGTGCACTGTGAAATTCTTATAGCGTGTTTTTCAGCTCTGTCAGGTTGGTTATCAGATTCTTTTACTGATTTCTTCTCATCTTTGTGGGCTTACCTACCCTCAATCTTTGAGGTTGCTGATCTTCAAGTGGTTTTTTTTCTCCTTTTCTTTTGTTTTCTATTTTAACAGTCTGACCACTTTTCTGTAGGGCTGTACAGTTTGCTGAGGGTCTGCTGCAGTCCCTAGTTGCCTCAGATTTTCCGGCACCTGAAAGTATCACCAGTGAAGGCTATGTAACAGCAAAGATGACAGTCTGCCCCTTCCTCTGGGAGGTCTGTTCCAGGAAAGTACAGACCTGTTGCCAGCCTGAACACACCTGAAGGTGGTGCTGGAGACCCTGGCTGTGAGGTCTTTCCCAGTCAGGAGGAACAGGATCAGGATCTAGAGGTTTACAAAAGGAGGAGACACAGAAATGAACCATTGAGCTCCCTCAGGAGACACAGAAATGAACCGTTGAGCTGCAAGCTAAGACAGCCACCTGGGCCTTCAGCTCCTCATGATTCTGAATCAACAAAGGAAGGAGTGACTGCACCGTCTGGGGTGATTGGTCCTGGTCATCACTGGGAACTGGTCTGCTACTACACAATGGCAGTAATAGGACTATGTCTGGAACACAGGAGTTGTTTTAGAGCATCTCTTAGTAATATTCTGCCCTGTAATGAAAGTCAATAAAAACTACAACAACCCAAGTCAGGCAGGACTTCTAATGACCCATTCCCTTCAGAAATGAAGGTTTGAGTCTCCCAAGCAGGAAAAGAAACCTGATCAACTGACGGACTTGCTGAAAGCAATGGGAATATGGGATGGTTAGTAAAAAACAGCAAAAAAAGTATTTATAAATACTAGTTGTGGCCGGCACAGGGGCTCATGCCTGTAATCCCAGCACTTTGGGAGGCTGAGGCAGGTGGGTTGCTTAAGTCTAGGAATGTGAGACCAGCCTGAGCAAAATGCTGACACTCCAACTCTACTGAAAATAAATACAAAAAATTATCAGACTTGGTGGTGTGCTTGTAGTCCCAGCTACTTAAGAGATTGAGGTAGGAGGATCACTTGTGCCCAGGAGGTGGAGGTTGCAGTGAGCCGAGGTAATGCCACTGCACTCCAGCCTGGGCAACAGAACAAGACCCTGTCTCAAATAAATAAGTAAATAAAAAGTAATAATAAATAAATAAATAAATAAATAACCAGCTGTAACCTTGTGAGCACTTACAGAAATAAAGACAGCAAGTGTTATCAGCATTACTTCTGTATGTTTTTATAATGATATTTCTGTCTGTGTGTGTGTATCTATACATGTTTTGAGCAAATACCTTTCTTTTCATCTTTTCCTGATCATCTTGTAATAAAACATAAGACGTGCTAACAATAGTTCCCTTTTATTAATGATGGTGTAACTTGTATTACACGTGGTATTTAGGTTACAGTACATCAAAGAGAAGAGTGCATATCATGCATTCAGTTTGAATCTTTTTCTGAGGAAAATGTTAAGTGTGTTTTTAGTTGGATGCAAGCTAATTGTATCATCTTTGGCAAAAGTATGACTTTATACTTGTTTTTATTTGGAGACGAAGTAAGGTTTAAGAAAATGTTAATGGGCGCCAAGTTCACCAGCATGGACTGGGATGGTGGGTCTTATGTGTCAATTTTACTAAACCACAGTACTTAGTTATTTAATCAAACACTAAATTTATATGTTGCTATGATAGTGTTTTGCAGTTGTGATGAAAATCTGGTATCAGTTGATTTTATGAAAAGGAAATTACCCTCAAAAATCTGCGTGGAACTTTCTGAATCAGTTGAAGGCCTTTGGGCAAAATGTGAGGCTTCCCAGAGGAGAAAAAATTCCGCCTGAAGATGACAGTAGCAACTACAGTTTAGGTTTCCATTCTGCCAGCCTGGTCTACAAATTTCAGACTGAAGCCTGCAACATTGTGACTTTCCAGCCTGCCGGTCTGCTGAGGTGTAACTTGTGACATCAATAATGTAAAATGAGGGGTGGGAAAAGATGTAAAGAAGCAGAGTTTCATATTGGCTTCAATTCAAGATTGTCATAACAGTATTGTTATATGCAATAGCATAGTAATCACAAAGAAATAGACATAAAATATACACAAAAGAAAATGAGAAGGCAATTAAAACATATCACTAAAAAAAAATCGACTAAAAACAAAGGAAGGTTGGAATGAAGGAGGGACAAAACAGCTATAAGACATGCATGAAACCAACATCACAATTACAGAGCTAAATCCTTCCTTATCAGTAATTACTTTAAATGTAAATGGATCAAACTCCCCAATCAGAATTCAGAGATTATCACAATGGATAGAATAAAAAGAATCTGGCTGGGCACGGTGGATCGAACTTGTAATCCCAGCACTTTGGGAGGCTGAGGCTGGCGGATCACAAGGTCAGGAATTCAAGACCAGCCTGGCCAACAAGATGAAACCCCATCTCTACTAAAAATACAAGAAAATTAGCCAGGTGTAGTGGCAGGTGCCTGTAACCTCAGTTACAAGGAAGGCTAAGGCAGGAGAATTGCTGGAACCAGGGAGGCAGGGGTTAGACATGTTAAACATGTTAAACATTAGACATGTTAAAACTTTCTCTTTAGCAATAAATTTTAAAACTACAGAAAATTCCAGCAAAGACCTAGAAAACCAAAAAGTATTAGCCACACAGTCTTTATTGATTTATATACATATGAACATCAGTGAAAAAATACATATTGTCTCAAGTGCAAATGATACATTTACCAAGAGAAACTGTATTTCAGGCCATAAAGCAATACATTTGAAAATATTGAAATCATACAAGATATATTTTCTGACCATATGGAAACACATTAGAAATCAGTAACAATAAGATGATCCTGTGGACTGAATGTTTTTGTCATCCCCTAAATTCACATATTGAAACCTAATCCCCAATGTGATGGCGTCTGGAGGTGGGGCCTTTAGGAGGTGATTAAGGCCTGAGGGCAGAGCCCTTATTAGTGAGATTAGTCCCCTTATAAAAGGGACCTCATTGAGCTCCTTTGCTCCTTCCACCATGTAAGGACACCAAGAAAAGACACCATCTGTGAATCAGGACGCACCCTTCATCACACGCTCTCTCTGCCATTGTCTTGACCTTGGACTTCCCAGGCTCTGGAATTGTGAGAATTGTGAGAAATAGATTTCTGTTGTTTATAAGCCACACAGACTACGGTGTTCTGTTTCAACAGCCCAAATGGACTAAGATACGTGATCATAAAAATACCAAGTATCTGGAAATTAAACATCAAAATTCTGATCGACAATTTTGTCAACGAAGAAATCACAAGAGAAATTAGGACGTCTTCTAAACTGAAGGATATGAAAGTACAATAAATCAAAACCTCTGGGATGTAGCTGCAGTACTAGAGAAAAATTGGTATTTTTAAGTGCCTCTATTAAAAAAGAAGGTCTCAAATGAGCAACTTGGCTTCTGCCATAAAAACAAACAAGAACAAATGAAACCAAAGCATGCAGAGGAAGGAAATAATAATGAAACAGAAGTCAATGAATCAGAAAGATAAAAAAATTAATAAATCCAAAAGTTGGTTGTATGGGAAAATAATCAGTAAATTTTATAAACCCCTAGCTAGATTGATCAAGGCAAAAAGACACAAATTAACAATATCAGGAAGAAAAGAATATCAGTGCACAGTCTTCAGGTCCTGAAAAGAAATATTAATAATTTCATGCCAATACGTTTGACAACCAAGTGAACAATTTCCTTGAGAGAGAAAACTCAGGAAAATTTACCCAAGAAGAAATACAAAATGTGACCAGCTATATATAAATTGTAGAAATTGAATTTGTAATTGAAATCCTTCCCATAGAGGAAATTCCAGGTCCAGAAGCCTTCAATGATGAATTATATGGAACATATCGTTGAAAATAACATCAATTTTCAAACACCCTTTTAGAAATTAGAGGAGGCAACCATTTTCAAGTCAATTTGTGAGGGAAACATTACTCAGATTTAAAAAAGAAGAAGAAAACCCAGACAACAAAATCACAAGAAAAAAGAATCAGGAACAACTATTTCTCTTGAGCACAGATCCCAAGTTCTGTGCAAAAAGTTATTAAATTCAAATAAACATAAAAAGAACAATGTGTCATGCCAGATTGGTTTTTTTATGGGGAAGTGTTTGGTTCAACACCTGCAAATTAAGTAACACAACTCACTCAATTAATACAATAAAAAACGGGCTGGGTGCAGTGGCTCACGCCTGTAGTCCCAGCACTTTGGGAGGCCAAGGTCAGCGGGTCACTTGAGGTCAGGAGTTCCAGACCAGCCTGGCCAACATGGCAAAATTCCATCTCTACTGAAAATACAAAATTAGCCCGACATGGTGGTGGACGACTATGATCCTAGCTACTCAGAAGGGTGAGGCAGGATAATCTCTTGAACCCAGGAGGCGGAGGTTGCAGTAAGCCAACATCACACCACTGCACTCCAGCCTGGGTGACACACTGAGACCCTGTCTCAAAAAAACCCTTTTTTGTTTTGAGACAAGGTCTCACTCTGTTACCAAGGTGGAGTGCAATGGCACGATCATAGCTAACTGCAGCCTCGAACTCTCAGATTCAAGCAATTTTTCTGGCTGTCAGAGCTGTCTGCGCGAGTGCCAGAGCAGACACCAGCAGCTCCGCCTCTGCCACGCCACCACCACTGCTAGCACAAGCGTTGCACAGGAACACCACAGCCCCACTCCCAGTGGCACCCCACACCAGCCGATGTGCCTGCACTCCACTGTGCTGCCTCAGCTGCTGACGTGTTAACACCTGAAACTAAAATAAGCAGTAAAAAAACTAAATACCATTTAAAACTTTTTTAAAAAGGTATCAAACAAAGATGCCAAAAGTCAAGTGCAGCAAAAACAAAAATTGACAAATGGGACCTAATTAAAGAGCTTCTGCACAGCAAAATAAACTGTCAACAGAATAAACCGTCAGCCTACAGAATGGGAGAAAATATCACAAACTATGCATCTGACAAAGGTCGAATATCCAGAACCTATGAGGAATGTAAAGACATTAACAAGCAGAAAACAAGCAATCCCATTAAAAAAGTAGGCAAAAAACATGGACAAACACTTTTCAAAAGAAGACATACACAGGGCCAGCAAGCATATGAGAAGATGATCGACATCACTAATCACTACAGAAATATGAACCCAAACCACAGTGAGATACCATCTCACACGGTCAGAATGGATATTATCACAAAGCCAAAAAGTTACAGATGCTGGCAAGGTTGCAGGGAACAGGGAACGCTTATACACTGCTAGTGGGAATGCAAATTAATTAGTTCGGCCAGTATGGAAAGCAGTTTGGTGATTTTTCAAAGAACTTAGAATTACCATTTGACCCAGCGATCCCTTTATTGGGTATATTCCCAAAGGAATATAAGTCATTCTATCATAAGGACACATGCATGTGTATGTTCATTGCAGGACTATTCACAATAGCAAAGACATGGAATCAACCTAAATGCCCATCAATGGTAGACTGGATAAGGAACATGTGGTACATACACACCATGGAATACTACACATCCATAAAAAAGAACAAGGTCATGTCCTTTGCAGCAACATGGATGGAGCTAGAGGCCGTTATCCTGAGAACTACCACAGGAACAGAAAACCAAGCACCACCAGTTCTCGCTTATAAGTGAGAGCTCCACAGTGAGTACACATGGACTCAAAGAAGGGAACAGTAGACACCGGGGCCTACTGGAGGGTGGAGGATGGGAGAAGAGTGAAGATTAAAAAACTTCCAATCAAGTCCCATGCTTCTAACCAGCATTGTGAAATAATCTGTACACCAAGCCCCCATGACATGCAATTTAAATATATAACAGGCCTGCACATGTACCACAGAACCTAAAAGTTAAAAAAAAAATGAAAAATAAAATGTAACCTTCATTTGTGACAAAATTTGTCAGTAAATAGGAATCGTAGTCAAGTGCTTCAATTCAATAAAGGGCTTCTATGTAAAACCTACAACTTACATCATATTTTATGATGAAAATGGATTCCTCTCTACCTAAGATCAAGAAAACGGCACAGATATTGTCCTGGAGGTCCTGGCCAGAGCATTAAGCCAAGAAAAAGAAATGAAAGACTTATAAATGAAAGAGAAGTAAAATGTCCTAGTTTGCAGGTGACAATATTATGCAAGTGGAAAATATTAAGGCAAATAAAACTTCTAGAAGTAAGAAGTGAATTTATCAAAATTGTAGGGTACAACTCCTATACAAAAGTCAAGTCTCTATAAGTAATGTAAAATCAGAATAACGAAAAATTTAAAAATCCACTTATAAAACATTTATTAAAGTAATACCATGTTCAGACATTAATTTTTTAATAGTGTTTGTGATTTGTACACTAAGATCTACATGGCAGCACCGACAGAAAGTAAAGATGATCAAAATAAACAGAGAAGTAGTGTATTCCAGAACTGAGATCTCCAATGTTATTAATTCTCCAAGACTGAACTATTAAATTAAGTGCAATTTGAATTAAAACACTGGTGAACTTTAAAAGAAATGTTTAAAGAAATTGGCAAGCTGAAGCTACCATTTCAACGGAAATAAAATAACTTTGAATAGCCAAAATAATTTTTAAAATGAAGAAATTTGGAGGATGCATAGTGGGTGATTTCAATATTTACTATAAATTCTAGTAATAAAAAGCAGTGTGATATTGGCATAAAATAGGCATAAATCAATGGAATACAATAAAGCGTACATGAATAGAACCACACAGACTCTGGCTGATCCCAACCCTGACCTAGGGTAGGCGCGTCCTCTTGTGTTCAGACCCCTGTCCTGCTGGCTGGAGCCGAGGGAGACACAGAGGAGGTCTTGGCTGAGCAGGTGAGGTGGGAGCTCAGGGCCTCTGTCTTTAGCCCTGTGGCCACACCAGGGACGCCGCCGCGCTGCTCTCAGATTCTCTGAGCAGAAGAGGGGAGTGGGCTGTAAGTCAGGCAGAGATGGCTGACCCGGGGCTGAGCATCAGTGGGGGTGAAGGAGCCTCTGGGCAGCAAGGGACTCCACAACGATGAGAGGAGAGGGAAGCTCTGGAGCCTTGCACCGTCCCTGAGGTTTCTGTCTCCTCCCTGCAAACCCTCTCTCCAGCCCTTCATAACAACACTCTGGAAAACCGAAAAGAAGAAGCATTTTCTTCCTCTTCTTCTTTCTTTTCAGTGCTCCTTCTTCATGTAACAATAATAACAGGTGCATAGCTGCTTTCCAGGAAGGATGCATGAGACATGGTCACGTGCTCGTTTCTGGCAAAGGACCTGGGGTCTGGGAATGGAGGAAAATTTCCCCTGTAATACCTTTGGAATGTTTTGAAGAATCTTTTCAAAACATGTTACGGGAAAAATCCCTCTCATTGGCAAGGCACTCTCCAGTGACCGCCCAGTTTACCCAGATGTGGCTGGCTGTGCAATGGGGCCTGATTGAGGCCCTCCACGGCATCGTTCATCTAGCACGCCCAGGTGTCCACACCTCAGAACCACTGCACAGCTGCTCCCCTCCCTGGAAGCTCATCTCCAGGGCTCCCTTCCACCCTGACATTCTCCTCATTCCCCCCACAACCCGTCCCTGCACTGCTCACTTCATGTGGCATCTCCCATCCCCTCTGACCCCACCCTGTACCTTTGGACCCATTTCTCATTGTGGTTTTGAGACCTTTCTGCCTCCCTCCTCCCAAACCTCCCTAAGCTGTCATCGGATTAGGGCCCCACTCCCTTCATTGTAACCATTCCCTGTGGGCTCCAGGCCATTCCTCTCAATCCTGACTTGTAGCTCCTGGTTCCCTGGCTCCCTCTCCAGCAGTGCTGTCTCCTTGATATTAATGACTTCAACATATGCAGATGTGGTAGGCTGGGTAATGGTCCCCAAAGTAGTCCAGCCTCAATCCTTAGAACCTGTGAACAGCTTGCGTTACATGGCAAAAGGGACATTACTCATGAAATGAAGATTAAGGACCTTAAAATAGGGAGATTCTCCTGGACTATTTGCATGGGCCCAATCAAATCACATGAGCCATTAAAAGCACAGAGTCTGCTCTGGCTGGAGTCAGAGATGGAGGGAGGAAGAGGAGACACAGGAGAGGAAGCCACAGGTTCCAAGCAGGGGCATTGTATGTGCCACAGGGGCCACGTGTAAGGACGCAAGACAAGGCGCTAGGAGCTAAGTGTTGCTCTCAAATGACAGAAAAGAAACAGTGACCTCAGTCCTATTTGCAAGGAACTGAATTCAGATAACAGCCTGAATAAACTTGGGAGTGGATTTTTCCCCAGAGTCTCTAGGAAGGAACACACACCTGCCCATATCTTGATCTTAGCCCTATGAGACCGGACTTGCAACCCACACATCTGTGACGTGACAAAGAGGCGCTGCTTAAAGCCACTCGGCTTGTGGTAATTTTATGACAGCAATAGACACCCATACAGCAGAGAGGATGCCCTCACTCCCTGGCATCTGAGATCCTAAAACTCCTCTCCTCCATGACCTTCTCCTCTGCTGTGCCTGGGCCCTGTGCCCTTGTCATCTAGGCCTCATCATGGCCGAGAACCCCAGAACTTATTCTCAGTCTCACACTTCCCACTCTCTGACGGTCTTCCCACTCATCCCCTTGCAGGGTGGCCACAGGCTCTGAGGACACAGATACTATCATTTTATCATATGTTGTAATTTGATATCAGCAAATAATTCATTCTATATGTAGGTGTTTTTCAGGCTTGGTGTCCACCCTGTAGTACATCAATTTCAGCAATCCTTTGACTCCCCCCGGCACCCCCCACCCCGGGATTCTCAATCTAGTGATCTTGCCATCTACCCATCGTCCCTGAGCCTTGGGTGTCCTCTCCTCCCTCCTCACCCATTTTGAATTCTATGGTAGATAATTTCCATCCCTCCCTTGTCTCTCCCTTGCCTTGTCACACTTGCTTGGCAAAACTACACAGCTGGTGAATTCTACCTCTGTCTACGTTCACCTGCCCCCAGGAGATGCAGGAGGCTAGAGAGCAGCACACAGCACACTGACTGTTCTCTCTCCCTTCACGACCCAAACCTTTTGGGGTGCCCCCACCATGTTCAGCAATCACCCTCTCCCTGTATAGCTCACCCTCAGCCTCCTCCTGGCCTGGGTGACTCTTACACACCTTCTCTCTGTGCTCACACATCCAACCCTCCTTCCCCATTCTTAGTTCCGCTGATCACCTTGCTTCCTACCTCACTGAGAGAAGTGAACACATTAGAAGACAATTTCACAGATTCCACCACCATCAGCTCATGCATTTGCAGCTGTGCCACTTGATGGGCCTTCCACCACATAGACAGTTGTTGTAGGTTAACCTAGTCCCAGCCAGAGCCAGTTCCTCTGCCGGTTTCCAAACCACATCCTATCTCATCTACTTAAAGATAATAATTCATCAGTCCATTCTTTTTTTCTCTTTCATCATCATCATTTTTTCTCTCTCTACTGGACCACTGTGGCAGTCACAGGAATGCACATCTGAGGCCCTCAGCTAGAGGAAGTGTAACTGATGATGGTCCCAGCTATTCTAGCCTGAAGCCTATGGCCACATTTGCTCTGAAATCATGTTCCCATAGGCTTCCTCCGGACAAGGTTGAGAACAACAAGGAAATTAAGGCAGGACGTTTCCTCCACTGAAGGCCGACTGAGTTCCAGAACTCCCTGATCCCCTTACTGAACTTCCCTTAGCCTGCAGTGGGTCTAGGGCGCTTCCAGCTGACTCTCCCTCCCTCTCTCCTTCACTGGAGTTTAGACTTGCATCACCCTCTGATGGCTGTCCCAGCGTTTTCTATCTTCCTCCCTAATTTCTGTCACAAGCATTTCCCCTAATAAATTCTTGCACATCTAATACTATATTAGGGTCTTCTCCGGGGACGCTAACAAGAGTGGTATCAGGAGTGTTCCAAGAACACAGGCTAAAGCATGGGGATTTGGGATGAGCTCACCCACTGCCTGACTGGCCAAGAGGATGCCATCTGGGTTAGTGGAGAACACAGAAAATGCATAGCACAAGGTGCCACCGAGCAACTGTGGATCTGCCCAGTGCTGACCTGAGAAGATGCCCTGGTCAGGGGAAGCTCTGGCAGGTGTGATGATAGAAGCCTCGGCACAATAATGACAGGGTGAGAGGGAAACCTACAGAGACAGTGGAGTTGGCTGAATACTACTCAGCTGTGTTGGTGCCCTATAAAAGGAGAAAGAGAATCTGAGGATTGTTAACAGCAGTCGGTGGCTGTGTGTGAGTGCCTCTGCAGTGTCTCATGGACAGTCCTTTATCTCCCCTAGAGGAAGGGCAGGTAGCATGGAATAGCAGTTGAAGACATCATTGTGAGGGTCACAGCACTCCAGAGATGTTTGACACTCAGCCAAGGCACTCCTGTTGTGGGAAAGTCAGGGCCCTGCTGGGGAAACCTGAGATTCTGCAAACTGGAACAGAGTTATCTGATGGGTGCCCTCCAGGACCCTCTGGCATGCAGGGGAGGCTCGCCTTTCTCTGGTAACAGTTCCCACTTCCTATACTGGAAGATGCTGCAGAAACCTCACCCTTGTGATGCAGTGGGAATCCCTCTCAGGAGCTTTGCAGGAACCAGCCGGCATGTCCTTGTAGGAGCCCATGGAGCACTTCCAGGATTGGAGTTTGAGGGTGTTTGATCAAAGCATAAGAATGTGAGGCTGGATGAATAAAAATCCTTTGGCTTGAGGTCAGTTTCTCAGGACGTGGGTTTATCCAGGACTCCAGGGAATGAGGCACACTCACTGCTGGGTGGCTCTATGTAGACTGGAAAAAATAATGCCCAACTCTCAACAAGTTAGCCATGACTTAGTTGCCCTGGAACATGCAGAGGATGAAATAAGAAGCCTGAGGAAAGTGGAGTGTGGATGGAGCCATTAAGTGAGGCCAGAGGCCCATCAGCGTCATATCCCACCAGAAGGCCCAGAGAGCACACCTTGCACCAGAGCCCTCAGGAGCGTGCTGGTGAGAGAGACCTGCATCACTAAGAAGTGTCGGGGTTCTGTCCTCTGTAGGATGGGGATGATGATAGGAAACCGTGGTCCCAGAGTTGGGCTAGTTACTATCTGTTTGAGGATGTGGCCCTGAAAAGATAGAGATCAAGTGGTGGCAGTGACCTGCAAAAGTCATAGGGCACAGTTACCATGACAACTCCAACAGAGCAGCCAAGGTGGTGCTTGCCCTGCAGGGAGTCTGGGGAAGGTTAATAGAGGGCAGTGTCTCAGGTTCAGAACAGAAGGACAGCCAGCAAGGGCGCTGCTTGATATTTATGGAAAGAAAGCAAGAGTTGAGGAGCAGGAAGCTGAGCATCGTTGACACAATACAAAATCATGTTCCATTCTCAATGCCCAGACCTCAGTCAACTTTCAGATTCACATCCCAGTGGCAGAGGAGGAGTCCATATCCACAGGAGGAAGACTCTGGAACAGCATGGAAGTGTATGCTGGCTCAATACCCTGAGCTCTTCTGCAAAGGAACCTACAGCCATTTACTCAGGAGACTGTACACTGGGCAAGGGAAATAGGCAGAATTTGGGGGAGGATTGACATTGGGTGTGAGCTGACATTGACGCCCAGATTCCCACAGCACCATCATGTCCCATCACAGAGGGGCTTCCAGAGGCGGGACACATTATAGCTCATAATCCCGTAGTCCCAACCCTGTTTATTTCCTTATTTCCTGAGTGCATAATTGGTCTTGATGCACTGGCAGCTGGAGTCACCCCCACACTGGATCCCTCGCCTGTGGAGTAAGGACTCTTATTGGGCTGAAGGCCAAAGGGAAGCCTCTGAAACTGCCCCCTTCTCAACTGAATCAGAAGTGATGTCACATCCCAAGGCAGGTCTTGTGGAGCTTATTGCAGGTATTGTGGGGGTAGCACCACCATTAGAGAGCTGTAGGAAGTGGGGTGGTGCTGGGGTTGCCTGTTATCTCTGTGTATTCTGTCCTTGCTGAAGCCTGATGGGGTCTAAAGAATGAACAGGATTACTTCAGACTTGACCTAGTGGCAGTCTTGATTGCAGCTGCCATGCTGGCTGGATATCACTGCTAGCAGAGGTTAACAAGGCTGCAGGCCAATGGTGTGCAGCCGGGGATTTGCTGAGTGCTTTCCTTTCCAATTAGAAAGTGGGTATGGAGTTATTCACATTCATGTCATATCTATTTACAGTTTCCCTGAGAGCTATTAGAACTCTCCTGCCATCTATAACAGAGTCTTAAGAGATTACGAACATTCTACAGAATATTCAATCTGTTCATTTCATTGGCAACATCATAGATTGGGATGGATAAGAAAGAAGGTGGAAAGTATGCTGGAGGCCTTGGTAAAACACATGCACCCCAGAAAGAGGAGGACAAATCTTACAGAACTTCAGGAGTGGCCACTACAGTGAAATTTTATGGTTGTGGTGGCTAGGGGCATGCAGGGATATTTCTTCCAAGTGAAAAGAAAACAAAACAGAAAAAAAATTAAAAAAAAAAAAAAAAAAACCTGTTGCATCCTTCATCTTCACTGAAAAAAAAAAAAAAAGAGAGAAGCACACTGCCTGGTGAATCTCTTCGGGTGATAGCACTACATTCCCTATCTAGGTATATCATTTTGGCCACATTTTTGGTGACATACGAGGATGCCAACTTCAAGTAGGGCCCACACAGGAAAGGACCCTGCAGCAGATTCAGGCTGTGGCGCAGGCAGCCACCATCCCTCAGTCCCACTGGTGCTGGAGGTGGCAGGGGTGGGGAAAGATGCAGGATGGAGCTGAACCAAGCATCGGGGAAAAGTCACAGTGGAGGGCCTTGGATTCTGGAGTAAGATCATGTCATCCACAGCAGAGACATATGCCACCTTCCAGAAACACATTAGTGCTACTGGCTCTGATCAGATAGAATTCTTGACCATGGGACACTGAGAACCATGTGATTCCAACTGCTTATATGAATTGGCTTCTGTGTGATCTACAGAGTCGTAGATTGGATGGGCCCAACAGTGTCCATCATGAGATGGAAATAGTCCATGTGGATTGGGCCTGAACCCCAAGTTAACACCCCATCCATGCAGAAAATACCTGCCCATGAGGTGTCAGTGAACAACCAAGCTGACAAATGGAATTTAGCCAGCCTTCACTGTGGGTCAGCTCAGACCTGGCAGGATGGGGGCATGCATGTGAAAGAACACATTCCTCCATATATCACAGCCTTGAGGCATCCCCCCATATGCCTCCACTTCCTGGGCCCGACACAAACACATTCCTCCATATATCTCAAAGAAAAACAACACCTGGAGAATCTCTGATAAGGTTACAACCGTTTGTAAAAGCGCAGGAACCAATCAGAAAGCTGCTAAAAGTATAATTTAAAATGTAAACCAATTGTAATGCTGTAGCCTAGAGAAATGCCTTGTTCCTCTGTAACCTGACAAGTCCTGTTTACCTCGAGCTATAAAAAGCAAGCGCACGCATTGTTCCAGGCCCTCTTGTATGTTGCAGAACAGAGGGACCAAGTTCGAACTTGCATTAAAGATCCTTGCCGCTTGGCTTTGACTCTGGACTCTGGTGGTCTTCTTCGGGGAATAAACGATCTGGGCATAACATTTGGGGGCTCGTCCGGGATTCCCCAAGCCCACCAGACCCCTGGTCAACGGATCGACTAGGATCGATCTGCTGATAGGTGAGCTGACTCGTCTCTGTTTGTCTGTCTGTGTCCGTTCTGAATCTGCGGCTCTCTGAGTCCGTTCTGAATCTGAGCCTCGTCTCTGTTTGTCTGTCTGAATCCGTTCTGAATCTGAGGCTCGCGAGGTCTGAAACTGAAGCTGAAAGCTGGCATAAGTCCTGGCGGACGCGCTATAGGACAGCCAGCGGAGACTGGTGGGAGACGTCCCCTGGCTCTCATTTGATTCTTGTCTGAATTTATTCTGACCAGATTTCTGGAGCGCGCCTGCGACTGACATAACTTGTTCTGACCCAGATTTCTGGAGCACGCCTGCGACTGACATAACTTGTTGTTGATATTCCGTAACTCACTTTCCCTTGCAGGACCTGTTTACCTGATAGCGGTGACCCACTGTCCACAGAACCCCCCCCTTTACCTCTCCGGGCTGCAGGCCTCAGCCCCCTGGGCTGAGCCGCGGGAGGGAGCAGGCGGACGGGAGGCGGCCAGCGCACCCGGACCCACTAAAAGGGAAAGTAACTCTGAAGGGCCGGTGTGGGTCCTCTGTAAGCACAGCACCGGTCCCCTAGGCCCCGCTTTTCTTTCTCTATACTTTGTCTCTGTGTATTATTCCTTTTCTCAAGTCTCTCGTTCCACCTAACGAGAAGCACCCACAGGTGTGGAGGGGCAGGCCACCCCTTCATCTGGCGCCCAACGTGGGAGCTTTTCTCTAAGGTGAAGGTACGCCGGAGTGTGGTCATTGAGGACAAGTCGACGAGAGACTCCCGAGTGCATCTACAGTCAGCCTTGCGGTAAGCTTGTGCGCTCGGAAGAACCTAGGGTAACAATGGGGCAAACTAAAAGTAAATATGCCTCATTGCAGCTTTATAAAAATTCTCTTAAAAAGAGGGGGAGTTAAAGTGTCTACCAAAAATCTAATTACGCTCTTTCAAACAATAGAACAGTTTTGTCCATGGTTTCCAGAACAGGGAACTTTAGATCTAAAAGATTGGGAAAAAATTGGCAAAGAATTAAAACAAGCAAGTAGGGAAGGTAAAATCATCCCACTTACAGTATGGAATGATTGGGTCATTGTTAAAGTAGCTTTAGAACCGTTGCAAACAGAAGAAGATA